>NW_023270503.1:5604112-5873965 GCF_011800145.1 Mirounga leonina
TATAATAAAGCTGGTTTTTAGGGGGCGCCTGGGTGGCTCAGATGGTTAAGCGTCTGCCTTCAGCTCAGGTCATGATCCCAGGGTCCCGGGATCGAGTCCCGCATCGGGGTCCCTGCTCGGCGGGGAGTCTGCTTCTCCTTCTGACCCTCCCCCTTCTCATGCTCTCTATCTCATTCTCTCTCTCAAATAAATAAATAAAATCTTAAAAAAAAAAGACCAGAGAGGAAAGTCAACTTTCATGAACCAGAAGCTGACTGCTGGAACATTTTCTCTTTGTCCCCGCTTCCCTGCTCCCTGGCCCTAATCTATTAAGAGGCTTCAAAGGACCTGTAACCCCACACTGTAAGAAATCCTTCCAGAACAGAACATGAAAGATTAAAAAAGTTAATTAGATCTTAGCCCCAAGCCAAGCCAATTAAATCTTTCTCTCTGGTGGAGGCCCTGGTCCTGGTATTTTTAAAAGCTCCCAGATGATTCTGATTTGTAGCCAGCACTGCACTCTGACTCCCTTGCCTCTGATGGGCTCTATACTCTGCTCTGGGCCTTCCCCCGCTTGAAGACTGCATCTACCGCTCTGTGTGCTAAGATTCTAAGTGTGCAGAGATAGAACAGACTGCTGCCAGGAAAGCAACTCGGTATTTTTTTTTTCAGATAAAACAAACATTTAGGCACACTCTGGTTTATAAAAAGGTGTCCCTCAAGACTTTACTGTAATGGGTAAAAACTGGAAATAACCTAAATGTCCAACAACAGAGAAGTAGTTACATTAGGGTGTAAGCCAGAGGACACAAGGGTAGACAGGCTTAAAAACAAGGACTTGCCAATGATTTGAGATAATAAGCATAACAAAAGACCACGTGGAAAAAAGGTTATGATTTAAAAAATCAGCTACATGTTAAGATCCTCATTTTGTTAAAAGATATGTATTTAAAAAAATCAAGGGGCGCCTGGGTGGCTCAGCCAGTTAAGTGTCTGGCTCTTGATTTTGGCTCAGGTCATGATCTCGGGGTCATGGGATTCAGCCCCGTGTTGGGCTCTGCGCTGAGCGTGGAATCTGTTTGGGATTCTCTCTCCCTCTGGATCATCCCCCCCCGCCCAGCCCCCTGCCCCACTCACGCTCCCTCCCTTCTCTCAAATAAATAAATCTTAAAAAAAAAAAAAAAAAAAAAGACTGGAAGGTAGTAGCTGCTTTAGCTGCTATTTGAACGACTCAATAGCCAGGAGCCCAAACCTCTCTTACCACTAGCCTCCTAAGGGGTCCAGGGCTGTGCCAGGGGAAAGATGGAGGCCAAGAGCACCGGGGTGGCACTCATCACCCACTTGCCTTGCTCAACAGCCCAGATGAGATGCTATTAATTGGCCAAAGAAGAGCCTGGTGTTGGTGCTACCTATCAGCATTCTGGTGTCATTCTTGGAGGAGCAAACTGTAAGGCAGTTTGCACTTCAACCAGATGGCAGGTCCTACTGAGGAATAAAGCACCCTGGGCATGATGTCATAAATGAGCATTCCAAAGATGCCCTAAAGGCTTGCTACCAGTCAAAGGAGGAAAATATGAGAATCTGTCAGGTCCCGAAGGAAGATCAGGTGCCCTTCTCACCGCGCCTGTCCCCATTTGCAGACGGTGACCCTACCAACACCATCCCCTGGCTTCAGCAAGAAGCTCACAGCCCAGTTAGAGCTCAACTGGACCTGCACTGGGTGGTCCCTCCAGGCCCTCCCAGTGCTAGGCCACCCAGATGCTGCCTGGAGCGTATTCACAGCCGGGCTGGTGCCTGTTCGGTCCACTCCTGTCTGATTAACATGGGATGGTTGACTGCACTGAAAACATGGAGCCCTGGGTTCCTCGTACCACTGTGCTGGGGCCAGCAGACTTGTAACTGCAATGCAGAGAAACCACCGAGGTATTTGGAAGCAGAAGGTCCGCACCTGTATTACCATCTGGCATTTTGACAAATACGCTGTGGAAACTTCGATCTGTTCCTGAACAGTTGAGAAGAACACTTTGGAGATCCATTTGATGCCAATGTGAAACCCCATTTGTGTTTGGTGCGGGAGGATTTTATTACATTCTTTCATGTAAGTAACATACAGGGCTCTACTATCTTTTTCAGCTCATAACTCAATTAAAACCATGACCTTTATCTCTTTCCAGTCTTTTTTTATTTTTTAAGACAATGGTTTTTCCAAAGAAAAATAGTTGGGTAATAAAGGACACAGCAAAGAGGCCCTCCTGGCATACTTCTGCCTACAGGCCCCATTTCTCAGGTGAGTGAATGAAGAAGGGCATACGTGCCGTGTGCCCGCCCCCCAACCCCCAGCCCTTCTTCCCCAAGAACAGGTAGCTACTCACAGTGACTTCCTTCCCCAGGCTGATGGAGGCCAGGACACGCTTCATACCCTCTCCGCTTCCAATCTGCCAGATCAAGGCCTCTGCAGCTTGGTTCTTAAAGGGCCAGTCTCTTGCTTGCAGTTCATACCAAACAGTCCTGTGGGGACAGCCCGTGCGGCGTGAGCTGCTGAACCACCTGGCCCAGCTCACGCGCCCAGGGGGGGCTCCTACTGCCACCGTGCCAGGAACCCAGCCAGAGCAGCCAGCATCCTCCTCCAGCTTTCCCCACCCCCCGGGCTTCCCGAAATACTGTGACGGCACCCTGGTGGCTCCTCCCAGGCACAAGCAGACCCATGGCCCAAAGCACCTATTGTGGTGGGAAGTCTGAGGCTGCACAAACTCTGAACAGAGATCCTGTCCAACCTCAGCGGGGCTCAGGCCTACATCCAAGGTTGTTTGAGGAGTAACAAGCACCAAGCCCAGTGCAAGCACCCACGTCAGGAGAAGGAGACCACCCCAAGGGAAGGTACCCTGAGATTACAGGGTGAGGCCCTCACTCAGCCTCTCCAAGCTCCCTCGCCTTTCTCGACTCATCTTGGCCTTCTCCCTTGGCCCCCCACCGCCCAGTGCTGGGGCCACTAGCCACGTGCGGCTACTGAGCGATGGACCCGTGGGAAGAGGACCGCGGGGCGCTGCAACTGAACATGCTCACCAGATGCTGGAAGCTTTGTGGGAGTAAAAGAACTCCTTAAGTTTTTGTTTTGATGACATGTTGCAAAGCTCACATTTGGGATCTACTGCATTACACACATTATTACAACAGATTTCATCTGTTTTTCTTTTTTTAGTGTGGCTGGGAGCAAACTTTAAATTCTGTATCTGGCTCACGTTCTATTTCTATTCTATTTTTCTTTGGTCAGCTTCATGGGGCACTAGAGGCCGGCTGGCAGGAACCCTGGCTCTCCCAGAGGGACAGTACTGAGCTCTGGTCACCGTCCGCATGGGGCACTGGGTGGGACTGACACCTTAGTCACCTTAGTGAAGGTGTGACTGTCAGTGACTGACACCTAAGTCACCTTAGTCCTCGTGAAGCAACCTTATAGGAGGTACTGTAATTCTCTGCATTTTACAGTGGGGGAAGAGAAAGTCAAGGATGTGGTCCCTTAGCCAACAGCGGCAGAGCCAGGCCTCCGAGCACAACAACACCCCCCCTGCCCTCCCTACCCCCCCTCTGCCAGCAGGACCCCTTCTTTTGGCCACATTTGGCCTCAAAGCCGCAGGAAGGGGGACGTCAGGGGCCGCCTCACCCAAACGCATAGATGTCAGCAGCTTTGGAAAACGGCAGCTGGTCCTCGTCCTTCCCGGGGGTCATCTCGCGGACGATCTCTGGGGCCAGGTAGCAGAGCCAGTCATGGGACAGCTTCAGCTGGTTCTCACGCCTGGAGGCCAAGAAGCCAGGGCAAGGGCATGGGGCCTTTCAGCCAGCAGCCAAGAGGAGGCTGCCTAGCACACCTATGCCCCAGGCCCAGCATGCCACCCATGCGTGGCCCAGAAAACAGCTCGCTTATCTGCACTTGCAGAGGCACCGGGGGGAAGAGGGATAACCAGCTTCTTCCAGGAAAACGGATCAGTAACCAGTATTAGCAGGGAGCGGATTCTCCATCCCAGATAATCAGTCTGCCTGTGTATCTTACAACCTGGCCTGGGGCTCGGTCTCCAGACAGACTGCCACTCTCTCTCCAGGAGGTCCCCCCAGATTCTTGGAGAGAGGCCTTTCTCCCTACCCCGACACTTCAGGATCTGGGGAAATAAAACCTGATGCTCTTCCTCAACACCTCTTCCTCACGGGGCTTGTGAACCCTAGGTCACTCCTAGAATATCTGCCCATTTCCCAAACTAATGGGGACCCAGCCTCTTATGGGGTTCAGCCTGAAAATTAAGTGCTATGTGCGAGGGACCCCAACATCACCCAAACCTGATTCTGGACCAGAACCACAGGACAGGATCTCAGTGAACCTGACCTTTCCTGCAGGAAGGGATGCCCCTCAGCAACGGACAGTAAGAGCTGTATCTCCAGGCCTGGCTGGCACTGCCCAGCCCCTCCCTGTTCTGTGCAGACACCCAAAGCCAACTTACCGGCCCTCTCGGACCACACCCGAGATGCCAAACAGCCCGAAGTCTGTGATGACCACTTTGCCATTGTCATAGAAGACGTTCTTGGATTTGAGATCTTTGTGCACAATGCCCTTGGCATGTAGATAGCCCATGCCCTGGAAAACAGCAAGCCTCATGTCAGTGGGGCGGGAAGATGAGGGATAATGATTCAGCTTCCACCTGGACTGGGCCATGAGCTGGATGCCCTACCCAAGTCAGCTCAAGTAATCTTCAAAATCCTATGCAGTAGGATGATCTCCATTGTACAGACGAGGAAACCAAGCCTCAGAGAGGGGAAGTCACTCGTCCCAGGCCACACAGCAGTCAAGCAGCATTGCTGAGGTTTGATTCCAGGCTAGTCCATGTCACCAGGCTGTCCAACAGGCACCGTGTACTTGGCTCAAGTGTGAAGTGTGGAGATGGGTACGGGGGGGGAGCTGGGGGGGGGGGCAGGAAGTATATAAAGAGCGATGATACCCTCCCCCGTGTTAAGTCATATAGGAACTGAGCGATCTACAGGGTCTCTATCAGGCTTTGTACAACAAGCCTCTACGCTCAGGCTAGGCAAGGGCTCAGGGTGGGGAGCTGTTCCCTCTCTCACTGTGTCTCTGTCAAATAAATAAATAAAATCTTAAAAAAAAAAAAAAAGATGTCAAGTGCCCAGGTCTGGAGCACAGACTCCCCGCCCTTCCCACAATTTCACAGTGTTTCCAGAATGGCCCCCAAATCACAAACCTAGATCAAGTTCAGGACCCTGTTATTGTATTTTGAACCTCAAAACACCAAAGATGAGTACAAAAGGAAGTGGCTTAGAAGGTTCCAGCGGAAGGGGAACAGCTTTTCTGCAAGACCAGACAGATTGCTCAGGAGGATTGCTTTTCGGTAAGAGGAAAACCAAACAAGCCAGCAGAGAGGGAGCTTCTGGCTCTGCAGTTCTAAAATCTCTGAGTAGCTTTCCTTGTCTGCCCCTAGAATCTTCCAGATAGCTCATCCATCTGACCTCAGCCGGTCAGCAAGCAGACACGGACTCCCCAGTGTTCTGACCGTAAGGAGAGAAAACTAAATTAGGGGAGGAGGGCAGAGCAGGGGAGACAGAGGGGAGCAGGGCTCAATGAGTTTGGGGGACACTATGAAGCAGGTGTGACACCCAGCAGCTCCCCCCAACTCCTCTGAAATGAGACTTAGCGCAGATGAAGGCATAAATGTGCTATTTTAATTTTGAGGCTTTAAAAGTTTAATTCATTAATTCAGCCACACGGTGACATGTGGAAATCTTGGTTTGCTCATGAAAGTCACTGTGGTTTTTGTGTTTTCCTTGCTACACACACACACACACACGATGGACGGAAGGAGGGAGGGAGAAAAAGGAAAGGTAGGGGTGGAGGCAGGGGAGGAGGCTGGGGACAGGGAGTTGGGGGGAGCTGGTAAGAGCAAGCTTTTCAACAAAAACAAGAAAAGAGGAAACCCGACCCAACAGCAGTCTGGCTTTTACCCAAGCCTGCTTGGTGCTAAAGAAAGCAACTTATAAAGAAGCTTTTCTTTCATTTGTATTTCATTACTTTAAAAAAAAGATGAAAGAAAGAAAAAAGGCTGCCTGAGGGCCAGTCCTCATGCAACCTGGATTTGGATTCTTGAAGGCAGAATGCATGGGTGCTTTAACCCCGCCCTTAATCAGTTCTAGCAGACTCTCCCTGTGTGCCAGGCCCTGGGCCCAACGTGCTCTCAGCAGATTACCCCACTCTACTCTTGTGCCAATCCAATGGGGGAGGCTACGTTGGAATTCCCATCTGACGGGGAAGCAAGCCAAGGCTGAGAGAGACTGAATGACCTGCCCAAAGTCACACAGCTGGTGTGACCAAGATTCGAACTCAGGCCACGTGTCTTTAAAGCCTCCTGCATTCCTCCCCGACCAACTCATCCGTCATCCCAGACTGGGCGTCAGGCTCCTGGTTCCAAGCAAGTGAGGTGCAGACAGAGGGAAGGAGATGGAGTCCCACCCTTGAGGTGCCCCAGCTCAGACACGACACGAAGCAGGGGGATGGCCAGGAACCCTGGAACCAAGTGGATAACCCTTTACCTTGATGATCTCCTGAGCAATCTGTCTGGTCTTGTTGATGTCCAGAGATGTCTTGGGGTCCCTCACAAATGAGTGCAACGTCCGCCCCTTGCAGAAGCTGTCGAGAGCAGTGGGGTCCTGCTGAGGGGTGGGGCCAGTGCAGCCGAACCCCAGCCCTCGGAAGCCTGAGAGGAGCTGTGGAGAGAGCTGTGTCCCTGGCCTCCGGAAGACTCTCTCTGTCCCCTGGACCGTGGGCACCAGGATCCTCGTTCTCCACCAAGCCCGACACCCATTCCTTCTTGGGCCTGGCCTGAGTGTGCAAAATCACACACACACACACACACCCTGTTCCCTGTGGCTCCGGGCCTGCCCACCCCAGAACAGGAAACCCAGTTCACCAAGGTTCCTGGCAACCCAGAGCAGCCCAGCCCTGGAGGATTCGAGGAAGAAACATGCCCCCTCAAACTCAGAGAAGAACCTGGTCTTTTAGGACTGTAAGCAGGCAAAATTTGGGGCTTTCCATAATGATTCTCATGATCATTTTTACTGTTCTCTGATCACAGAGATTTCATTACAGTAAAGGCGTGTGTAGGAGGGGGTGGCATCACGGGGTGTCAGTGATTACTGGACAACAGGTTCAAGTTTTCGGGCCTCCCCCTGCAAGGACTCCTAAAACCCGGGTGAGCAGGACCCAGAGAGAATGTATGGCTCATTCCCTGTTCCCGGGAGAAGTCCAGGAAGGCATCTCATGAAGGGCCTGGTTTTAGGAAACGTCTCCAAGGAGATAGGATTCTTGGAGCCTCAGACACTTCGAGAACCGGCTGAGGGGTCTGGGATATTGGTTGATGGCTCCTTGTCTGTTTTCGAATCCCCTCAATGTATCCTAAAACGCGAATTTTTTGGGTAACGAACGTTTTGCTATTTTGTTCTATGTGTTCCCTTGAAGCAGACTCAGGTTCTCAGAGCCCCGGGTGGGTGAAGAGATGAATGGACGGACAGCGCTGGGGGCTGGGACCCTGCCAGTTGCTGAGCTGGTGTAACCTAAGGCATCATGTTGTCGGCTTTGGGCTGGCATTTTGTCCCCTTGGTGTGGCGACCTGGGCGGTATCACACTGCTCAGGAATTCTGGTGGTTCTGCTTTACGTCTCTGATAAACAGGCAAAAGGGAAATTAATTTTTACTTAGTAAATACAGTTTGTTTGAGGGGGGAAAAGATTCTTCCAAAGTACAGGGTCTGGCTACAGGCAATGTCGTCAGAATATTAATGAGGGGGCTCTTGGCGGACAGGATTCAAGTGATCTCTAGTTTCTTCTTGAAACCTCCATGTATATTCCAAAATATCTTCACTAACCTCTTATTGCTGTTCCTGACTGTAAAAGTAAACACCCACCAACTTTTTGAATGCCATGGGCCAAAATGTCTCAGCCTCACACCCCTGGTGCTGGGGGAGATGGGCAGTCACACACCAAAGTGGGGGTGGGGGGACACCGGTGAGAACTTTCTGAAGTAGAAACAGTGTATGTCAGAGCATCACATGCTATACTCTCGCCGAGCACGTACCCTCCCAGAAGGTCACCTACACAGAGAAACAAACATGTTCATTACGGCAAAGTGCCCAACAAAAGAGGACCGGCTAAATAAACTGGGGGCGACCAGTGATCAGCCAGAGAGAGAACCCAGAGCCCGGGCCACTTTCAGTGATTCGTGCTGGTTGGTAGCTTGAAATCAGCTGTGGGAAGAGTATTTACACCACAGGAATGAAGAGATGCCACAAACTAGGGCTTCCCTCCTCACCACCCAGAAACTGGTGGTTCCACATTTACGAGCACACTGCTGGGGTCGACGACGTGCCAGGAACGCTGGGTGAGCATTAAAGACTGTGGTGGGCCTCAGACCTGCACTCAACCTGGGGAAAGCAGGTGCGAACCAGGAGGACCTGTGCTAATTCTTACAAAGGAATGGTTTAAAAAACATGAGTATACACAAACTTCTGTATTTAAACAGAAGGCAGGATAAGGATCTGTTCACAGTATCCACCTTGAGGGAGAAGCACCCAGTTGGGATGGGAGGAGACTGGTTTTCACTCTGTACCTTTCTGGAACCTTTGACTCTCTCTATCCTTAGGCATCATTTTGTTTATTTGTTCATGACAATGGGTTACCTGATGGGGAAATTTTGGTTCTCTTCTTTGCACCTTGTCCTCCAGAGCGTCCTGGCAAACAATGGGGCCCCTGGGGAAAGGGTGGGGGTGGGCAGGGGCTTGGTTACCTGGTAATGATGGCCAGGTGGGGCGGGTTCATGCAGGCCCCCATGAAGAGCACCACGTTCTCGTGTCTCGTCTGCCGGTAGTTCATCACCTCCTTCTTGAACAGCTTCAGGTGGTCCTGGTTGTGGCCGTCCATCTCCAGCAGGCGGATGGCCACCTCGCCGTGCCAGCGGCCGCGGTGCACCCGGCCCCAGCGGCCCTGCCCGATGGGCTCGCCCAGCTCCACCTGCTCAAAAGGGATGTCCCACTCCTGCAGGTACACACTGGTCTGGCTGGCCTTGCGAGAGATGGGGCCCCGCCAGGGCCGGCGGGAGCTGGGCAGATCGTCCACCTCGTCCTCGTCATCCTCTGCGTCTGACTTGCCGGCCTCTGGCTCCTCGGCCTGGAAGGAGGGGGAAGGCATAGAGAGGGGCAGCGGATCTGGGGTCAGCCAACTCGCCCTCCCCAGAGCCCCAGGAGAGAGGCATGGGGTCAGGAGGCCCGGGTTCTCATTGCAGCTCTGCACTGGCTTGCTGTGGACAGTGGGCGGGTCACTTAGCACCATGGGGCCTCGATGTCCTCACCAACAAAACATGGCGCGTGGCCCAGGTGGGCCCTGAGGCCCTTCTTCCCAAGAATGCTCCAAGATCTACTGATGAATGACATCTAATCGCTAGGAAAAAGCATTAACATCCCCTGGCATAGACGAATTTGACCCCGCTTACCCTTTCTGGGCATTCCCTTGTTTAAACTGGGTTTCTGACTGTGCTCCAGGCAGGAGTGAAGCAGTCAGTTAACATTCTAAGCCACACTGCATGGCCAGGGAGCAGGTTCAGCTGATACTTTGGTTCAAGGATTAACACAGAGGTCCTTGGGCCTGGCTACGATCAGAATCATTTGGGGGCCTCTGACGTCATACAGATGCCTGGCCCCACCCCAGACGGACTGAACTAGAGTCTCCCACGCTGGGCCTGGGGGGCCTTGGGCTAGGGTGGGAACCATGAGAGTTGAGAGCTTACTTTAGCTTCAAAAATAAAAAACCAAAAAGAAGCCTGCTTCGTTGCATTCCTCATCATTGCTCCTTGCTACGCACCTGCCCGCAGTGGGCTCCTAAGATGGCCCTTGCCAGGGCCTGGCATCCACATGCTCCCCACACCCCTGTGTGTGTGCTGAGATGAGGAGGAGAGGAGAGAGAAGGCAGGGTCTCCGGGCTGCGCGTCATCCTCACTCACCTCCACATCGTGATCCTCCAACACGTCTGCTTTTGGCTGGTTGTCGAGCCTAAGAATCAAACAGTTTGTCAGGGAGACCCTGAGTGCGGGCCACTCTGTTCTCAGCTAGGCAGGGCACTCCCAGGTGAGGTCTGAGAGAGGGCTACTGGGCCCTAATGTGACCCACCTGTCTGTGGGAAAGGCAGTATGGATGCCAAAGAACCAGACAGGAGGCTAAAGACCAAACCCCATTTCCCTTCTTTGGCCTCAGCCTTCTTCAGACTAACCTGAGGGTGGTGGGGAATGAGGGGTGGGCAGGAACCACCAAGGCCCTTTCAAATCTGAAGCCCGGTACACGGGGTTCTGAATGAACACACACACACACACACACGGGACTTGAACTTCTACTTGAGAACCAGCTCTATCACCTCCTAGCTGTGTGACTTCATGTAATTTCTTAACCTCTCTGTGGGGGCTTTTGCCTCCGTACATGAAGGATGACACCTACTGCGATACCTACCTTCACCAGGCTGAGGACTATGTGAGGAAACGGGAGTCAAGGGCTCAGCAGAGCCAGACATGGGGAAGGGGCTCCGGAAACAGGAACTATTTTTAGTAGGTGTCTCTAACTCCGAGTGGCCTTTGCCCACCTCTCCTGGGTCATAAGACTGCCCCAGGTTCACACGTATCCCTCCCCATGCAGACTGCACCCACAGGAGGCTAATAAAACCCTCTGGCCAAGTTCAATTAGCCCAAGAAGTATCCCACCCGGCTGGCTCAGGTACACGGCAGCGTCCAGAGCGGGAGGTCAGACACACGAGGAGGGATGGGAGGTGGCCAAGGGTGCAGGTCAACCTTTAACAAGTCCCCACGGAAAAGAAAGAGAACACAGAATAGGAGGCCTACCGGGTGCTGTCTGCCGCATCAGGGGATGGGACTGCCTGTGGAAATGCTGAAATGTCTAGAGGAAACAAAAAGCAAACACAAGGCCTGAGACCCCCTTCCCCCACCCCCTCCCCCAAAGGACACAGTGCTTGTGAAGTCGGCCCACCCAGTGGAGTGGCTCCTCCCTGAGTGGCCAGCCCCTCACAGGGCCGCGTCCCTGTTCACCCGGCCACTGCCACTCCTCAAACGGGACATGGATGCAACCTTCACAGCACTTGGTTTTGCCCACACAGCTGGGTGCTGGAAAGGGCCTCCAGGTGAGGGAGGAGGTTGAGATTCTCCAGTGAACCCCATTCCCCTGCAGCCAAACTGCCCCCTAGGAGCAAGTGGTAAAAGCAAACTGGGTATTACTGACTGGACGTGGGGGTTCTGCTCAGAGGCAGCAGCTGGTTACAACAGCCCTTGAGAGCAATAAGACTCGTGGGGGGCTCAGGCCAGCAGAGGCCCAGGGCAGGGCTCGCAGGGGGCTCAGTAGCGACACCTGGTGCCTGGCTCAGCAGCTGGCATTTCTGGTGGGAGCCAGAGGCCCCGCCCCCTTGGCTTCCAGGTTTGGGAGACTGGCGGAGCAGTTCTCAGCGGAGAGGAAGAAATGCACAGTCCACACCTACAGGGGCCCGGATATTGGGCAGGTGGGGCTGACCCCGAGCCCGGGGCTTTCCCAGTTTTAGCACTGAAGTCCCTGACCCCTCCTAGCCTGCGCACACCTGGCCAAAGCCATACGGATAGTCCTGTAAGAACTTACAAATGCCCCAAATTGCTCCCCTAATGGAGCTGGGTTGGAGAACAGAAAAGCCCGGACTAACCAAAATATCATGACTTCAAGACAGGTCTGTTTAACCCAGGAGAAAAACAATTAGCTACAGTCTTTGTCTAAACACACTGAGACTTCATATGGCTAAATTAAGAATTAAGGTTGCCGATTATGTATACGAATGCTTGTCATCCTCAGCTGGAGAAATAAGTACTGACCACATAAACTCCTTGGGGGCAGGAATATGGCCAAATGCAAAGGTTGGCACGTAGTGGGTGGGCAAAACAATTTTTGTGGAAGGGAATCAATGAGATTGAAAGTTGTCTCCTTGAAACTTTCTAAAATAAAGCTGCATTTTATCTTATCGCCAGCAGATGGCGTGAGGCAGCAAGGCTCAGGAAGGTGAAACTCGCAGACTTTTCCAAACTCGCTTCTCTTTCTAAGATAGCTTCTCTAAGTAGCTTCCTTGTCATGATGTAGGGGAAGATATCCTAACAGATGCTCATAAGGCATTGGCAGAAAGGTCTCTCCCTTCATTCTGCAAACAGGATTTCTGCCACCTCCCAGCCGTGTGACCCTGGGTAGGTTGCCTATAGTCTCTGTTCAAGAGGCTGAACAGGGCAGATGCCAAGGGCCCTCCCAGTAGATCACTCACTGCCCCTGTGAAGGACCCCCCTCAAGGCGACCCACCCTGCTCCCTTTCCCAGCCGTGATACACAGCAGCTGTCAAAACAAGTGTATGTGAGACTCAGGCACCTGAGAGGAGAGGGTGCCCAGGGGGGCTGGACAGAGGGCTCACGGCAAGGGGCAGTTAGTGGAACCATGCAGAGGACTCACCTGGAAAGATAAACTGCTGTCTATGATGAATGAAGTAGGCAGCTTTAAACAGAAGAGGAGGTGAGTCACACACACAGAACAGCAAATGCAGGGGCTTGGTGAGGGGGGCTGGTTACAGGGTGGGGCAGAGCAGGGTGACCCATGCAGGAAGGAGAAAGGGAGCTGGAAGGAAATGGGTGCTAGCAGGAGCCCCCAGCAGGGAAGGGGCTGGCCCCGGAGGACTTGCCGCAGAGGCCTGGCCCATTCCATTCGCCTCCCAGGCTCGCTTCTCTGTCAAGTGCATGTGAGCCCAGAAGGGTGAGACACAAGGGGGAGGAAATAGTGCCTGTGAACGCCGGCTGGGCCGCGTGCAGAGGAGCGGCCTCCCTTGGCCCCACACTCACCCCCAGAGGAGCTGAGGCCTCAGCAACCCGACCTCACCATCCAAAACAGAACAAAAACCCACCTCTCTTAATCGGGACTAAAGGGGATGCGCTGGGGGTCTGGACTCTGAGAGCTGTCATATGGTAAAACAGGGGTACAGATAGCCTTTCCCCAGGTTTATTCTTCGACAAAAATGGAAATGCCCCCCCAGAGTACAGAGTGGGTACATGGTAGGAGTCATTCCTTCCCCAGGTTAACCACAGGGCCAGGCCCCAGGCACGGCCATGACCAGCAAGATCATAGATCCTGGACAGAGTGAGGGCTCTGTGCAAAGGACAATGAGGGCCCAGCCCACAGACGTCAGGGAAAGCTGAGAGGCTCTGGCTGACATCACAAAATGGACTTTTTCTGTGGCTATTGTTTTTCAAACAGGGCCTTCCTTTTAGAAAAACCCAAGCTAGAAGTTTAGCAAAAGATCCAGTTTCAGAGCATAATGACAGAGCAGAGTGCAAAGAGACGGTCACTCCAATGGGCTGTGGCTCTATTGCGTGGGGGATGGGTGTGCTCGGGACGATGCAGGAGATCTCCAGCCAGGCGCATGGCAAAAGAGAAAAGATTCCTACAAAATCTCAGTCTCCCAGCACCCCTGAAAGAAATCCCTAGGACCCTGGTAAAAATGGGTCTAGAGAGGCTGCCTGGCCTCCTGCTGGCTGCACGTGGCCCCAGCTAAGGGTCGCCTGGCACAGAAAAAGCTGTGCCTCTGTCCTCCCGGGCCTGGAGCCCCAAGGGCCAGTGACAGGTGGGGCCTGACCTGACCAGGCCCAGAGCAAACTGGAGTGTCCCAGGGGCTGCTCCTTCCTCCTGGCTGCCAACCGAAATACCCAGAGGGTCAAGACCAGCTGCAAGGAGCTGCTAGGGGGGGCCAAGGCCTGGGCTCATCCTGAAATAGGCGAGTGGGCCTTGCTCTGTACCTTGGAGAGGTGGGACACCCCAGGCCTGGCTGAGAGACGGGGCCCTGCAGAGCATGCACTCCCCCTAAAACTCAGTGTCCGCATCTGCACAGTGGGAATAACCTAATCCCAACTTCACGGGGGTCTCCTGTTTTATGGGAACAAAGAGGGAACAAAAGCTCCCCCTTAAGCAGCTTATTCAGATCACAGAACAGGTAAGCAATCGAGCCCCAGTCCCTCTCCCAGGCCTTCTGGGCCTGCCCCAGCTCCCTGTGCTCCTGCCAGGCTTTCTGAGCGCTCAGAAGCTGAGTGAACAATGCCCATGAGATCCCATGCACAGGAGGGCAGTATGGGGATTGTGTCAAGAATCCAGGCTTTATGCCAGACAGACTTGGGCTTTGATCCTGGCTCTGTCCCTTACGTGTTATAAAGCTCAGGGCGAGCCACTTCCTCTGAACCTCAGTGTCCCTATCTGTAAAATGGGTGTGGTAACAGCACCTACCGCAGAGCTCTCATCAGGTGTAAATACGGTAACATACTTGAGCTTGGCACAGCGCTTGGCTCCTGGTAAAGGCTCTTAGTGGTGGCAGTGTTTGACCTTGAGCCTGTTGGTGTGTGCTGAGAAGGGACACTGGACCCCATCCTGAAGGCACATAAAAGCCCCGAGGTGTGGTACCTGGGAAGTTGAACCTGCTGTCCCGTTGGCCAGGAGAGGGGTTGGGGGGCGTGGTGGCACTGGATGGATTGGATGATGTTGGGAAGGGTGCCGGCGAGGAGGGCGTGGAGGATGTGGTGGAGGATGGGTTGCTGCTGGAGTCCAGGTGGTTCATGGCCGGAGGATGCTCCTGTGGGACCAGAGACACCAGAAGTGGGCAGGGACTGTCACGGCCCTGCCTGGCCTGCCCCTCCCATGCCCCATGCTGAAACCCTCCCCTTCTGCCTGAAAACGAGGTAGTCTGCCCAGGGCATCCTGACATTTTACTGGTCTAATATTCAAGACCCTCACCTTGATGCCCATCCCCTAAGGGACTCCTGCTCATCTTTCTTGAGCTCAAACATACTTTCCTCCCAGAAGCCCTTCTCAAGCCCAGTGGGGACCATGCTCCTCCTCCTTATCCTCCTATAGATAGCACTCTTCCTCAGGGCACTTGAACTTTGTCAAGTGCATCTATCTTGGGGGGTTTTCTGAAGAATTTCAGAAAATTCTGCGTGTCCTGTGAGGGCAGGGACCGCGCCTGCTCATCATACACCCAGTGCTTGGCTCTGAGCAGAGCACACAGCAGGGTTTTTTTTAATGAATACAGTCTCTGACAAGTGTTTAGTGTGTGGTACACAGTGGTGTCTAATAAATGCTCCCTCCACTCTTTTGCAGACCTACTGGCTAGGACTGCCCGGGGGTTTGGGCCCTAGCAAGGTCAAAGGGCCAGCGGAGAGGGGGCTGCAGGTGGGACTCTGGCCCTGACCAATTTCCCAGACTCAAACTCCAATCTCTCAGGGGACAGGGTTGGAATTCCTTGGCCAAGAAAGTTGCAGGAGCTGCATGCTCTTCCGACTAAGCCAGCTCCTGATCTCGGGGTTGTGAGTTCAAGCCCCACATTGGGTGTAGAGATTACTTAAAAATAAAATCTTTAAAACAAAAAGTTGGGGCCAAATTAGGTTAAAGGCTGAGTTCTACAGGTTTCTCTTTTGCAGGCCCTAAAGGCTCTCGGGTGTCCAGGGGACCCCAGAACCCACCAAAGCTACAGTGGGTCTCACAGTCCAGGGACAGCCCCCACCACCTGGTGCCACAGGCCGGTGGGGGAGGGAGCTGGGTCCCCTGAGCCCTTCCTCTCCCCGCTCACCCTGCAGTGACCCCGCAGTGATCCCTGTTCCTCAGGGCTGGGCCAGACCGGGGAGGGGGAGTAGCTACGAGGCAGGTTGAATCCCAGCTCCTCCACTCAGCACCCATGTGACCTGGTTCAAATCAGTCCACCTTTCTGAGCCACAGTGGTTCTCGATAAAATGGGGGTATCTGCTGCTGCTTCATGGGCTCAGTGTTTACTACCAACACGTCCACACTGCATATTGTGTGCCGGACTCCGACGCAGGCACCAGGGACCAGGCGGGAGCAAGATAACGAGGCCCTGCCCTCCAGAGCAGCCACCTGCTGGGACACAGGCCCTCAGCAGGCAGACAGGGGACCACACCCTGCAGCCGGGCCACGAAACACTGGGAAGGGTGTGGTGCAGCCAGGGACCCTGGTCCTCAGCCCGCATCCCGGCAAGGCCTCCCCAAGGACTGAGTGTGTAAATGCTGAGAAGTGTGTTTCAGGCAGAGGGAATGGGGGGGTGGCAACCGAGGCGCCGAGGTAGGAGTGGGCAGAGCCACTCTGAGCAAGGGCAGCTAGAGAAGAGGCTGGAGAGACAGGCCGGCCTCTGAGATGACTGGGCCAAATGCACGGCCCTCAGCACAGTGCCTGGCGAGAACTCAGTGACCATTAGCTCGTGTTATGAGAATGACCATAAATCGGGGTGAGGGAAGGACGACAGCTGGTCAGTGCCCTCGGTGAGGTAAGAAAAGGCACCACCCCGAACTATGTCAGGTCAGGGCCGGGCAGGTGCGTGCAGGAGGGCCTCCTGGAGGAGGAGGGGCTCTGAAGAACTGACAAATGTGGGTGTGGGGGGACGGTGTAAATAGGGGTGTTCGTCTGGTGTTTGCCAGACAAGATTACAATGCTGGCAGGGTGGGAGGGGCAGACGGGGGTGCCTAGCGTCCCTCGCGAGGAAGTGTGTATCTGTGACAGGCTGGACAACGCTGCTCCAGACAAGCAAGTTCG
This sequence comes from Mirounga leonina, assembly GCF_011800145.1. Taxonomy (NCBI): domain Eukaryota; kingdom Metazoa; phylum Chordata; class Mammalia; order Carnivora; family Phocidae; genus Mirounga; species Mirounga leonina. The sequence goes on from NW_023270503.1 coordinate 5,620,770, forward strand.
TGAATGTCTATCCCCTCGTTACCCCTACAACACCCTGTCAACGAAGCATGATTATCCCCACTTTCCACACTAGGAAGCTGAGGCTCAGAGAGGTAAGGGAACTCACCCAAGGTCCCACAGACAAGAAAGGGGACTGACTAGTCGGGACTGGAGCTCAGCTGTGGTCCTGCACCTCTCCACTCCACCTCTCTATCCCTGGTGGGAACACCACCGTGGGGGGAAAATGCAATGACAGGCGGAGGGAGGCTGAGAGAGGACACGAGCGGGCCCATAAGCGCCGTCAGCTCTGAGGCACTGGCCTCCCTTGTCGGGCAGTAAGATGTGGAGCAGCGACCCCCAAGCTGCACCTTCTGGGTCCCTGGTGTTAATGGGCCGTACCACCTGCTTCTCTTCTCCCCACCCCAACCTCTACCCAGTCTGGCCCAAGCCACGGAGAAGCCAGTCGCATGCCCCTCCGTACGGAGGCAAGGGCATGCTAAGCCCTGGTCTGGGGCTGGGGCACAACACACTTGAAAACCCACAGCCACACCAACAGCAGCCCGGCGGGAGGCCACCAGCTGCACGGTCACCAGGGGGCTGCCATCTGAAGCCACCACGAGCACAGACGTCTTACAGACACCATGCACTCCTGTGTCTGGGGGCCACGAAAGGCCTGTTAGACTCTCCTTTCAAATCTGTGTATCGGCAGAGGAGCCCTGCTCCGGGCCTGCCCTCGCTCACAGGGGGGCCCTGTGCTCAGGGTCCTCATCTAAAATGGAGCTGATAGCAGCATGTGATTTTTAGAGCTATTGTGAAGATAAAAAGAAAGATCAATGAAAAAAGTTCCCGACTCACAGTAAGTGCCCGGGAAATGTTCCGTTCAACTGGGGAAGGAGGTCACGGGCAATTAACTACGATTTGGACATCAACATGAAGTCTATGAAATGGCTAACGACAGGATCCCTGAAGGCCACCCTCTGGCCTTGGGTTGCATGCCCCACTTCCCTGCCAGACCCCCACATTATAGGAGGAACCCCGGGGCAGGGGGCGCTTCTCCCGGCAGAAGCAGCTGACCGGCGTGCCACCGCCCGTATACCTTCTTTGTCAGTGCTTTGGGGAGGGTTCCAAAATGGGGCTCAGCTGCTCTGTCCACCGGGTTGTTGATATCCGAGGGGACAGATTCCGTCCTCCGAAGCCTAGGTTCTAGGTAAAAAGGAAAAGGGGGAACCATTAGCAGGGAGCAGATCAAGCTACAGAAAAGTCCAACCCAGCCCCCGAAAGCAGAGAAGAGTGGAACACTCACGTGGGAGGAAGGATATTCTACAGGCAGGGGCTTCCTTTGTACACTTGTTATGACATTTCAATCTGTGGAAAGAAGGCGGCAGGGTCAGTGCACGGAGGGCTACTCGGGGCTCCCAGGGCATGCACGGGAGCTCCGGGCAACACTCACTCTCGACTGCCTTGATCTCCACGCACTTCTCATCAACTATTAACCCAGACGTCTGGAATATTCCACGTTGATCATCCTAGCAGCTCCTGTCTGCCTAACCTCCCAGCAAAGCAGTTTTAATCATACCCATTTTAACTTGTTGTGGGTCACACGTCTATTTCTCTTCTCTAAAGAAAAGGACACCCTCCACTCACATTCAGAAAACTGGAGACAAAAATCTGAACTTACAAAAAAGATGAATCAGAAGGAGAGAGTGTCTACATGACCAAGGGATCCCAGGGATGCAAGCGGCGGCCCCTCCCGCTGCATTCCAACACGGGCCACATGGTCTGAGGGTCAGCACAGGCCCAAATGGAAAGACCTAGGCCCTCAGTTTGGTCCTATCTGCTGCACCCTGTCTTGGGGTTCTCGACAATCAAATGGGTTGACAGTGGGGCCCTACCAACTTCACACCACGATCGTCGAAGAGCGTGGGGCTCAGAGGTCATTCTACGCTCTCCGTGTGAAAGGCATTTTGAAAGGGAGCGGGAGGTCCCCAGTATAAAGCCCGGAGCCACAGAAGACCTAGACTGGTGGAAAGTTCTGGTGGTGTCTCCTTGGTGGTCAGGGGAGTCATCAGGAAAACACCATTTATCCAACGGACATGCATGAGACCTGTCGCCTCTGTTCTGGCGGGAGCCTAAATGCTTTTCCTACACACACTAGCTCAGAATCTGGAAGCCATCCTGATAGATAAAGGACCTGGAATCATCTGCCCAGTTGTGAAAATGAGGCCCAGAAAGAGCAAGCATTTTGCCCCAGGTCACAAAGCAATGGAGGGGCAGTGATCCGGGAGCAGAGACTCCAGGTCCATCCTCTGCAAGCAACAAAGGACACTCTGCCCCCAGCGCTGTTCCCTTCCTTGTCCTTCTGTCCCACCAGAAAGCACAATGGTACGAAACAAGAAAGCTGTGTTTGTATAGAAGCAACATTCTCCCTGAACTCTCCTCTTCTGTGAACACCACGAGCCATCTCTGTTTTCACCCCCGCCTGACCCTTCTCCCCATCTTGTGTGCTAACACATGAGGATAAACTTCAGAACTCCTCAGAGTTTCCAGAAAAGTCCTCCCACTCCTCTCGGACTTTGTACAGGGTACAATACCTGGAATGCTCTTTTTTCCTTGGTCTCCCTGGTAAACTTCTACTCAACCTTCAAAGCCCACCTAAAATTTCCCCTTCTTCTGGGAATGCTGCTCGATGCTTCCTTCATCTCTCTAGAGAGGGCTGATTATACCACAGTGTGCCAAATGGGATTATAAATAGTAGCTTTAAGAACTCTCAAAGGGGTTCCCGTGAACTCTGACTTAACCTAAGGCCAAGATGAATCAAGTAGTAGGACTTGTACTAAACTAAATGTATGGAGTTCACTCGCCTCTCCCACCCCTTCCACCCTCCGCGCATCACCTGCAATGCTTGCATTTCACTCCAAACATCATGCTCTTCTGGCACACGTGGCAGACCTGGGACAGCCAAGACTTGGTGGAGAACCTGCAGGAGGTGGACACAGGAAAACGCTCAGTGGCTCAGAGACCAGAGCCTGGAAACCAGGAGACTGGGTTCCATCCCGGAGCGACCGGTGCCCTCTCCCAGGGCAGGGATGCCCAGGCCCACTGCCTGCTCCTGGGCATTCAGAGTTCCCAGCCACAATGTCATCCTTGCCAAAATCCCAGTCAGTGTGGTCACAGATGCCAGCTCTCCGGCAGCAGCCATCGAAATTACAAGTGCGCATACCGAGCGATTCCCGTCGTAGGAATTGATCCAACAGACACTCCCGCGGGTGTCCAATGAGGTACAGACAAGGTTACTCCCCACCGCGGGTCTGCAGCAGTAAAAAACTGAGAACAGCCTGTGTGCTGTTGAGGTGACAGGCGGCTGACGATGCAAAGTACCATCCAACCGCACCATTGGACACCGTGGGGCCAGGAAACAAAATAAGAAAGCTCTTTTTGTGCAAATACGGAATGATCTCCAAATTACATTATCAGGGAAAAAAGTACAACATAACTCCATCTATATGAAGTTCAAATACAGGAAAAAGTAACCAATGAGGACAGACGTGAACAGTAACCCCGGGGCGGTAGTGTGATGGATCTGGAGGGGCCAAAGATCAATTTTTTGGAGGGCTAGAATGTTCTGGAGCTTCACCTGGGTGGTACACATGGGTGTATCCACATATAAAAATGCATTTGGGCTCTCAGCTTTACGTAAATGATGCCTCCATCTTTACAAGAAAAGAAGCAAAGAATAGAACAGTGTGTATAATACACATACGTATTTGCTTGTATAAAAATATCTCAAGAAACCACCAAGATCTGCCTACAGGGGGACCCAGAGGGCTGGGGGCAGCAGCAGGAGGGGGGCGCGTGGATAACCCTCTTCACCTCTTGATTTTTGAACACCTTTCAATCCAAACTAAATCAAAAATTAAAAAGTTAAAAAAACACAAAAGATAGATTGGAAGGAAGGACAGGGGTTGAGTGGGTGCTGTCCGGCAGAGAAAAAGCAGAAAAAGTCTAAGGCAGTCCACAGGGTGGAGAGGCCGAAGGGCAGAAAGAACTCACATTGTTGGAGGAACAGATTTTTTTGAAAGCAGAGCCTATCATAGTAACAACCGAACACAGAACGATTTGTAATGCATCCAGGGGTCCCCATCGTGGTGCCTCAGCCACAGCCTCTCTTCCGCAAGACTCCGGTGTACAGGGATCAGCCCTGACGAGTCCCCAGAGGGGCCTGGGCGCCGGCCAGAGGACTCAAGCGCTATGTTAACCGGCAGCTTGACCTCAGGCCCCAGAGCCCCAGCGGGTCTCCACCTCTGGACAAGAATTCCAGGCCAGCCTCCCAGGCTCACTGCAGCTCAGCTCATGCTCCAGGAGGAAACAAAAGGCCGCTGCAAGTCGCAAAGCTCTTGACAAGCGTGCCCTGCTGTGTTCCCGACAGCCTTTAGCGGGGACGGCCAGGGCACAGGCAACCCGAGACGTCGTTTTGCAGGTTGTCCAGCATGACAGACCTGCTGTTTGTGACACACGCCAGCCTCACAGGTGCTGAGGCCAAGCCTTCGGGCCAGTCCATGTCGTGGGCCCATATCAGCCCATGCCAACACGCACCGGCCACCAGAGTCCCTAGAAGTTGTTGGAAATCCAGACTGCCAAGCCGAGAACTTTAGGGATGGGCCACGGGAGTCTGGGGTTTCAAAGCTTCATGGGCTCTGATGTGCGGCCAGCTGTAGGCCCCGCATGATCTCATGCTGGACCTGCAGGAAGCTCTCAGCTCCTCCTCCCTGAGACCAAGGCCTGTGTTTTCCCTCAGTGCAGGGGTGGGGTCGGGGAGGGTGCAGCAAGCCCATACAGCCACTGGTGACGGGTAGCGGCTCCAGGTGGGTGCAGGGCTGTGTTCACAGAGGTGATGGACAGACCAGAGGCAAAAAGCCCTGAGAAACAGGGATCAGGACAGATCTCCCCGCCGCCATGAAGAGCCACCCCTCAGTGGGGGCCCCAGCCCATGCAGGCCCCAGCCCAGCTCTGGGCACCACCCCCCCATCCCAGCCTGGCTGGACCTACCTGTGAGTCACCGACAGCCCAATATCCCTTCGTACCATCTGTGGGGATCCATGTGGGAGATCTGCAGGGGAAGAGGCCAGGTCGGCTGAGGAGGCCTGTTTCCATGGCCCTCTAGGTCACAGATCACAGGCTGGGTGGGTGAGAGGACTTAGTGAACAGTAGATAAAGGTGTCCCTGAACATTCAAAACAGGGACAGGCCAGGGAGACCAACGGGGCAGCGTAGCTCATGCTTGGCCCTGCTATTCCTGGGAATGTTACTGCCTGGTCTCCGCCCATGGTTCGGAAACCATCCCTGTGTGGCTCCTAGCTTCAGGGGAAGGCAGCCTTGAGAGGCAGAAGGCAAAGCAATGGTGAGGACAGAAGTCTCTGCCGATGTCCACCGATGTCCACCTCTTGCACTCCCGCATGGACGCATCCATAGGTCACTGTTTGCAAGCGCTTAATGCTGGTCTCTTGTTTAGTGGGTAGGAGGTCTCTGGCCCTCGCCGGCAGATGGCTTGGGGCTGGTTAGCACACCCAGTACCTTTACAACCACAAGCACCTGGAGATTTTGCTCTCAGAGCCTCCAGTGCCAGACCCTGGCAGGCAGAGCAAGGACACGGTGAAGCTTCACCAGAGCCCCACATGGGCCAGTCCCACTGGCTTCCAGAGGAGTCTCACTCAGGCCACGAGCTTTGAGGCGAGCATTCCGTCTGCCTTCCTGGGGTGCCCTTCCTAGGGCACCCTAGGCTCTCCCTGTCCTAATCCTGCATTCCCCATTAGAACAGCATCCCCAGTGTTCACGCCTTACAGGTCAGGCAGTGGAGGGGCAGCTGGAGGCGACCCCTTCATGGCAGCCCACATGTCCCACCGCCTCCTGCCCTGTCTCTGCCTAGGCACCCCTGCTCCTCCCCCTCTTCCTGGTCCTGCTTCTGCCCCTACTCAGCACCGCCTAGCTCCCCCTGGAGGACGGGCTCTCAACTGTGTCCTGATGGGCTTCAGGGGTTCTGGGAAACACTCTGGACTGGTAAGCTTTGTGGGCTTTTCCCTGGAAGGAGGATCTAAACTGTTATCCAGTTATCAAAAGGAACCATAACCCAGATAAGTCAGGAACATGGTGCTTGAGGGATGTGCGGCTGTCTCCTGTCCTCGGAGTCAGCAACAACCCCCCCCTCCAAAATGTGCTGGCCGGGCACACACCTGGTGCTCATTAAGTGCTGGTTCACCTAATGCCAAGTACCATATACCTGAGCACATAGAGAGGGCGAGCTGCAGGTGCTGACTCCTCCTTCCATACCAAGGGGAGTCTGATCAGGACCAAAGGGCCCTCTCTACCCCGTGGTGATTCAGGAACCCACCATCACACTAGCCCAGCTCTCTCTGGCACGTCTGCCCTGGGGCTGACTTGTCCCAACTCCCTCCTGGGACCCTCGTCACTGGGAGCAGCCAAAGCCAGCAAAGCACATGGGTCCAAAAGGGGTTAGGCTGCCAGCCTAAGAAAAAGGGACTCTAGAAAAATGAGATTTCAACCACATATACTCGCCATGATTGACTTGTAATGTCTGCTGCGGGCGTGGGACAGGAGGGAGGGGAGATGGCACGTGGGTCAGGCATCAGGTGCCCCAGATCTAGATGAAACACTCGCCCTGAAGTCTCACTGCTGCGGTCCCTGAGTTACTGCAGCAACCGGGAGGCTGACAGGACGGGCTGTCCCAGGGATGTGGGTGCTCGATTCTCCCCCAAGGTGCTGAAGTTTGCTCCCGTGCCCCAGGGAAGGGGCAGTGCAGCCTCCCTCCTTGCTCACCCTATGCCCCCATGGTGAGCCGGCAGCCAGCTTCATTTTGGCAGAGCTCTGGCCTGCTATCCTGCACCCCCCCCCCCCCCCCCCCCGCTGTCACTGAGACCCTGCTGACAGCTCGGTCACTCCGCTTAGCCAGCTCAGGATAGGACAAAAATAAATGGCTATTTTGCTCAGGCCCAAACCAGACATCTCTGCATTTCCAGGGATATAATTCAAAGCAGACCCCAGAGGCATGGTTGCTGCCCTCTGCTCTGCCTCAGGAGAGAGAAGCCCTACAGCACAGCCCAGTGCAAGACCCTGCTTCCAACCTGGAGGTGGACGGCTGGAAAAAGGGATCAGGGGCCGCTGGGGCTCCCTCCGCCCCTCCCAAAGGGGCCTTCCCATTCACACCCTCCCATCTCCTGGGGCCTCATGCAGAGTCAAGCCACATCCCTGCCTCTGGGTTGCCTCTCTCCTGAGAAGAGGGGTCCCAGGACATCAGCTGACATCCACCTACACCAGACCGATGGCGCGCCTCTGGGTAACTGCAGCAGCCCAGTACGCAAGGCTCCCTGCCAGAGGTCACCTGTGGGGATGGCCAGCTACAGACAGGGCCTGAGTGGGGACTGTCCACGGCCCAAGATGCTCTCCAGGCCTCTGCTTCGCAGAGAGCGGCTCCTGGCTGGGCTGAGGCCACCTGTCCGAGGGCTATTTCCCGAGGCGTTTCCCAGCACCTCTGCTGCTGGACGGTGGAAAGGCCGAGTAGGCTGAGAGAGGGTCAAGGAAATCCACCCCTGACAGGGACAGCAACACAAACACGATTCTCCCGGGTGGCAGAGGGGATGAAAATGAATCACTCTTACCAAACCTGCAGGAGACAAAAAAGAGAGAGTGGGATGATGTCACCATGCTGACTCAGCATGTTCCCCAGAACCCCCCGCCCCGCCCCGGAGGGAGCGGGCAACATGCTCAGTTGAGGGCTTTGAGTCCCTGGTGTGTGGGGCCAAGCTGGCCGCCTGACTGTGGAGACGGTTCCTCGATGGAAAGGGCTAGAAGTTACCCCCCGTGGGCACTGGAGCTACCCCTGTGCTTCGCGCTTCCTACATTAGCTTGTCTAAGCCTCGCCAGACACGCAGCCTGGTAGGGTTCACTCCGTTTCACAACTGAGCAAACAACCTCACAGTCTCCCCAGGTCACACACCCGCAAGCGGGGACAGCCTGCCCAGAGCCCTGTGGGGAGGGGTGCTCAGGGTCCAGGCAGGAGACGGGGAAGTGGCTGGGGCAGGAGGACGAGAACAGTTGTGAGCACAGAAAGGCGGCCCTCAAGGAGGGCCAGATGGGGACATGCCCTGCGCCAGCCTCCTCAAGGGGTGCCACTATCCCGGCAGCGAAGAAAACTGGGGGAGATCCAGGCCACCTAGTCCACCCTCTGGGCTCACTGAGCAACAAGGTGACCTGAGTGTCCGTGTCAGCACTAGTTCTAGTGGCTCTGTGTGGACTCGACTCAGAATCCCAGGGTGAGGCCCACCTCACCAGCTGTGGGATCTGAGGACATGGAGTCATCTGCCTGAGGCTCTGTTCGCCCAGAGCCCAGAATGAGACCAGAGTCCTTCTGATGCTCTTCTCAGGGGAAGATGAGAAACAGACGCATTGGGTTTACCCACTGAGATGCCCTCTGATGACCCACATCCATGTGTCCCCATGGTAGTTATACTCTCTGGGAGAGGAGGATCCAGAAGGGGAGGAAGGCTGCAGTCTCTTCTGGGGGTGGGGGGGGGAGGACCAGGCCCCAGCAGGACAGGCTGATGAGGAGTGGCAGGGTTGGTCACAGCATGGATTTCTCTCCTTGGGTGACATACTCAAAACCATCAGAGATGTCCAGGGCCCATCCCATAAGGGACCCAGGACAGCCTACACTGGGACACGGGGAGCAAGCCTACCTAAGACCAGAAAAGGAGAGCCCGTGTCAGGAGAAAAGCCAAGTCCTCAACCCTCAGAGGTACAAGAAGGTAGGAGGCACCCAAAGAAAACTCCTTCCTTCTCCTCTGCCCTGCCCACAAGAGTACACTGACGAAGGCAATTCCTACAGTAGCAGAACAGAGAATGACCTGAGAGAAGATAGTTAAAACAATACGATGCAATGATATGAAGTTAAAAAGATGAGGTAGTTTGAATAACTATAGGTATATGCAAACTTGATAACCTGGTTGGCTCTGCAAGGGGAACGGGGTGACTGAGGAAAAATGGTGGGGGAAACCGCACACCGTCGGCCCCTACAAACTACAGGAGCTATGAAGCTTCTGTGTCTTGGACTATATCACCATTAGTACCTATTTAAGTATATAGGTTAAGAACATTTTTTACATAAAAGAGTAACATATTTTAAGATATATGGACGTGAAGTTCTCAGATATCAAGGTAAGTGGAAAAAAACAGGTTGGGGCACCTGGGTGGCTCAGTTGGTTAAGCATCCGACTCTTGGTTTCAGCTCAGGTCGTGATCTCAGGGTTGTGAGATCGAACCCCATGTCGGGCTCTGCGCTCAGTGGGAGTCTGCTGGAGATTCTCACTCCCTCTCCCTCTGGCCCTCCCCCAGCTCGTGTTTGCGTGCTCTCTCTCTCTCTCAAATAAATGAATAAACCTTTGGAGGAAAAATAAATAGGTTCTAGAATAGAGTACATGGTATTTGATAATCATTAGAGGTTTCAGCCAGATATTCCAGTTCTCCCTACCTGGGCACACGAGAGAATTACATTTCTTGGTTCCTTTGTTTGGGTGGGGCCATGAATGGTGAGTGGAACTTGCAGGAAAGAGCACGTAATTACTAGTGTGTAACAGCTAAAATTCTTTTTTCCTCTGCCCTAGTGGAATGTTCTAGACAGTGTTCCAGAAAGTGGCTGTTCTGTCAGCCTGGGACCTGGAATGAGGCCGACTCACAATGGACAAGTGGCATGAGCAATTTTTTAATAGATCTTTGTCATTTTAAGACCCAGAGAGCTAGGGGTTACTGCAGCAGAACCCAGTCTATCCTGACTGATGCATGGTACCATTCTGTGTGTGTGTGCGTGCACATGTCCAGAAAAGAACCTAGCAGGCAGGATTCAGTCCAAACTGCTAACAAAGCCTGGAGAGTGGACTGAGACACAGAGGCACTTTTCACTTTGCACCCTTCTAGGTCGGTTGATTTTATTTGTCCTTTGAAAATAAAGCCCATATTCCCTTTATGATGAGAAAACCGTAGACAGAACTTTCAGTGGATGGCACACTGAGCACCAGCCTGGCGGGAACACTCACCTCATCGGGGAGACCTCGTCAATGCGGTTCCCCAGCTGAGACTCGTGGGACTTGCTCCGGGTGAGTGTGGGGAAGCTGGGCAGCAGCTGAAAAACCTTGCGGCTGGGTGGGGGCGGCGTCCGCGGCGGTTTCAGCTTGGTGTGCCTTCGCAGCTGGGGCGTGGTCGGGGGGGTGATGAAGCTGTGCAGGGCCCGGGGGGTCAGCCGGCCACTGGTGTGCAGGAGGATACAGGTGTCCGAGAGGCCCTCACAGGGGCCGGGGATCGGGGAGTCCGAGGTGGGCAGAGCGGACACAGACACGGAGCGTGGGCCCTGGGTGCTGCCGCCCATTCTGCCCAGCTGGGCGCCCCCTGGGGGCCAAGGCAGGCTGGCTGGCGAGAGGGCGTCCGCGGAAGGCCCTGAGCCGCTTTCCCGCCGGGCATCCAATGAACTCCAGCCCGAGTCCTCTTTGTGCTCTCCTCCTGTGGGCCCAGAAGTCGAGTCACAGATGGTCAGAGCTAGAGGGACTTACTAGCTAGGTGAGGCGGCCAGGGCCCCGAGGTTAACACCTTGCCCAGGGCTGTACGGTCCCTTCTCGGCAGGCTTCGACTCGAAGCCTTTATACAGGCCTCTCGAGCACACACATCACCACCCGTGTCGTCTGTGACTGTGAGGCCACCAGCTCAGATATTACTGTCCCCATTTTATAGAGGGGAAATGAGGACCAGAGACAGAATGGCTCGTCTAGGGTTCTTGCTGGCAGGTCTGCGGGGAGCAAGCTGGGAAACCCAACCCCAAAATGAGTGACCTCAGAGAGGGAAGTGGCAACTGATCTTTAAGAGTCAAGAAGGGGAAGCTGGGGTGCTCGAAGGGGACAACTCCATGTCAAGAAAATTCAAACACCAGGAAAGGGGCATATCAACCTTCAGTAGTAATCTGCCCTGGGAATTTGCTATAGGACAGAGATCTGGTTAGAAGAGGATCAATAGCCAATTCCTTCCGAGAGGCACCCGTGACTTTTGGCTGCCCACACAGCGGACCCCCGAGACCTTGAGGCTCTGGGCAGTTCCAACTCAATGACCCAGTCTGTCCATTCATTCGAGCATATGCTGGATGCCGGGTGTCAGGCCATGAAAAAAGACATCCACTGTGCTCAGACAGTCCAAACAGCAGGACAGCAGTGTGCTGAGACAGAGACGCCCAGGCCCTGAGGGAGCATGGAGAAGGGGGACCCTAACTAGCCTGGAGGTCAGGGGCTTCCCAGAGGTGGCGGCGTTTGCTTTGAGCCACCTGGAGAAGGTGAAGCAGGTGCACCAGGCAGAGGAAACAGTACATGCGAAGGCAGGGAGTCCACAGCACATTCTGGTGACTACGAGGAGTTCCTCGTGCCTGGAGAGGTCAGGACGAGCCAGAGAGCTGCAAGAGGCCAGCTCAGGAGGGGTCTCGGAGGCCTCGCCAAGGACTTTAGGTTGGAGCTTATAAGGGATGGGGAGATACCAAAGGGTTGGGGGCAGGGAGAAAGGAGCCTGTCTACAGAGACCCCGATGTGGGGAAGGAAAAGATACCTCCCTCCTTATTTTACCAGTGAGGGGAAAGTATGGATAGGTCGATGTTGACTCAAGACAAAATGAACTTCCACACGAGTTATTCCACTTTGTGCTTTCTCCCCTGTATCGCTCAGTCTTCCCAGCACGTCAGGGAGGCCAGGAACGCTGACAAGGTCAGGCGGCTAAGCGTGAGGTGGGTCAGGAACAGCGCCCTTGGTCCCGACCGCGGCACTAGGCCTCCTCCCACAAGGCTGTCCATCCTGAATGGCCTACAAATACAGCTCAGTCTGGCAAGCAAAAGAGCTCTCTGTCATCAGAGATGCTCCAGCCCAGCCCGGACGCCATTGATCAGGGATGGTGGAGAGAAACTGGCCTTCACAACGCTCAAGGGCTCTTTGTACATGTCCTCAAGGACCCTTTCCCCTACTTCACTGCCTCAGGACTTTCTTCTCAGGAATCAACTCCATGGAGTGAGTGACTCAGTCCGTGTGTTCCTTGTGTTTGCTCTTGTAGAACCTGCAGCCACGACTGTAACTTACAGACTAGACTCCCGGAGGCTCTGGCCTATCTCTTCCTGAGGGGATGGAAGATCGAGTTCCATGATCCATGCACAAGTCCGCCACCCAAGGAAACGAGTCCCAAAAGCTTCAGACTGCCCATTTAATCTCTGCTGCTTTGAGCCGCCCAGGGATGGCACATGGGTCTCGACACACACGTGAACACTAGTTATCCGGCAGTGGCTCTCGAGAATGATTCTGGAGTCACTCAGTAGGAAGAGCTGGGGAGTGATTAGAGACGTGTGCTATGGATGAGGGACCGAAGCATCAGCAGAAATGATCTCCCTTGTTCACCGGACACTGGCACGGAGAACCATCCTTCATTCACCTTTCTTAAGACCAGGGGCCACAAGGCAAATGCGTTCAACATTTTCCATGACCCCGCAAACCTAATACTGAAAAGAGCACTAATATACGCCAGGCTCTGGTCTAAGTACTTGACGGTCACTCATTTCATCCTTACAACAACACGATGAGAGAATGCTGTTATGACCTCCACCGTACAGACGAGGAAACTGAGGCACAGTGGGGTTAAGTCACAGACCGAGGTCCCACAGATTCTAGAAGTGCTGGGCTGAAACAAATGGATTCCACGGTCCATCTTTACTGCAGTTAGACTGCTCTCACCAAGCCCAGTTAGTTGTAATAAAGACTATGACCACATGATCTGAGAGGCAGGGCGATCACAGTCCCCACCCAGTCCCCAGCAGGTGCCCTAGGAGTATGGTCACTGCTGGGCAGATGCATTTGGATGAGGTGTGGCCAGGACCCTCTTGTGGACATAGAGGTACCACAAGCTGAGACCAGATGAGAAGGATGTGGAAAAGACCCTGTCCTCCCCAGAGGCCTCCTCTGGGGCATAGTAGAAAAGCACCCTCTGAGGAAGAAACCCAGCTCTGGGGCGTGCCAAGTGTGGGACCCCAGATAACTCACCCAATGCCTCTGATGCTCTAGCTATAAGAGGCTCTCCCCACCACCACTTAAAAAGGTGTTGCCACTTGGGGCGCCTGGGTGGCTCAGTTGGGTAAGTGACTGCCTTCAGCTTAGGTCATGATCCTAGAGTCCTGTGATCGAGGCCCGCATCGGGCTCCCTGCAGGGAGTCTGCTTCTCCCTCTGACCCTCCTCCCTCTCATGCTCTCTCTCTCAAATAAATAAATAAAATCTTAAAAACAAACAAACAAACAAAAGGTGTTGCCACACACATGTCAAGTGCCTGGCTTCATAAATTAGCGTTAATGAGTTGGTGATCCCCCTAGCTTGGCACCTAGGACGGGCAGTCACCTTCCCAACACAAATAGGTCACCACCCCTCCTCAACTGCTGGTTCCTCCACAATTCTTTACAATTCAGGCATAAGGAGGGAAGGCTGACAAGTTACCCACCCCAGTCCCAGCTTGGGTGGCAAATACTTCTAAATTCCCACAACATGGAAACAAGCTAGCCACCCACAAAGACTGAGGCTGGAATCCCAGCTCTGTCACCCAATGCTGGGTGTCCTCAGCGAAGCCCTTTCCCCTCTTTGGGCTCCATCTCCTCTGTAAAATGTGGGAATGAGAATGTGGACTATGTCTTTCTCACGTTTATTCTGTAGCCCCTGCTGGGAGGCCTGGCCTGTCGAGGTCTTCAGAACTGAGTGAGGCTCTCCACGCTGGGCTCTGTGTTCAAAGGAGGACTTGGGACAATGGGGTCCAGGAAGAAATCAAGCCCAATCCCCGGGGTGGGGGGGTGGATCAAGCAGAATATAAACCCCAGTAGCTTCCTTAAGCCTCAGTCAGCCAGAAATAAGACAGGTGGTTCCGATCATTAAAAATGGGACTAATTCCATTCATTAGGCTTACTGTAAAGCCTTATCGGTATCGTATTGGGAACGTGAAATCACGGCATTTAAAGCCGTTTCCAAGGCAAGATTTAAAAAGCCTGTAAATAATTCCCAAGGAACTCCTCGTAATGCCAGGATGACACACTTTGCCTGGGGCGGCCATGTACACACTCACAGCTGAAACACCACACAATTTCTCTCATCATGCTTCTGCCTTCTGAGCACACAGCCCAGCAGCCAGTGGGGACAGGAGAAGGTAGGGAGCAGGCTGGGGGTGAGCCGGGCTGGGGAGGGGGCTGGAATGCAGGGAGCCGAGGGAGGGTTCAGAGCCCAACAGATGTGCTCAAAACAGGGTAAATCACACAGGGCCCACCCAGTGGATAGGACTGGGGTCTCTGATGATGGTAAAAGCTTCCCTTGGTTCATCCTAGCCAGAGCAGTCGGGATGCAAACCCTCTATCTCAGATCACACACTCTCTGGCCTTTCCAAGCTGCCCCAGAAACCCTGGGCCATACTTGCCCCACCCGCGTCAGTGGCCCCAGGGAAGCAGGACAGGCCTGGAGAGGGAAGCCTGCTATTTCAGCCCCGCTGGAGATACAGGGAGCCGATGGGGCCGGCCTCAGCACTGGGGAGGCCAGTCCTACCTACCCAGACCTGTCACTTTCCGCAGGCAGGCAAGGGCGTACTGCAGGCGGCTACACTCCTCGGCATTGGCCCCGTAGCGCCGAAGCGTCTCCTTCACCTTGACCTCGTTCATGTCCAGCAGGGCATCCAGCGTGAGCTCGCTGAGGATCTCCTGAGGAAGTACAGAAGGGAGAGGCAGAGAGCTGGTGAGCAGTCAGGCCGGCCCGGGCGCCCTCCTCATCCTCTCCGCGGCCTGGGCTGGGCTCCCCCGCTGAGTGGCAGGGGCCAGGTGCTGCCAGGCCAGCTTTGGGACCAGAAGCCACCACTTGTCAGAGGACACAGGCAGCTAGCTCTCGCCCCCACCCCCAGCGCTCCCAGAGACAGCAGCTGAGGTTGAGACACCAAAGCTGCAGGGCTGGGATGGGGGAAGGACGGAAAAAACAGCAAAGTTACGATGAGGGCACGTTGCCCGCTTGTTTCTTTTTATGCCTCTGCACAGAAAAATGATGAATCATGACAACTTCTTAGAATGACAAGAACTTCAGATAAAGATGGCCCTTTGCAATTTTGCTGTATCTGAATTAGACAAGATAGATTCCAAATAAAACTGGCTTAACGAGAGAAGGGTTAAAAAGAATTAACCCTCACGAAACACCGTCTAGGACCTTACTACCTCGCCTTATTTAATTCTCAGTCAAAACCTTTCAAGGATTCAAGGTAGCAGAGAGGAAGGGAGAGACTCAGGTGCGACAAGGACTCCATGTGGACTCTCATGGAGGGGCCAGATGGGAAGGGACGCAGGGGGGCCTCTCGGAGAGAGAGTGGCCCCTGGCAGATCAGCATGGAAAAGGGAGCCTCAGACCTACAGCCAGAAGGAACTGGCTTCTGCCAACAACCTGAATGCACCTAGACGCGGCTTCTTCCCAAAACTTCCAGGTAAAAGGCCAGCCTTGCTGACACCTTAAGTTCTTGGGCCTGGTAAGATCCTCCATCCTGTTCTCCTCCTACAGAACTGTGAGCTAAGAAATGGGGGATGTTTTAGGCTGCTGTGTTTGTGGTTATTTGTTATACAGCAACAGAAAAGTAATACAGAGAGTGAATATTTGAATCAAGGCCTGACTTCAAAGCTTGTGCTCTTTCTTCTCATCAAGGAGTAAGAAAACCCCTCCGGTTCTGACTGCTTTGAGCCATATGGGATACCCAGTCCGGAGCAGACACACAAAACGATAGCATATGTCTCTGGCCTCCAGTGGCTTGCAGGTAACTGACATAAAAAGACAAGTCACTTCAAAGCAATATAATATGGCCTAGCACAGAGAAAGCTCAAAGAGCTACCTGAGGGAGGGCGTGGAATGAGGGGTAGGACTGGGGATCAGGGTATTTCTTCTTCTTCTTTGGCCCCTTTCGTTATTTTCCAGATTTTCTATGTCAGGGAAGGCCATATCCCACATCAAATGATTCATATAAAGCTTGTAGTTCTTCAGAATCTAAGCTGATTTTCACTGATGTCAGCTAGCCGTGTAATCTTCTTTTAGAAAGAGTTACTGTCCATTCACGCTGCTGTAAATCGTAGACTTAGCTGTCGAACCTGAACCTGACGGAGATAATGGCTATGAGTCTTTAGAGCAATGACCTGGGGGTTTTTTGCGATGCTGGTGGTGGGGGCCACCGCTGAGGCCTGGGCTCTGGCCATATCCCACTCCCACCCCCACAACCTTTTCGTCTTGTCAGTATACTCTTCAATCTCCAGGGCTGTGGAGAAGAATCTCATAGCCCTTTAGAGTGATTCACACTGAAATTTGGAAAAACAGATGCGAAAAAAGCACCAAAAAGCTCATCACTGGCTGGACAAACAAACCCTTGGTTGTCAGAAATCCTTCCAGATGATATAACAAAAGCATCACAGGAAACCGCTGGTAACAGCAGAGGCAGGAGGCTGGTCAGATAAACACCCCCAGGCCTCAGCTTTGTTTAATCCATGTGTCTTTATTGGCCTCTAAGAGGCTCTTCATCAAAATGCAGTTTAGACATCTTTCCCCTTCCTCTACTATGAAAGCCAGCTGGGCAATATTGTCAAGAACGCATGGCGGTGACGTCGAGCTTCACACGCTGCACAAAACGACCCACCACCCTTCGCTGGAGTGTCCTCCGTGCTCACCAAACGTGCACTGCCCCCAGGCCGTGATGACTCAGCAGTTCTCCAGAACAGAGATTCAGAAACCAGCCTAGAAACCCAATCCCCAATCTAATTATCATGCAAATAGGGATTTTCTTCCTTCCTTTCTTTCTAATCCTCTCCTCCCCACCCACACCAAGTTTCCAGTTCTCAAACATAGTAAGTACGTTTATTATGACAATCCATCTGCCAAGACAGTGTGCCCAGTGCTTTGTATACTCTCTCGGCTCAGCACAATTCAGCAAGGATGGGCAGTGAGGTGCACCTGCCCGAGCCCCAGAGACCTCAGGCAGGGCAACCTAAGGAATGGCCAAACCCACGTGTGTGGGATCCCAAGTTCCTTCAACTATTCCCCTGCTGTCATTCCTCAACCTGGCAGAGCCTTGGGAGGCAACAGCTACCTTGGGGGAAATAATTTTTTTCAAAGTAAATTAAAGGAATTAATTTCTACCTGCTTTCTGGAAAAAAGAAGAACCACAACTATACTGTGAAATGGAAATTCTTTGTTCTTTATCAAAGTGAAGTAACCCCCCAGGAAAGAGAAAGAATATGTTCAAATCCATTCCCTTAAAAAAAAAAAAAGAAGAAGAAGAAGAAAGCTATTTCCCTTAAAGTTTCAAATTAGCCAGAAAGTTTCTCCCACTGCCATGAGGCTTCATGGATTAGCCCCACCACACAGGAACGAGGCAGCAGAGACCACCTTCCTTCTCCTCCTCTGCCCTCTCTTTAGGCTCCAATTCAAACCAGGGGTTGGCAAGACAAAACTGGGGGGCGGGTGGGGGGACTGGGACAGAAGAGCCAATCCAGGGGCCCACTTAAAATTGGAGCTGCTCCTGCCTCTGTCTTGATCAGCAACTTCTAAAGCTAGCCTCCCAGGGTGTGAACTGTTCATGTCCATCCATGGAATGAAGAGTGCTAGCACATGGTCATGGTCATCATTTCTGACTGCTCCTTCCATTCCCTAACCCCTACCCCACCCCAGGGTTGGATCACTGAACTCTCCGTAAAAGCTGCAGCCAAAAAAAGCTATCCACCAGTCAGCAAGTTACCTGGTAGAGTAAGGGTCTCAAATACACAAGCCTCAGGGCCAGGCCACGGGAAGAAATGAGACCAGTGGGGATGTGGTCCTCTTGATCTATCTTTTATTAGTAAAGACACTTTTCTTTACTGGACAACAAGAAACCCAACAGCAGCAAGGACAATGCTAATCAGAACCCCACCCTCTGCCTTCATTCAGTGTTGGGGTCTGAGGGGAGGCAATGGGAGGGTTACCAGATCTGACTACACGGAAATCTGGGGGCACCTGCATGGCTCAGTGGATTAGGCCTCTGGCTCTTGATTTCAGCTCAGGTCTTGATTTCAGGGTTGTGAGATCGAGCCCGGAGTCAGGCTCTGTGCTGGGCAGGGCGTGGAGCCTGCTTAAGAGTCCTTCCCTCCCTCTGCTCCTCCCCCACTTGTTTCCCCTACTCTAAAAAAAAAAAAAAAAGGAAGAAGAAGAAGAAAATAAAAAAAAAAAACCTGGATCTTTATTTTAAAATAGCTGATTTTGGGGCACCTGGGTGGCTCAGTCGGTTAAGTATCTCACTTTAGCTCAGGTCATTATCTCGCGGTCCCAGGATCAAGCCCCATGTCAGGCCCCCTGCTTAGTGGGGAATCTCCCTCTCCCTCTGCCCAGACTCAAGTTCAATCTCTCTTCTCAAATAAATAAAATAGCTGATTTTCAAATGGTAGCAACTAATACAAAACTGTGCAGACCGAGATTCACATCCGTGAGTTACACAGAGCCTCCAGCAAGGAGACCCTATGTGAAGAATGTGACACCTTCCCAAGTTCTGTCTGATCAGCAACTTCTAAAGCTTTATTTCCATAGGCAAATGGGGAGGGAAGGCACCACAGCACGTGTGGCCAGG
Organism: Mirounga leonina; assembly: GCF_011800145.1. Taxonomy (NCBI): domain Eukaryota; kingdom Metazoa; phylum Chordata; class Mammalia; order Carnivora; family Phocidae; genus Mirounga; species Mirounga leonina. The sequence goes on from NW_023270503.1 coordinate 5,639,460, forward strand.
CCTTCTCAGCGAGGTGTCCACACTGGCCGTGAGACCCCACCACGAAAACTAAGTGCGCTGGCCTTTCGATGCCTACAAGTGATTTCGGACCTAAAGTCCATCAGTCAAGGTGGAAAAGTACATGAGGGTTAGGGTTAGCAAGCATGCTGGAACCAGGGGAACCAGTATACAAAGAAAAGGCATCCACCCAGCTCTCAGCTGGACCTCCAGGTAGACGACGGTCCGGCTGGGTGAGTGGCTGGGCAGGCCCCGGGAATGGCCCTGGTATCTCCTCCAGCTGTGGCCCTCCGTAACTCGGCACCCCCAAACCTCACACATGGATGTGATCTGCCCACCCGCAGCGACAGGCACAGCCGAGTCTGAGTTAGGAAGGTCTTCTAGACCACGTGCAACTTCTCTAGATCACCCCTACATGGAAAGCACATTAGGGAATGAGTTTCACCAACTGCTGCAGGTGACCTCACACGTCCACCAACGAGCAGGCAGGTGAAGCTGCTCTGAAGCCCCCTCAAGCCTGAGAGGCCCCACAGTCCCAGGAGGGTCTCCCACCTGCCTGGAGGCACGCGGAAGATGACAAGTTGTCTCAAAGCCAAGGACCCGGACTGGGGCTCTCGGGAGGGGATGAAGACTGAGAGTCCATATTGCTTCGAGGAGAATTCCTGCCCACTCCATCCCAGCTTCTGTTTAAAAAGAAACCATGAACCAGAAACCAAGAAGGGAAGACAGGGCTGCCCGGGCAGTGCAGGGGACCCCAAGCCCCAGCTCCGGCAAGGCTCCAGTTTGCACCTGAGCACAGAAGTGGGGCGGCGAGAACCTGGGACAGAGCAAGAGCTCCAGAGAACGCTGGCTCCCGGCCTTGGCCTGTTCCTTCAAGTCCCGGTCTATGTCCTCCGGTAGATGATGGGAAGTTATTCTTCCTGATGATCATTAGACAGCAGGGTTGGTGGAGGGCTGAGGTCACTCCTGGTCTATGGTAATTCACCTGCCGGTTCTGTTCTCTAGAGCAGGCAGCGGGGATGGGCCGGGCCAAACACAGCTGTCCCCTCCCCTCAGCAACTGGCAGCAGGTCATGTCAGGGGGCAGGATGAGTATCAGATGGCATCCAGGGACTTACCAGCAGCCACGGGGCTGCCTGGGGTCTATACTTAGAAACCTGTGCTGGCGGACACGGAGAGTGGGTCACACTCGCCATGGTCGGTCAGGGCTCCAACGCCTGTTTGTGGGCCACGTACAAGAACCTTGGGCAGCTCCAGGCAGAATTCCGGCAAAGGCCTGAGTTAAAGGAAGGCCAAGAAGCAAACCCACGCTTTGCGTTTCTCGTTAGCCTTCTGGTCCCAGAGCGCAGGATGGGTCAGTGCTGCTAGCTCTCCAGGTCCATTTGCAGAACCCAGATTTCTGATGTGTGGGTGCAGGAGCGTCCCCCCGGCCCCCCACAACTTCCCCGGCTGCAGGTTAAAGAAAGGGCCAGGATCCTTCACCACAGATGCTCCCCTGGGACCGGTCACACCAGAGAGGCCAGAGGTGGACCCCCAGAGCCCTGAGGCCAGGGGGGCAGCTGGGGAAAGAGAAGGGTTGAAAAGCAAGGGAGTTTTTCTGGCAGCCCAGGTGGGGAGCCTACGTGCCTACAGTTGACAAGGCAACACCTGCCAGATGTTCCTCTCTGCCCATGGCTGGGGCTGAGGGACAGTGAGACTTAGGTGACAACAGCTGGGAATTCTGGGAGGCACAGGTGGGGCTGAGGCAGTGAGGGCCTGGACTGGGCAGCCTTCTGGGTTTTCCATGGAGATCAACAGACAGCTTTGTCCACGGGGTACTGGCTTGGTCTACAGACCAGTCCTGGGCCTGTCTCCTCCTATCTCAGCGCTGGGAGATGAGAAATACCCCCACCCAGGAGAAGCCAGCCACTTTCTGGAAGGCTTCTCTCCACCTCCTCCCAGCCGGACAACATAGTGAAGGAAGGGCCAGACCTGCTCACTGGAACCCCCATGGCCTTGGGCCAGTCCCTACCCTTCTCTTGGGGTCTAGTTTCATCATTTGTAAAATGAGTGGGTTTGGCTGAATTAGATCAGTGGCTCTCAACCCTGGCCTCACCCTGGAATTACGTGGTTTTGGGGGGGAGGGGGGTGTGCTTTTAAAAAGGATCCTGATGCTCACATTTCACCTCAGACCAATCAAATCAGAATTTCTCAGGCTGGGGACCAGGAGAGAAGACAGGCTGCAGGGTAGACAGTCTGGCTAAAGTAGCCCAGGGCAGAAAGTGTCCGAGAATGCCCAGAAGGCAGGTCTGGCCGGGGTAGGGCAGGGCTGCGCCCTGGGGTTGACCCCTGCCTGTCTTCTCATGAGGCCCACACTCCTTCAACTCAACCCCAGCCTAGCCCAAGCTCCCAGATGTCCCAGGAGAGGTCTGTACCTGCCTCCCTCCCTCCCACAAGACAGGGTGGGGGCTTACAGAGTGGGGAGCCAGGCTGGAATCTTCAAGAAGTGGCTGTCTCTGGCCTATGCATTGGTATGTCTGGGCTTAAAAGCCTCAGAAAGATGGGTCAGTGGTGGGGTAGGTAAGATGTGGAGGTGGAGGGATACAGGTCAAAGGAGAGAAATTGAGCAGGTAGAGAAAGGGCAAGTGATGAGCATTTATTATGCATCTCCTACGGGCCAGGCGCTCTGCTAGATGAACTGCAGAGGTCAGCACTTACAGTCCTCATAACATCCTAAGATGGATGATAAAGTTCAGAGAGGGTAGGTAACTTGCCCAAGACCACACAGCCTGATTGGGAAGGCTGAGGCATGACCACCTCTTCTTAGTCCCAGCCAGCTGGCCCTGTGGGCGCTGGTGCCCACTGACTTGCTCTATCAAGTGAGCCCTTTTGCCCAGGACAGAGTTTACTTGGCATCACAGGTCACATCCGGTTTTCCTGGCTCCACACCCGGCCCTACCCCTGTGCCGAGCTAGGTTGAGCTCTGGCTGCAGGTGGCCTCCCAGAGTCTTCTCCCCCATGTTCCTTTTCTAGGCCCTACATTCTCCTCGCACCCTCTAGAGGACACCAGTGCTTCTTAACTCTGCCTGGGACCAGATCTCCAGCTTCTGGTGGCATGTGCTGTCACCCCAGGGGCTGGCCCCACCTTCCTGGAGAGCCTGTCTTGTGTCTCCAGGGAGCCCCGAGGTACCTAGAACCGGGACTGGCAGGCTTTTACTGAACAGAGAGGGAATGATCTTCAGCTCTGCAGGCCATCTGGGCTCCATCAGAACTATTCAACCCTGCCGTCAGAGCGCCAAAACAGCCCTGGACAATATGTCAACAAATGGGTGAGGCCGCATTCCAATAAAAGTATGGACACTGAAACTTGAATGTCCTATCATTTTCATGTGTCACGAAACAGTCTTCTTCTCTTTTTTTTCTAGCAGTTAAAAATCTGAAAACCATTCTTCGTTTACAAGGCTGTACAAAAAACAGTGGTGGGCTGAACTTGGCCCATGGGGCACAGTGTGGCAACCCCTGGTCCCAGGGGGTCATCCAGCCACTCAACAAACACATATCAACTCTGTTGGGCTCCATCTCCTCGTGGCCCTGCTCCTCGCTGCTCCTTCCCTCCCACCTCCCTCTGTGCTGACTGACAGGTCTTCTCCCCGTCCAGCCCCCCAGCACACAATGTACAGAAGGGGACACAGAGGAGAGGCTCCCAGGGAGGCCCACACACCTGCCATCTAGGCCACCTGCATTTTGTCACCTTCCTCTGTGTCATCGACACACATTCCCAAAACTGTTCCTCCTTGGCTGTGGTTTGAAAACAGCCAGACGCATCCAGCGTTAGAAAACACACACACACACACACACACAGAGCTTTGGGGCTGTACGCTTACCCTCCGCACACACTACTTCCAAAATGGAGACAGGAGACACGTGGGCATCTACAGGGGCGGTCCTCTACACCCAGGATGTTTGCTGATTATGAGGGAAAAAAAGCCCTATTGTCCGCGAGACTCCAGAGTAAACCTCAAGTCAGAAATGGAATACTCTAAAACAAACAAACAAAAATGAGAACATTCAAAGATAAGACTGGAGTCCAAGTGGGACGGGGGGAGGGCTTGCCAGCAGCCAGAGGGCTACACGAACCCTTGGGTGACGCTTGACTTCTGGGGAACTGGCAAACAGGAAAGTCCCTTCCTGCACAAGTAGGACAGGAGGGGGCGGCGCACACCTTCCCCAGGGCTACAGGCCCTCCCTGGCATCCCTGGTTGACAAAGTAGGTGAGAGCACGACAAGCAGGGTGGCAATGGGGATGCGAGCAAGGCCAGCAGCTGTGCGGTGAGAGGCTACTGAGTGAGGGTGGGTGTATGAGGGACCCTCCCCACAGGGACACCTCAGAGGGGGAGGGGGGTGTTGTAACCGCCCGGGGACAACAGCCCTAAACTGGGACTGTACCTGGCAAACTGGGATGCCTGCTAAGCCCACACAGAGGGTCTGGTTTGGTCTCCTGGTTGGATGCCCATGGGGTAGCGTGCTAGGGTCTGGTTTGAAATGGAGCTCCCCATGGGAAACCCCAGCTAAAAAAAAAAATGGAGCTCCCCATGGGAAACCCCAGCTCTCCAGGGGGCAAAGGGCCGGACAGGGGCTCTTGGGCGTGGCCATGCCTGCGGCCATCTTTACTGCTGGCTGGTGCCCCCCTCAGATCTCCCCATTCAAACACACCATTAAAAAGAGGGTTCCCAGACAGGTCTACCAGTCTTCAACTTCTTCCTCCTCCAAACCTGTAGGGTGGGAGCTGAGTTCAGCCAGCGAGGCCCACCGCGCCAGAGCATGCCCAGACTGGCGGAGAGACCTCAGGCCGTGTCAGCTCTGCTTAGGGCCCTGGCACGTGCCTGGCCCCAGCTCGAGGCCAAGAGCCAAATCACAGACCCCTCTACCAGAGGGGCACGTTCTAAAGTGCAATTATGCAGTCTGTCCTTTGGGGTTGTTTGTCTATCTGTCTGGGTGGGGGTTATATTGGGCCACAGAAAGTGTGCCCAGGCTGGAGACCTGAGAACCAGGCTGCTCCACCTGAAAACAGGGGCTGCATTGTTTCCACGCTACCCCACGGGCATCCAACCAGGAGACCAAGATCTTTCAGGAGATCTCTGTAGTTTTCCAGAAACCCTGTAAACAACTCCTGCCCCACAGCAACAGTGGGCCTCAAAGTAGGGGAACCCAGTGCAGCCCAAGTAGATGGCCAACACTCAAGCCAAGGAGGCCACTGCTGGTGCCACCAAGGAGTGAGGGCATGAAAGGGCCTAATGGATATTCATGAGGTTGAGGAGAGGGATAAATCCTTCCTCTGCCAAGGTCAAAGGGCAGGGTTTAAAAGGGACCTTAGAGACAATTTAGTCCAACACTCATTTTATGGAGGAGAAAACAGAGGACCACAGAGAAGAGGGGACCTGCCTGGGTCACCCTAAACAACAGCACCAAGACCAGGGCCCAGATTTCCTGACACCCCTGCCAGTGTCCAGCACCAGGCTATCCCGGGCCCCTGGGAGAGCTCACTGTTGTTCATTATGAGCATTCCTCACCCAGATGTAAAGGTTGCATTCCTGCCAGATTCTAAGAGATGAGCCAAGGGTAAGGACTACCCTGAGAATCACCTCCAAAGGTGCTAGCCTGAGGGATGCCAAGCCAGGTGCCTGCCTCGTGAGCCCAGAGCCCCACGGAATCCAGAAGCAATGGGCTTCTGGGCTCAGGGCCTCACCAGAGCCTTGCAAGTCCCTTATGTCTTGGTGGCTTAAAAGTGGGCAGAAATTCCCAACTCCATGTTCTTGTCCACCCCTACCCATGCCCACTGATGACAGCGCACCCCTTTCCTTCTTTTAGAAGAGCAGCAGCGAGCCCCACATCACCAGCTACGCCCGAACACCCAGGTCCTACGATGCGGCCTAAGACCTGCCCCAGGCCGAGGCACGCCGATTCTTACTCAGCTGCTCTGCTTCCTCTTTCCACAAACAGTCTAGTCATAAAAATAACCATTACCGGTGCTGTCACTGCTCATAAAGTGGCCTGCGCGCAGCTGCTTGGTGGCTAAGGAAAGTGAGGCTCAGAGAGATTAAGTTACTCAAGACACAGCCAGGGAGCGCCGGAGCCCGGACTGGACCCTGGTCCGTGTAACTCCAAAGCTAGCGCTCAACACCCTCTACACCCTTCGGCCTCGCTGGCCTGGGTGACCAGAAGCATGGACAGGCAGGGCGGGGCTGCCTGCACAAGTTCAGTTCCTTAAGCTCCCTACAGAAGGAGCAGGCTCAGAACAACATGTATCCTGTTCAAACCCAAAGCACGAACAAGCCAAAAGTCATTCATTCACTAGAAGGATCAGGAAGATCTATTCCAGTAAGATCCTGATGGTTCCCCAGCCACGTACCACAAGAAAGTCAGGGAATGAAACAATGAAATGGAAATCACAATCTAGATCTCTCCAGACATATTCTATAGATAGTAAGCAACGTTAAGAACTCGGAGCCCAGCCAAATGTACCCATTCAGGGGACTTGTAGAAGGGCCACCTGATCCTGGACCCCAGCGCCTACCTTGCAACCCTCCAGCCTGGGCTGGTCCAGGCTTCCTGTCTCTTGCAGGACCACAGGTGGTGGGGTCCCTGTGCCCCTTGCAGCCTTGGCCATCACCCAGCTCCACAGGCAATGCATGGTGAGGGGCCCAAGCCCTGGGTCCCCGGCAGCCGCAGCCCCGGGTGCAGTGTCTCAGAGAAGGACAAGGCAGGGAGAGGAGTTTCTGTTTTCATGACTGCAGTGAACAGTCACTGTAGCCAAAAATAGTTTGTGCCTGGGAGCTGGGGAGTCAGCACATACCTCCCGGAGCAGGTGCTGGTTGTGAGACACTCAGGCTCTGGCGGGCCTCGCAGCAGGGGTCTGGGGACCTGGGGACCCAGGCACCCAGATACCCAGGATACCAGGCCACAGACAGAGAGGTGTTCTCTGCCTTGCTGCTCACCTCCAGAAAGTCTGACCTGAGTCAACAAGGAACATGATCATTTCCCTCCTCCCAGTGAATCATCTGGGAACCCCCACCCCCACATGAACTCCAACTACCCCCAACCCTCCTAGAGCTCTCACACATTTTGGACTGTTGGTTTGGACAACCACGGAAGAGTCCTATGAACTACAGCAGATGCCCCAGATGGCACCCAAGACAACCATTAAAAATGAGGCTCAGCTGTCAAAGCTCTTAGAACGATACGCCAAGAACAGTGAACTTCACTTGATGTACACGGGAAAAAAATGTAAAAGAAGGGGCTGGCTATCAGTGGCTGGTGGAGCTGTGGGGGGATTTTGTTTTCTTTTCTGAGCCTTTTTTTATTTTCAAATTTTCTTGCAATGGACATTTGTAATTAGATTTAGAAAATGTTGCTTCGAAATAAAATTCTGAAAAAGGAAAAATGTATGTGGTTCTATCTGTGAAAATTTAAAGTGTATGTGTGTCTCTGGGTGTGTAATTTGTGACCCCTGCTTTGGAGCCAGATATCCTCGATGTGAATCCTGGTCGCACCACGTACCATCTAGGGGACCTCGGGTAAGTGACACGTCAGCTGCATATTGGGCATAAAGCACTGCCTCCTGCTACAGACTAAATATTCATGCCCCCACCTCAAAACCTAATCCCCAGGGTGATGGTATTAGGGGGTAGGGCCTTTGGGAAGTGATCAGGTTATAAGGGTGGAGCCCTCATGATGGGATTAGTGCCCTTCTATAAAAGAGACACCAGAGAGCTGCCTGGCCCCTCCCACCATGTGAAGACAAAGCAGAAAGACCACAGTCTATGAATCAGGAAGTGGGTTCTCACCAGACACTGAATCTGCCGGCACCTTGATCTTGGACTTCCCAGCCCCCAGAACTATGAGAAATAATGCTTATAAGGCCCCAGTCTATGGTATTTTGTTATGGCAGCCCAGATGGACTAAGACATCATCTCATAAGGTTATTGGGAGGATTGAATGAGAGACACTCCACATAAAGCTTACAGCTCAGCCCCAGGCATGTTGGGAACACTCACTAAAGAATTATAGCACAGAGGCGACTGGCTGGCTCAGTCAGTGGAGCGTGCAACCCTAGGTCTCAGGGTTGTGGGTTTGAGCCCCACGCTGAGTGTAGGGATTACTTAAAAATAAAACAATCTTAAAAAAAAAAAGAATTTATAGCATAAATTCATGAATAAACTTCATTTTAAAAAAGGAAGAAAAAGAAAAGAAAAGCCAACAACGAAGGCTGACTGGAAGGAAATGCACCAAAATGTTTATAGCATTTCCTCAGAGTAGTAAGATTATGTAAACCATCAATAAATGGTAGAATTATTGTTTTAATTTATATACTTTTCACATTCTGAAAATGAACATCCAGGTAAATTACTGGATATTAAGAAAAAAAAAAAGTAAAAAGCCAAGAAGCAATGATTAGCTCTGTGAAGCCCCACTTAGAGCCCCTGGTGAGGGTGGGGACCACAGCAGCTGCAGTAAAACCTCTCTTGCCATCTGGGGGTGTGAGTGTTAATGCACGTCTCTTCTTCCATCAGCAGAACTGTTTTTCCTCCAGGAATGCACTTCCAGAGCGCAGGTGAAACCAACCCTTCAGCCGCACTCTCCACCATGACCCAGTGTGGGCTAACTGGAGTTTTTCATCTTCCTAGCCCTGTGCTTGGCTCTGGTATAACACACGACCAAAGGCAGGCCATGCACAGCCTTCCGTGGGATTTTTTAGCTACAGTTCTAGGAAAGAAGCTCTCCATGGGCAAGCACCACCACGATGCAGGAAGAAAGTGAGGCTTAGCTGCTGGCATCCTTCGTGCCTGCCATGTGGGTTGGGCCTGGCTGAGAAGTAGACTCTTACAGCATCACCTGAGCCTCTGCATCCAGACCTCGCTGGACTTCTATTACTTATGCTGACAAAAGTCTTTAGTGTAAGCCAGTCGGCATTGGAACTTGCTATGCAAAGTTCTAACCAGTAGGAGAATGTAACAGCTTGTACTTAGTAAGTACTTACTATGTGCCCTCGTAGCATGAATTCCTCCATCTATTTATCCCTCCCCTTCATTCATCTCATCAACAGACAGCAACTGAATAACAACTCCGTGCCAGGCACTTTATTCCAGGCTAGGAACATAACAGCAAACAAAATACGTAGTCCTTTTCTTTAGGGAATATTGAAATTTGTGAATAAATGCTAAAAAGGAAAGAGCATGCTGAGACATGGGGGGCATCTAATATTAGCCCAGGTGGCCTCTCTGAAGAGCTGACTTCTAAAGATCCTAGCCATGAGAGTACAGAAATTTTCAGGCAGAGGAAACAGAACATACAAAGGCCCTGGGCTATGACAGGAAACCTGACGTGTTCTAACACAAGGCAAAGAGTAGGGGGGCAGGGAATGATGTGGAAGAAGGAGGCACATGCCAAATACTTCAGGGCCTTGCAGGTGATGGTGAAGGGGCTTGGATTTTATGCTGAGGGCAAGACACTAAATGAAGGACTGTACTCAGAAAAGTGAGATGATCGGATTTGGCTTTTAAGAAAAATCACTCTTGGCTTATGAAAAATGAAATGAAGGAGAGGGCAGGAGTAGATACAGAGAGTGATGCAGGTGCTACTGCACAAGTCCGTGCAGCAGCTAGGCCTGGGGCAGGGGAGGGGGGAACAGTAGTGAAAAAGAGATATAGGTGGGTTTGAGATATATATTTGGAAATAGAGCCAGCAGGCTTTGCTAGTTAATCAAATGTGGAGGTAAGGAAGCAGAAGGAATGAGAAGTGACTCCTCAGTTTCTAGCTAGAGAACCGACAGACGAGTAAACAGGCTGAGAGGTAAGGGACTTGTCCATGAGCTACTGGCAAAATCAAGTTTCTGTCTGCCTCCCAACACCAGGTTCTGGGCTGTCTATTTCCAATCTTGCTACCTGCCCAAAAGTGTATGGATGAGAACCGAGCCACCAAAATGCATATGTTGATTTTCTTTTAAAAGAAATAATAAGAGGGCGCCTGGGTGGCTCAGTTGGTTAAGCGACTGCCTTCAGCTCAGGTCATGATCCCAGGGTCCTGGGATCGAGTCCCGCATTGGGCTCCCTGCTCTGCGGGGAGCCTGCTTCTCCCTCTCCCACTCCCCCTGCTTGTGTTCCCTCTCTCGCTGTGTCTCTCTCTGTCAAATAAATAAATAAAATCTTTTAAAAAAAAAAAGAAATAATAAGAGAAGGGGCTTTTGTTTACAATAATTAAAACAGTGTGACACAAGAATTTCCCAATGATATATCTGGCTGGTTAGGTGTGTTCTAGAGCAATCTTGCCTTTGAGGCCAGTCCCAGAGGAGGGGACACCGAACAGAAACTGACAGCAGGAGCTGGGTGGCCCCGGAGGCGGCTCAGGCACACTCTAAGCAAAGTCATCCCACAGCAGGGCTATAGGCACAAAGCCATGCCAAGTCCGGCCCCTCAACAAACACAGCAGAGCCAGCTCAGAAACCCCGACCTCAGCCACCCTCGGCAGCCCCCAGACACCTCCCCTCATGGCCCCTGCAATTCAACCTTCAACGAGCCCAGATGAGAACACTCCTGAGACCCCTCAGCCCAAGGGACCAAAACTCTTTGGATGATCTGATCTGAAGTCATTCATTCAACAAGGACACAAGGCAGCAGGGACAGAGCGAACAAAATAGCCAGAGTCCTGCCTGCATGGCACGGGATCCAGTCTAGTTGGTTTTCACAGAACTCGGCAGCCCAGAAATCCAGAGGATTGAGGAGATGAGCTCACCATTCATAAATGCCAACCAGTACAGGGCTAACCAGAACAGTCACACTCCGGTTTTCTTCAGGTTTCTAGAAACCAGGGGCAACTTCACACTCAAAGCTTAAAAGAGGGCACTCTGGCTCAGAATCAGAAAAGAAATCACTTCTTCTATTAGAGAGAGGGATGTATGCAAGTTCAGTAAGGATAGGAACTCACACGCAGCACCTAGAACAGGGCCTGGCACATAATATAAGCTAAGTATACACCGAACGAGTGCATGGCTGGGTGGACAGGAGACGACACAGGAAGGCCCTCAGCTCTGTATGGGGCCCCATCTCAACCCTTCCCCCCTTGGGGCCCGTCAGCCTGTTTCCATGGTGGTTATTTGTAGATGTGTACATCCCACCACCCGATAAGCCCCCCAGGAAGACTGTATTTTGTTCATCAATTAATCCCCTGCAGTAATTAATCCGAGTAAGTGATCAATGGATGTCGAATGAATGGATATTAAGAAAAGAGGGGGAGGAGGAGAGAAAGAAAAGGTCAGAGGGAGGTAGGAAGAAAGGGAGAGAGAGAGAAAGAGACAGAGATCGATTCATTTTCTTTTTAAAGATTTTATTTATTTGTCAGAGAGAAAGCACAAACGGAGGGAGTGGCAGACAGAGGGAGAAGCAGGCTCCCCACCGATACGGGGCTGGATCCCAGGACCCCGGGATCATGACCTGAGCCGAAGGCAGATGCTTAACCGACTGAGCCACCCGGGTGCCCTGAAAGAGTTCAATTCAATCATACAATTGCATACAGTAACCCCTGGCTGGGCTAATCTAAGTAAGCAGCTTAGTCAAGGAAGGGAGACTGGCTTTGGAATCACAGGGACCTGAGTTTGAATCCTGACCCAGCTATCATGTCACTGTATGGCACTGACAGGTCACTCAACTTCTCTGACCCTTGGTTGGCTCAGCTACAGAATGGGGACCAAACTGTCTCCCCCTGCTCCCCTGGGTGTAAGGATTAAACAGGATGATATATACACAAAATGCCTCCTTCCTTCCATATCCCATCTCCAGCTCTTCTTCTGACTGGTTGGGTGATGGGGCACACCAGCCCACCCTCCAGGCCGGGACTGACACCTCAAATCCTCAGCTGCAAGGCAGTCAGAGTCGGTGCAGATCCAGTGAGAGTGTGGGCTGTGTTCAGAGGCCACTCCCAGCTGCCAAGAGCAAGGCCGTTGAACAGTGGGGCCTCTGGCCCCCGGGGGGAGAGGGTGGGAATGCAGGGAAGACGGACACGAGGAGAGGCTGGGCAGAAGGGCAGCAAGATTCATGTGCATTAACGGTGAACCCAGGAGCCAAATACCAGCTCACTTTTCTGGTTTACTCTTCCACAGCCTGTGGCTTCACACAGCCCACCCGCCAGGGCCCACACGGAGCTGCGGCCACTTCCAGCCAATGGGAAACCAAGATGGTGGCAGACCTCAGGTAGCTTTCTTCCCCGTCCCCAAGAGAAGGCCTGATTGTGAACATGGAGTGAGTGCAAAGGCAGTAGAGGAAAAGGGAAAGAGAAACCTGCCCCGTCCGGGCCTTAACAAAAACCCCTTACCGGACTCGCCTGCATCTTCCATTCAGAAAATGCCACCAGCAAGAACTTCCCCGGGGGAGCCTGTGGCCCGTGGCTTGGGCCATGGAATCCCAGCCTCTGCAGCGCCCACCTCTCCCTGCTAGGGCTGATCCCAGCCAGCGCTCTGGCCACTTCCTCTGACAGCTTCCAACAGGGAAACTGCTGGGGGGAGGGGGGGGAGATGGCTCCGCGCCAGCAGGCTGTGAAATCATTTCCCCCCCAGCTGCAGGCAGAACATGAAGCTGCGATTTTTCACCTGTGGAAGGTCTGGGGTGTGAGGGTGGAAGGAGTCACAATGTGTGACTCTAGGTGTCTGGGGAGGGCGAAGGCGCTCTCCTGCTCGGGGCCCCTCCCCCACGTGGCGCCCCGCCTTCCCGCGAGTGCCCCCCGCGTTCCGCGCGTTCCCACACCGGCGCTCTCGCCCTGGGCTATCCTCATGATGAACCCAGCCTTCTCACTGGCAGGGGTTTTTAGTTTTCCCTAAAAGAATTCTAGGGGCGCCTGGGTGGCTCAGTCGTTAAGCGTCTGCCTTCGGCTCAGGTCATGATCCCAGGGTCCTGGGATCGAGCCCCACATCGGGCTCCCTGCTCGGCGGGAAGCCTGCTTCTCCCTCTCCCACTCCCCCTGCTTGTGTTCCCTCTCTCGCTCGCTCTCTCTCTGTCAAATAAATAAATAAAAATCTTTAAAAAAATAAAAAAAATAAAAGAATTCTAGCGCTCTCTCTCTCCCTCCCGTCCACACACACAAGCACCGCACTGGTCTCCAGACAAATCCCCCCACACGAAGATTTCCACGAGCTGACCGTTTGGCGGCCAGTCTCTCCCCAGGCCAAGCCCTTTGCGAGCACCTGTGAGGCCCAACCGCCGCCCTCAGCCCTCAGGGTCTCTGCTGGGAGCGCTCCCGCCCTCTTGCCCTTCCAGAGGGCCTAGGTCCCAGCCCTGAGGGAAGCCCTCCCTGCTGTTGGTCCTTCTCCCATCTCCCAGGGTGGGTTTGCCGGCTTGCTCCCCACCCCGCCACCCCCATGCCAGGTTGCCTTCTGTCAGGGAGCTTGGTGTCGGCTCTCGGCAAGTCTCACCGCAGCCTGGGAGCTCGTGGGGCTGGCGGGGGTGGGGGGGTGGCGGGTGGTCTCTAGCATCTCTGCTGCGAGCATGGGGTCCCGTCAGGGCAGGCTCCACACCTGCACTGCCCACCACAGCAAGGGCCATAGGTCTCTTTACGTGAAAATTCATTACAGTAAAACAGAATTTAAATTTTGGCTTCCCCATCGCACTCATCATATTTCGAGTGCTCCGTGGCCACGGGTGGTTGGTGGCTACCATGTTGGGTAGGGCAGTACAGAATGCTGCTATCGTCCCTGAAAGTTCTACCGGACAGCGTTGCTCTAGAGGAAGATCTGATGGTTTTGGGTAAACATTCAAAGGTGTCTCCCAAGCTGTCTGTCTCCAAAGGAGTTAGAATCAAAGGTCACGCGTCAGAAGCACCCACCTCCAGCTCTGGAGCTGCAGGGGGCTGAGATCTAACTCAGAAAGGGAAGGAGGAGAGCAGAGGCCCTTCATCCATACCAGAAACCAGGAAGGGCCGCTACCAGCCTGGGGCCACGTCTGCATCCAGTCCCTCTCTTCATGTAGCAAAAAGGCATGATTTCCCAGGAAGGTCAAGATAAGCAGAGAACGCAGAGGCCAAAGGGACACCTCCCCCCAACCATGGGCTACACCAGTGCTGGGGCCCTTCAGCACGGATAGCTCAGCAAAGTTAACTGCCAGACTTCATGATTCAGATCCTTTATCCTAAAAACCAACCAAACAAACCAAAAAAAAAAAAGTACACATAGATAAGACCCTGTTTTAAAGTCTCCATCTCCAGCCTCCATCCTATGATGACTTTCATTCATTCCTCGGTCACTCCCTCACACGCAGCAAGTAATTTGCCAAGGGCTTCCCATAGGCCAGGCGCCGTGCAGCTGGGCATGTGGACTCTTCTGGGCACAGGCTGAAGGTGCGCAGATGGGCACTCCTCACAGTCATTGCTAAGCTGGCTTGAGGACATCTTTCCTCTTAACTAGTCCACTGTTAAAGAGGAATGAGATGGATTTGTATGACTAACACAGAGATGAAATTAAGACTTAAAAAATACCGCACGAGTCCATTTTAGCAACGATAAAAAATAAAAAAAGGAAACAAATTTGTATGTAAATAAGAACAATGTGCTATCCTGGATTGGCTCCTAGAACTGAAAGAAGCCACTAATGGAAACACTGGTGAAATCCAAAGAGAGTCTGGAATTTAGTTAACAGTGATGTACCAACATTGTGTTCTTAGTTTTGACAAATGCACTACGGTAAAGCATGATGTTAACTATGGGGGAATCTGGGGGAAGGCCATATACAGGAATTCTGTAAAACCACCGCAATTTTTCTGTAAATCTAAAACTATTCCAAAATAAAATGTTTATTTAAGAAAATAAGCAATGTTCAGGTAACATTCAGAAATTAAAGGGTTCTTTATCTCTGAGATCATCATCACTTCTCGGCCTTTTGGCTAAGATCAAGTGTAGTATCTGTTCTTATCAGTTTAATATCTCTGAGATCATGCTTTTTGGGGGGGGGGGCAAAGCATGGGTTTTTATGCTGTTTGGAGCTTTGGTTTCTGAGATTTGCACCTATCTTTGATGGGTGCAAGTTTTAAAACCAATTCCGGCTACAAGCACACAAGACCCATCAGGGTCTAGGGTGAGCAGTGTAGGGTGGGTGTCAGAGTCTTGTGCCAGGACACTGCTCTAACTCTGGGCCCCCATCACTGTGTCCCCCCCCACCAAGTACAAGGAGAGACTCCAGGAACAGAGCCAAGTAGAGGCAGCCCCCCTCTCTGATCAGCAGGGGCTGGGGTTACTCATGTAAACAGCCCTTCTTTCCAACCTTCAGCATACTCTGGCCTGGGCCTAAAAACCAACCTGAGATTTGTGGGCAAGAAATAGAATAATCTTGAGAAAAGGGGTCTGGAGAGTTTGGGGAAACCATATGGATACCCAGCCAATAGTTCCTTGTGATTCTTAAAACCCATGCAGAAAGCTGCTGGCCCATGCCCCGGGTACCCTCAGGCAGCCTGGCCCACCCTCCTGCTCCCACGCCCTGGGCCTCAGTTCCACCGGCCTCCTGGTGAGGAGGCCCATGAGTGAGCTTTGCAACCAGCGAGGGGGTGGGAGGCAGACCAGGGCCCAGCTTTTGTCCTCCTGCTGCCCTTCTTAGGCCTTGAGCTGACTCCCCCAGCCTCTTGATTCAGAAAACTGCCTCCAACCAGCCCCTGCTCTCCCAGCCTTCCTTTGACTCCCTGCTGCTTTGCACTCCCCAGATGGCTATTTCCAGCTACCTGTGTGCAAACCTCCAGCAGTCTCTGTGGGGCTGGCTCTCACTCAGGAGTAACAGCAGGTGAGGAAAATGCCTGAATTTTCTCTCCTCCACCCCAGTGAACACCACTGTGCCCCTAAGCACTTGACCCTCACAAGCAAGTGCTTCGGAGTGCAAGAGGCACGTAGGTCATGGCGCAGCCCCATAACCAGACTACAGAGGCCTCGCAGCAAAGCGCTAGCCAGGCTCCCGGAAGCACAACCCCTTAATGAGTGAAGCATGTTGGTATGGTCAGAAGAGGAGTGCCAAAGAGGCCCAAGGACTCCTTGGGGCACTGGCCTGTCCCAGCCTTCCCGAGGGCACCAACTTTCCCAGGGCTCTTCCTAGAGGCCGACTCGTGGGCAGAGCTGGGAAGATGCATCTTTGGGGCTATGATTCTACAGTGGCTTCTCTTGCAGGGCATGAAAAGCCAAACCTCGGAGTAACCTGTGTCACCACCCACTCAGGACCAAACCCTCGACTCCTGGGACACCCACCACGTAATGATGAGATTCACCCTTCCTCCCTCTCAATTGTCACATCAAGCCCAACACTCGCTGGGTTGTTACGGAGCTTGTATTCCAGTGGGAAACAGCAGACAGACCACATACAACAAATAAGTTAGATACACTCCAGAAAGTGGTCGGTGTCCTCGAGAAAAATCAGCCAAGATGCACTGGTAGAAAACAAAGGGTAGGAGTGATCTTTAGATCAGGTTATCAGGGAAGACTGCTCAGAGGAGGTGACAAGGGACTGGATGCTATGGTGAGGTCCACAGGGTGAGCCAAGGAGAAAGCACTCAGGGAGAGGGAGAGGGAGTGCAAAGGTCAGACCAAAGGGAGCAAAGAGGAGGGTGAGCAAGATAAGGTCAGGGAGGCCAGCAGAGGCCCAAGTGGGTGAAGAATCTGGCATTTATTCAGAAAGAAATGGGAAGCACTGGAAAATGACATGATCCAATTTATGTTTCTTAGTGGACACTCTGGCTGCTGTGTGGAAGTGGAATGGAGCGATGGATGATCAAGTAGGGAGACAGTTAAGGGGCCGCTACAGGAGTTTGGGGGAAGGGAGGATGCTGGCCTTGACCGTGGGGCTGGTGCTGGGGATGGAGAGAGGGGGTCAGGTCTGCAGATCGGGGGGAGGGGGCGGGGTAGAGCCCACAGGGCTAAGGGCTTGGACATGTGAGGGAGGGCATGGGAAGACTCAGGGATGGCCTTCTGGGCAGCCGGAGGTGGTTGTGCTACCGTTCTCTGAGGTGGGCAGAGGTGGGCAGAAACATGTCTCTGTGAATGGAAGGGGAAGAACAAGAGCTCGGCGTGAAACGTTTTGGAACCATCGCATGGTCTCCAGGTCACTGGGGAAGGTCACTGGGCAGCTGGAGACGCTCTTGCTCTCTCACCGTGACCCCGTCATTCCCACCGAGCTCTCTGCTCACACTCTGCCCCAGTCCCTCAGGCCGGGTAGCAGCCTGATTCCCAAACCACATCTGGTGCTTGGGCTCTCCCGCCTGCCTGACCGCCCCCCCCTACAAATGAGCCTGCCCCTCATTTACCGCTAGCTCTGCTGCATCACTCACGACCTCCTGACTCAAACATCACCTAGCTCAGTATCTGCTACATCTCTGGGCCTGGCTGCAAGACACCTGTCCCAGCTGCCCCCTCGGGGCTCTCCGGGGGCCTAAACGCCCCTGAGGCCAGCCCCCACGGTGCCGGCTTCTGCTCTGGGCACGCCTGGCTCCCCTCTCACAGACGGACATGGGTGCAACTGGGTGTCCGGCACACTCCAGATCTCTGCAGCTCCAAGGAAAATGCCTTCAGGAGCTAAGCCTTCTGCCGGAGGTGGGGCAGGCCCTAGAAAGGAAGTTGCAAGGCACAGTTCGGAGTCCAGCAGGCCCGGGTCTGAACCTCGAGAGCATCACAGAGCCCTTCGGCCTCTCCAAACCTGTGGTCCTCGTCTGTCAAGTAAGGGATGACGCTGGCGAGATGCTGAGCAAGTCACTACCTCTGTGGGGCCCCGGCACCCTCCACTGCAAGCTACAGACGCAGGTGTGAGGAGAGGCTCCTTTCCACCTCTGGGACTGGGGGAGGGGAGGGGTACAGGCTGAGCTTGGCTGGGGGGCAGGGGCGACCGTTCAACTCTCCCTGGCTCCCAAGTCCATGATCTTAAACACATCACCATGGACGACCATTATGTGTTGTTGAGATCTCCTTCCTGTGTGGCAGAAAGTTGTCAGACTGGCAGATGGGGAGACGTGGCTCCTCACACATGTGTGCGTGCATAAGTGTTAATAAAGCCCCAGGAAACTCAACCTTCACAAAGACCAGCTCCTTCCTGCCAGCTTTGTGTTTTGTTTTGTTTTTTAAAGATTTTATTTATTTATTTGACAGAGAGAGACATAGCGCGAGAGGGAACACAAGCAGGGGGAGTGGGAGAGGGAGAAGCAGGCTTCCCGCGGAGCAGGGAGCCTGATGTGGGGCTTGATCCCAGGACCCTGGGATCACGACCTGAGCCGAAGGCAGATGCCCAACGGCTGAGCTGCCCAGGCGCCCCTTCCCGCCAGCTTTGTAACTGCTGGTGTGCACCACAAATATGAGGGCTGCCGGGGCCAGGCCAGGCCAGGCCAGGCACTTGTGACGTGTTAAGAGCACCCCATGGGTCCCCTCATTTACCCCCATGTATTCCCACTCCTCCTCCCCATGACAGGACCTTCTGTGATCACATCACTTCCTGTCCAGGAAATCTCTCCTAGGGAAAATTCCTAAATATACAAAGAGCTGCATAAATCATATTAACCACTGTGTTATATATAATAGCCAAGGACTGGGATGAACCTCTGCCTGATAAACCACATCCCATACACACCATCAAACATTATGCAGCTACTTTAAAACGGGGGTTATTAAGTGTGAAAGTACAAAGAAAACAGAGTGGTTAGCAATAGCAAATGATAAGAGCAAAACAAAACTGTTTATTCAGGATGGTTTAAACCAGTGTTGCCCAAGAGAAATACAATGCAAGCCACATACTTAAATTTCTGAGTCGCCACATTTTAAAAAGTGAGTCTATATGAAATTAATTTTTAGCAACATTTTATTTAGCTTAATATACCCAAAAGTATGTCATCTTCAATGTATACTAAATATGAAAAATTATTAATATATTACCTTTTTCTATATGAAGTCTTGAGAATTCAGTGCCTCTTTGGATTTCTATCTTTGAAATTATAGCACGTCTCAATGTGGATTTGCCACGTTCCAAGTATGTAACAGCCATGTTGGCTAGTAACTACCTCACAGCATGGGTCTGACCCATTAGAAATTTTAAAAAGACTTAAGTATTAGTGGGGGAAGAAAACTAGAAGGAAATATCAAAATGATCTTATATCTTCATGATCATGGACTTTCGCTGAGTCGTAGGAAGATATATGTGATTTTTTTCCTCCTCTGTTTTCCAAAGTGTCTATAAATAATCGATTCATACTGCTTTTAAAATAATAGCAAGAGACAACTTTTAATTTTAGAATCAAAGGGATTTAAAAGACCTCACTGGGTGGACTGCACCTGCTACACACTGATTTGCTGGTGCCTCCAAGAGGGCCCTGTGCCCCTGACACCTGCCATAGGATACCCTCTCCATGCTCACTGGCTGACTGGCTATTTGGATGGGGGGAGGGGAGGTAGGCTGGATGGATGCGAAGTGGGAACCGAGCAGCGAAAACAGTACATTACAGCAGATACCAGAGAAAACTAACTCCGACTCTTGTTTCCAAATCCCAAAGCGATCACTTGCTGAAGTCATATGTATGACTCCAAACAAGTCACATACCCATTCTGTGCTTTAATTTCCTCAAGTATGAAATAGCAATAATGACAGTAATTCCTTCACGGGGTTTTGTGAGCATTAAGTAAGATTATCTAGACCAAGTGTATTTAGCACAGTGCCTGTCACACAGCGAATGTTTCTAGAAATGTTGGCGGGCTGTCCTTATGGGGAATCAATGAACCATCAGTGTGGTCAGGCTGTCCAGCTCATTAAGCAGTGGCACCAGGACACAGGCTAGATAGAGCCACCCTTACCCTGGGTCCCTCCCACGGCCACTGTCCTCCCAGGTCCCCTCTGGAGAGTAGAGAGCATGGCCTTTCGGTCACAGTCCCAGCAGAGCTAGTCCCTGGGTTTGTGTATGGTCCCTCTGCTTGACACCTCCCACCCAACCATTCCCCCCTCTCCCAACCACAACAGTTTCCACAGTCGCCACAAGCCGCTTACCTGCACCACCGCCGGCCTCACATTGAAGGTGCACAGCCAGTCACTGACGCGAGGGTAGCTGTTGAGCTCCGAGGTCCTCTCACCAGGAGCCACGCTCAGCCTGCACTGCAGCTGCTTGCAGATGTAGCGGACCAGCTTCGCCTGTGGGAGCCCAGGGAAGAAAAGGCCGGGTCATTCAGGCCTCCCCAAGCATTCTACCCAGGAGCCTGCTGGATGCCCCCCCCACTGCCGTCATTCAAACACCAGTGAGGTAGGAAATGGAGGGGAGGAGAGAAGTGTCTGACAAAGCCAGCAGGAGACCTGGAGAGCCGCCCATGACCCCCTCCTCACCCCAAGGCTGGCTGACACTGCTTCACCCCGAGGACTATGATCCTCAGAGGGCAATGGGCAACACTGGTCAAGACAGAGAATGGGATTAAGACATAAGAAGGGCTTCCTGGGGGCACCTCTGGGTGGCTCAGTCGGTTAAGCATCTGCCTTTGGCTCAAGTCATGATCTCGGGGTCCTGGGATCGGGCTCCATGTGGGGCTCCCTGTTCAGTGGGGAGCCTGCTTCTCCCTCTCCCTCTGCCTCTCCCCCTGCTTGTGTGCTTTCTCTCTCCATGTCAAATAAATAAATAAAATCTTTAAAAAAAATAAAAAAGAATGGTGTTAGAGTACTAAGAGCCTGCCTTTCTGTCTTTCTTTAAAGATTTATTTATTTATTTATTTGGGAGAGAGGTGGTGGGGAGGGGCACAAGCAGGGAGAGGGGAAGAGGGAGAGCCCCAAGCAGACTCCATGCTGAGCGTGGAGCCTGATGCGGGGCTGGAACCCAGGACCCTGAGATCATGACCTGAGCAGGAATCGAGTCAGATGCCTAACCAACTGAGCTACCGAGATGCCCCCAAAAGCCCTTCTTTATTACAGCATGAAACAATAGCTGTCCATGGGTCTCATAACTATGATAGCTTTGAAGTTGTGACAAGCATAAACTACTTTTTTAGATATCGCCACAACTGTAAGGTAATATGCAAACAGCTGTGCTTTTTGCTGGTGACCGAGTCACACATACGTGCTTTCTTGCCTACATCCAAACTGAGTAACATATTAAATTCTAGTTAAGGTTAGTAAAACTAAAGGTTCCATTTCTTTTCACCCTCCAAATTCATGGACCCCCTGAATTCTATCCACAGACCCCAGGTAAAGAATCCTTGTGGGGCGCCTGAGTGGCTCAGTTGGTTAAGCGTCTGACTTTGGCTCAGGTCATGATCCCAGGGTCCTGGAATCCAGGCCCACATGGGGCTCCCTTGTCAGCTCGGAGTCTGCTTCTTCTTCTCCCTCTGCTTGCAGCTCCCCCTGCTTGTGCTCTCTCTTTCTCTCGCTCTCTCAAATAAATAAAATCTTAAAAAAAAAAAAAAAAAAAGAATCCTTGTGAGGCGTGAAACGAGACCCACACTGACAACAAAACCATTGCTTCTCCTTTCTGAAATTTCCCCTAGAAACTTCAGTCCTGGGCTCACAAGCTGCTAGACTGAAGGGCGCCAGCCCCCTCGTGTGGCCCTGAGCCCCGTTAAGTCCTGCCACCTTCTGAGGGCTCAGTGGCTCAGTGGCAAGTGGGCACAATGGTCAGGGAGGGAACACTGAGTCAGAACAAAAATAATTCCACTCAATTCCCAGTTTCGATATTTAGAGAAACCTCCACGGAGGCAAACCCCGGCCTTCCTGCGCCACACGCCTCGCAGATACCCCAAGCTGACACGGCTAATCAAACATTCTTTACACCTCCGAGTGCCACTGCTAATGGAACTCTCTGCTGAGCCTGACAATCCCGGGTCACCGCGTAAGAAGTGCATCCGCTGTCCCATCATGGAACTGAGCCCCCAGGAACATCTTCAGAGCACGGTTAACAAGAAGATGTAAATGCCGCTTTTATCCTCTAGTCAAGCAAAGGCACTTAGGTCCTTTGTCCAGCCTCCCCCCATAACGATCCATCCCTCCCAGGGTGACCAGAGGCCAGTTCCAAAATCAGGGCCCCCAACCTTCCTTCCCAGGCTCATCACTCCACACCACCCCTGGCTCACCCTGCCCTGCAGGCGCACACTCACCTAGGAGTGTCTCAAAGACTTCTAGTACTTTCCTACCCCTGGGCCTCTGCTCCAACTGCCCGCAGTGGCTACGAGTCCCCTCCTCCTCCGGCCACAGTGTCCTCGGGCTGGGTGAGACCTCCCAGGCCTACTCACAACCCCCATCTCCCCTTGCGCACGTGGGGTCTACACCGCTACGGCAGCCCCTATCACAGTGGCCTCATACTCACGCTTCTGACCCAGTCGCCCCCAACAGATGTGAGTGCCCAGGGCAGCAGACAGAGCACCAGGCTCCGGAGTTGAACCGCTTTGGGGTTCAAATGTAGGTTCTGCCACTTAACAGTTATGTGACCTTGGGGAAGTCGGTTCATTTTCTGAGTTGTGGTTCTCTCCTCTACAACAGGCGTGGTGACTTCGAGCCCGTGGTCTGTTGGGGGGATTGAACTACGGTACAGAAAATCCCCGAGGATACGTAAGTCCCCAGATCAGTACCTACCGGGGCAGGGACAGTGTCCACTTCATTTGGGACTGTCTCCACATGCCTATTACAACACACAACGCTTGCTCACAACGGCCTGAGGAAGGAAGGTGGCAAGGACACACATGGGCCTCATCCCCACGTTGAAGCGCTTTTCACAGCCACTCCTTCCCTCCATCCAAGCTGCTCTCCAACCTCAGCTTCGAAGAGCTGACCCAAGACTGGGCCAAACATCAAATAACTGGACGGAGTCACAGAGGTCGGGCAGCAGGCCCTCACAGCAGCAGCTGGAAGGCCATTTGCCACTGGCGTGAGAACTGAGGACCGGACCCCTGGGAGCCAATTAAGAACACGTCCACTCTACAGATGACTTTGGCCGTCATAAGTCAACATGAAGATTGGCCAACCCAGCCTCAGCAATGAGCCAGGGTTGGGGCTTTCTTGACTTCAGCCCCCTCCCACATATCCAGCCCCTTTCGGCCTCAAGACTCTCTGCCCAGAAGCCTCTTCCCCGTGACCCCTGGGCCATAGCTCAGCTTAGAACTCCGTTCCTGCAGGGAGCCCTGCTCCTCAGCCCCCTGCCTGCCTCCCCCACCAGAGCTGTTTCTCTCCTTAGCCTGCACACTCCACGAGGTCAGGTGCCTGGTCTGTGTTCTGGGCCCCCACTAGGAACCAGCAGAGCTCCTGGGGCACAAGGCTGGCCCCCCTGGAAAGCCTCTGCTGGATGAATGGACACATGAACGCACGATACATTCTGCAGTCCTGACAGGCATGCTCCTTTACCAGAACAATCGCAGAAAACAAAGGCCAACTGCACAAGGGGTCACTCAGGAGCTTGAGAGTCTCAAAAAGCAAGGCAAGTCCCCCAGAAGAGGAATGAGCAGCTTCTGTTCCTCAAGGCTGCTAGAGATCCCCGCCAGATGGCACCAGGCAGTCCCATGGGTACGACGATGCAGAACTGGAAGGGACTCCTCACTGCACCCAGTCAGCCACCCACCACGCCTGGCCGGCTGTGCTGAGACGAGGCAAGGGGAAGACACCCAGAGCGTGGTGACCCACTTGCCAGCAGGTCTGATGTCCCGGTGGCTGCCCTCTCCCGGGGCTCATAAAGAAAACAACACCTATAGGTTTGGTTCTGCTCAAGTCACCAAGCTCTTCTCATTCACAAAGGACGCAGGGAGCCGGCGTGCAGCAGCTTCCAGCTGAGCAAAGACAAGTTGGCCTCACTTTTTGGAAAGTTGGTCACAGTCGCAGAAGCACCCGGGGGCTACTTTCCCAGACAAACCGCAGTGGGGGGCCTGCCAGCCCAGCCCCAGGGACCAACAAGGGGACTGTTCAGGAGTGGTGTCATTTTTTCTTAACCACAAAACCGCAAGATATAAATTTTCCGGAATAGAAAAGCACCTGGGGTTTCAGCAAAGGGACCAGCACAAAGAGGGCAAGAGTCATGGGCTCTCTGGCCAGCGGGGAGGACCCTGGGCTGGAAGTGAAGTCTCAACCCCCACCCCCAATGGGCTTAACAGCTGGTAGGTAGTACCAGCCACAAGGGTACAAAGGAGGTGCTCACAAAGTGTCCCCCCACCCCAGATCAAGGATCTTGGGGGAAATCCCCCTTAGCTCAGCTTCAATCTCACCACCTATAAAAAGGGTATCATTTTATGCAAGTGGGGGTCAAGTGAGTCACCATATATAAAACTGCTTGGAGTAAGAAAAAAAAAAAATGACAGGTCCTGCTACATTACTGTTGGTTACTCCAATCATATCCAAGAGGCAGCACTCTGGCTCAAGACAGATGGGCCTAGCCTCTCAGCCCCTTGCCACCACACTCCCTCTGCGAATGGACGCAAATCTAGCCTGTCAGTCTTCATTTCACCGCCTGTAAAATGGGACCGATCTACCTCAAGAGGCTGTTGTAGAGATCTGCATGAGAAAACAGGGAGGTAAAACGTTCAGCAAAGCACCTGGAAGAAGGAAAGCATGTGCTCCGTGGGCAGCACCCTCGCCAAGCCAAGCCTTTGGCTTCTCCTATCTGGGCAATAGGGCAGATGTGGGTAGGATTGTACCCATTTCAGAGACCAGGGTTAAAGAAGACCCTGAAGGTTGGCCCTGAACCTCACAACGCTGGTGGAACTCACAGATCCAGTACACTTATTTTAAAGGCAAGAGGGCCAGGACTTGGCTCACATGTTGACTCCGGTGCACACGAGCCCTCCCTCTCCTTGAGTGCTCACACGTCCGTGGCAGCAACAGAAGGCGTGGCCGGAGCGGGGCAGCATCAACTCCGGAGTGCCCCTTGCCTCATCTGGCATCCCGATCAACCACAAATATAACAGAATCCGCCCCCTCTAGCTGCTCTAGCGTGACTCCAACCCAGGCCTCCCAAACGGAGGCTGCCGTAAGCATGGCTTCTGTGGGGGTGGGGGTGGGGGGCTGTCAGACATCCCTGGAGAGCAGACACCTGTCAGAGCTCCCAAAGCACATGCCACCAGGAGAGAGAAACTTCTGCAGGAACAGGAAGCTGCTCCCAGAACTGCAAGGGGCCCAGGAACCTGAGAGGCCTTCCATGTCTGCTCTGCTCAAAGCTTGTCCAAACGTGCCTCTGTGTAGGCGTCCCCCAGTCCCAAGTTCACCTGTCCAAGAGCATCCCAGCTGTCACAGGCAACCCGAGCCCAGCTGATCTGGGACACGCACTCCTCTGCAGCCAGAGTCCCAACATCCCTTGGAAGCAGCCACAGTGGGGTGGGCTGGTAGCTGCCCCACCTCCAAAAGAGAGATGGCAAGGCTGGCTGAAATGGCGGTCCCAGCAGAAATCTCTCGCAGGCTCCGCAGGGCAGTGGGACAGGGGCCAGCCATTGTGCCTGACTGGCTGGGTGGTGCGCTGGTAATGACCGGGCAAACATCCTACCCAGGGTCACACACGCGCCCACGCCTCCTGTGTACCTCCGGCACCTGTCCTAACTGGCCGGGAGCCACGCCTCCCACGTGGCAGCCGGGTATCATCACTTACAGCAGTGCGGCCATGACGAGTTTACTTCATCTTAGTTTCCTCACCTGTAGGCTGGAGGAACCAGCGCACGTTCCACTGCACCGCTGAAAACTCACGGTGGGATTCGTGCATGCACGGTGCTTAGGCCCACGGCCAGAACACATGAAGTGCTCACTAAATAGGATGCTCTTAGCATCAGCCCGGCTCAGCCTACAAGCACAGCCTTGAGGAGGAGGAGTGTCAAGACTTTTGGCCAGTGCCATCTGGATTGCTCTTTATGCAGGCTCTTGAACCTTTGCACTAAACATGGCTTTGCAGACAACTAGTTTTGTAAAATAAAAGTCCACCGGACCCTGCAGGGCCTGGGATTGGGAGGACCCCATTTGGTTGACACCAAATCTGTGATACAGGCTATGGAAGCAGCCAGATGCCAGGACGTTTGTAACCCTAACTCTGACTCAGGCATTGGCCACCGGAGCAGACACCAGCCCTTCTCAGTATCGCCAGGTTTTCAGGGCTCAAGCAGGGCAGGTGGTTCAGTCTATGGGGACAGATGTGACAGAGGCTGAATGATAATTGAACATAATTAAAGATAAATGGACACATGAATCCCAGGCACCGACAGGCATGGACGCCAGATTCCCATGTACAGCAACGGGCTCTCTCAATTATGCATATCATGTCATTATTCAATTATCAGCCCTAGTAATTAGAATGATCTCTTCTATTTATGTAGTAACTTATCACTTTCTCTCCCTGGATTCTCAATGAAAATTCCAGGAGGTAGGAATTGCAGTAAACCCCTGAATGCACAGGACTGACACATAATCCCAACCTTCACATAACCCCAAAGCTGCAATGTTCTCAGCATCTATCATTCTCCCCAAAAAACACAGTCGAGTGTAAATGAAGACACCATGGCATGGACCCTTCTGGACTCTTGGTGGGAAGTACTGTGTACTCGACATCAAGTCGAGAAAAACAGAGCTGTGTCGAGACGTGGATGCCGGGCAGCCTGCTTGGCTCACTTACTGACTAAGGGACGCCCGCCCACCCTGCAAAGAGCAGTGTGCGGTTCTGAGCCCAAACTCAGCACGCCGCAAGTATGGCCCATCACTTAGGGTCACTCACAAATAGTCAAACCACATATGCTAAACCCATGAGCCTTCCAGGTGCGTTTCATTATTCCCATCTTACAAATGAGGAACTGGGGCACCAAGATCTTTGTAACTTTCCTGAATCCCATGGTTAGAAAAGGTATTCAGAGCTCAACCCAATGCTGTACCATACCATCTCCCAAAATAATGACTCCCGCTACCCACCCCCTTAGCTCATCAAGCAGTCCTGGCCAGCATAAGCGAGATGCCAGTGGGCAGGACCTACCTTTCTTGTGGTCAGAAGCTCCAAACCCAGCAATGCCCAGCCCGAAGCAGGCACTGAATCCTCTGAATAAAAGCCACAGACTTCCCCACTCTCCAAATGTGTCCAATCACCCAAGTGGGCCACCACCTCTGATCCTAATTTGCAAAACCTATCATCTGGGCTACACCCGATCCCTGGCTCCAAACCAGCTCTGAATTTATTAAAACTAGCCACCACCCTGCCCAGTACCTAGAGCCACCCCTTTTGAGGCTATCCCAGCATCTCTGCAGAGTGAGGTGAGAAGCACCTGGATGGCCACTTTGGACCAGTCTCCAGCTCGCTAACACCTATGGGACCCTGACTCCCTCCTCCAGGTGGGCAACACCGTACTCTTTAAGAAGATGTTGACAGCAGGCTTGGCTACTGCCAAGCCCCTGTCCACCCCATCCCAAACTTCAGGGAGTTGCTAAAGCTCTTGAGACTTACTCCCATCTTCCCTAGATGGTTCCTGAAACTGCTGCTCCTTCCCAGGCACCTCTGGCCATACCCAGGCCTTGGGGCTCTTCCTCTTACTTTTCCCACCCCCTCCCCGAAGCCGGAGGGCACTTCTGGGGACTTCCTGCCGGCCCAGCCAGCTAAGCCGTCTGCTCTGACTACCATGGCCAACATGTTGCAAAATGATTTCTGAGAATGTAAGGAGGCCTCTGGAGGTCGTCACGCAGCTGACAGCTCCACACACAGGCCTGGGCCGACCACGGCCCTCAGCTGCAAGAGCACCAGAGGCAGGCCTGGGTCCCCAGCACTGCTGAGCCTCCCGGAGCCCTCGAGGGGACCCAGTGGGGCTGTTCTTGGCCAGCAAGGGGCAGAGAAAGCAAGAGTGCCAAGCCAGCGGGGTGAGGAGAAGAGAAAGTGACCTCAATCCCCAGCTTGGGTATTTTGCAACCAGTCATTCTCCGCCCGGCTCTGTCCCACGCCTGTGCTCTCCCGGGGAAGCTGCCAGCCGTGTGCATTTGTGCACAATCTCCCCGCCAAGCCTCCCACTAGCAACCCTGCCCTGACGTCAAACTCAGAGTCGGGGAACTTCAAATACAAACAAACAAGTCTGCCCCAGACCACAACTGGAGCCATTCCCAAGGAGGCCAGAGAGGACAGGGCCACAGCTGGGAACTCAGGGCTCCCTGCCCTTCCTTGACTCCACTGGAGCTACAGACTCTGAGCCCTGACAACAGGCTGCAGATGGGAGCCTCAGGCCCAGGCTGAGACCAAATGGGATCCGTCCTCCGCCTTGGTGATGGACGTGAGTGCGCACCTGGGGCCGGCACAGCAGTGGGGGGCCAGTGACCCCATCCAGAAGCACGTGCAATCAGCAGCCCCTTGGATAACATCACTGGTTGTCACTGCCCTGGTACTAAGTATGCAGGGAAAGGAGAGACGGATGTGACTAGGAGGCATGCACAAAGCTTCCTGGGAAAGACGGAGCTGGAGCCGGGCCATGGATGGCTCCAGACTGGGGTTTTCTCAGCAACAGCCCCTCTTCCATCGCAGGCTCCACTGCGGTCATGAGACTTGACAGGAAAGATTTTCAAGAGGAAGGCAGTTCCCTGACCTAAATATCCTCAGACAGCCTCCACCTGAGAAGCCATGGGTGCATCAAATACACGTGCGCTTCAGAAAGCAACCTTTTGCTTGGAAAGCTAGTGAAGCAGGTGTCTCGGGGCGACCTTTCCAGTTTTGCTTCGTGCCCCAATTCAATCCTGTAATCCCCCAGGACTCTGTGTGTTTTCGAACAGTCAGTCCCAGGGGGGCTATTGGACAAACTGGACTAAATTATGAGAAAGCGGGTACCTGGGTGGCTCAGATGGTTAAGCATCTGCCTTCAGCTCAGGTCATGATCCGGGGGTCCTGGGATCGAGTCCCGCATCGGGCTCCCTGCTCCTTGGGAGCCTGCTTCTCCCTCTGCCTCTCTCTCTCTCTCTCTCTCTCTCTCTCTCTGTCTGTCATGAATAAATAAATTAAAAAATCTTAAAAAAAAAAAAAATCATGAGAAAGCAAGACAACTGCTTCATCCCCTAACTGCCCTGGGCCTCAAGTGATTGCACAAGGGAAGGGAAGGAGAACCTCTATCTATAATCCTCTCTATATGATATAAACCTCTATCTATAATTGTGCAACAAGTGGCCAGGAGACTTCTTCCCAATGCCAGGCACTGTGAGACAATGCTAAGTCACCTAGTGTAGGCAACAGACTTATCCATGAACAGGCTTCACCAGAGAACTGAGAGCAGGTGTGTCCACCCATAAGCATCACCCCTACAGTCTCAATGCTGGGTGCTTCTGCTGGGAAATCGAGGGGAGGGCAGGTTACAGGTGTTGCCCACAAACCAGATTCCTAAACGACGCAGCCTTTGTCTCTGTTCAAACATCCAACTCCCATGAGAGACGATGGACTCTGAAAAACAAACAGGGTTCTAGAGGGGAGGGGGGTGGGGGATGGGTTAGCCTGGTGGTGGGTATTGAGGAGGGCATGTTCGGCATGGAGCACTGGGTGTTACACGCAAACAATGAATCATGGAACACTACATCAAAAACTAATGATGTAATGTATGGTGATTAACATAACATAATAATAAAAAAATAAAAATAAAAATAAAAAAAATAAAAAACAAACAAACACCCAACTCCATCTGCCTGACTGAAACTCACCAGGCCCACAAAGCATGGCTTAGCCCATAACCCCTCAAGTACAAAAGGTAATCCCAGAAAAGTCCTGGCATTAATACTGGAGGGGACTTGGGTGTGAATTACTAAACAGGGGCCTAGAAAAAAAAGGCAGAGGGCACAACCTAACCCAAAGGTGGAGTTCTGCCAATGGGACCACCCCCTTAACTATCCTGGAGACCTCATCCCCTGGAAGTTTCTAGAAGGAAGGAACAGGGGAGGGTGAGGCACTTCAGATTCTGATCTGCTGTGTGTAGGATACTGTGCCATATGCCGGGGATATAGAAGGTTTTCCTTTGCAGGAGCAGGACTGTTTGCCTAGCAACTCCGGTCACCACAGAAAAGGGTAAAGGGCTATTACGGAGGGAGCAAGGGTCAAGAGCAGGTGAGTGCCGTGGACAACCAGAGGTCAACTAATGTGATGGCAAGCTCCCCCAAATGATGACAGCCTCTGCCTTAGGTGTTGCTCATGACCTACCTAATGTCCACTCCTGACTTGCTCCTCACTCACAGACCGATTTAGTTTTGTCACTGTGCCCAGTGATGAACTGGTCTACGCTGATTTCACATCACACTAACACAAGCCCCAGCCTAGACTCCCATGGGATGGGGGTCCCAGCATGGCTGTGGGGATGAGCCACGGCCAGCCTCCCCTGTAGCTACGTGTGACAGTTCTGGGCACTGGGACGAGAGGACCCATCCACTGGACTGCTGGGAACGGTCTGCTTTCCTCACCAGGGGGGCAGTCTCTGGGGCTGTCCACCACCTCCTTCCTGCTTTAAAGATCTGATTGCCAAGAGTTGTCCAGAGAACCAGAGATAGCAGCACTGTTCAGCTGCTGTCAACACATAAGCCACTTAACCCCAAACTTCTCACTATAGAAGAAACCTAATGGCCTATTTGTTGAAGTCACATTTTCTGTTACTTGCAAAGGAACATGGTCCTTTCTGCTTATGCTTATTAAGCCCACACTATTTCAAACCTCCTTCTAAAGCTTCTAATTTAATGTTTCTAAGCCAAAGGCTTCCTGTTGGCTTCTAGAAAACCTACAAAAGGAAAAAGTATCCCTTCATTCTTCTTGGGACCACATGCTATCCAAGGCATCCCTCCAAAAGTCCTTCCAAATTTCAAAGAGCAGCTATGTTTTCATGAAGTCCAATTTGCCCATTTTTTTTTCTTTTTTTGGTTTGTGCTTTTCATTTCCTAAGCAATTTTTGCCAAGCCCACATACACAAAGATGTTCTCCCCTATGCTCTAAGTTTTATAGTTTAATCTTTGTTTAGGTAGGTCTATGATCTATAAAATTTGAAGTAATTTTTGTATCCCAAGATTGTTTTTACCATAACCTAGCACTGATTTTTAAATCGGATATTCCTACGTGCCAGGCTCTGTGCTATGCATTTTATGTGTATTGTCTCATCCACCAGACTATGATGGGTGCTTCTTGGACCCACCAGACCGGGACAGCTGATGTCACATGGAGCATGCCACCTCTGCTACAACAGAGGTTTAGGTACTTGCTGTGGGATCCCAAGGAGACTGGGTCTAATTATGGGGTGTGGTGCTATGATCCTGGGAAGGCATCAACAGGTTGGGGTGGGCCATGAGGCATAACACACAGGGTAAGGGACAGAGAAGGCACATCGGGTGGGGGGCACAGTATGAGCAAAGACCAGAGTAATGACAGAAACTTTTTCTTTTTGGTGGGGGGAGGGAGAGAGAATCCTAAGAAGGCTCCACGCCCACTGCCAAGCCTGATGGGGGGCTCAGTCTCACGACCCTGAGACCATGACCTGAGCCGAAATCAAGAGTCGGACGCTTAACCGACTGAACCACCAAGGCGCCTGACAGAAACTTTTTTTAAAAAGAAAAGATATAGGGGCGCCTGGGTGGCTCAGTTGGTTAAGCGACTGCCTTTGGCTCAGGTCATGATCCTGGAGTCCCGGGATCGAGTCCCGCATCGGGCTCTCTGTTAGCAGGGAGTCTGCTTCTCCCTCTGACCCTCCCCACTCTCATGTGCTCTCTCTCTCTCTCATTCTCTCTCTCAAGTAAATAAATAAAATCTTTAAAAAAAAAAAAAAAAGAAAAGAAAAGATATAGCCAACAGCCAAAGAGTAGACAGGATGGGAAAGAGCAGGAGAGGAAAGTCACCCAGGGGGCAGGGCCCACACATGCAGATCCAGGAAGGTTCTGGAAGGTCCCGGAAGGTCACACTAAAGCATCTATACTCGCTCTCACAGGCATGGAGAGGGAAGCAAAGGAAAACACGTGATCAGATTTGCATTTCTGAACGATCATCATTCTGGAAACCATGTGGAGGACAGATTGAAGTGGGTGTGGAGAAACCAGAGAGGCAGGAAAATCAATTAAAAAGCCACCGCAATTCAGCAAATGACAAGAACAAAAGGTAATTTCGTTAGTGGCAACGTGGGTGTAGAGGGAAGAGCAGATTTTAGAGATGTTTTATTAGCAGTTTTACTATAAAGAGTTCCTGATTGCTTGTCCAGGGAATGTCTGGCATACCAACCCCGTGGAATGCAGGAAACTGAAGAGCTGAATTCCTCCAGCAGGAGAGCCAAGAGAGCAGAGCGCCCATTTGTTTGATTCACTGGGTGCTTCGCAGGCGAGAGGGCCTGCTACCTGTCCAGGCCTTCCCCGAAGGTCCGGCTCTGCAAAGCCACCTCGGGCCATAGGCAGCTCCTTCCCAGCTATCTCCCTACTCCTGAGCTCTGCCCCTTCCCCTCCTCCCAGGCAGAGGGGAACCCTGTACCTGCTGAGAACAAAAGTCCACTCTTGTAACAACTATCTCCAGCTTCCCCGCAGCCTCCGGTAATGGGTCAGATAGACAGGGGCTAGATGAGGCGCGGCATTCGCCAGAGCAGCCAGACCCAAGAGGAGCCCTAACCAGCCAGCTTAGGGCTTCTGGCTCTGTCTGGTCCTCTCCAACCTGTCTGTGCAGGAAACATGCCACCCTGTTAAGGAGAGTGGGCCCAGGGGCGCCTGGGTGGCTCAGTCATTAAGCGTCTGCCTTCGGCTCAGCCCTGCATCGGGCTCCCTGCTCAGCAGGAAGCCTGCTTCTCCCTCTCCCACTCCCCCTGCTTGCGTTCCCTCTCACTGTGTCTCTGTCAAATAAATAAATAAAATCTTAAAAAAACATCTCACTCCCACACTAAGCTAAGGGACCTACCAGCTAAGGGACCACTAGCAATTGACAAGTGTCTCTGAGCCTTTATTTCCTGTTGTAGATGAGGTGTGGAGTTGGGGGGGGCCTCAAAACATGGCTGTGAAGACAAAAACAATATAATACATGTCCAGCAGCTGGTGTGCTATAAGCGACCGGCAAATATTTGTCCCCATCTCCCTTCTCTGTAACCTCAATGGTGGGAAAGGCTGGGCTTTGACAGCTGACAGGCATACTGGGGCAGGGGGTTGGGGGAACCTCAAAAGGCAAGTGTCCCAATGCAGGTGTCGATTATTGATCTATTGACACATCTGCAGCCTCCCCATGGAGCAAGGAGAACGACCAGCTATAGAAACAAAAACAAAACAAAAAACGAAGTAGTCTCCTCCAACCCCAGCCTCCAGAAGTGACAGCAGGACTTTAAGTTAATAGATAAAAACCAAGCACTCCTGAAACACTGGTTTTGCTGGGATCACTCCTCAGATGCCTAGTAGGGAAGGGAGTCTGGGCGGCAGCTTGACCATGCCACCCACACCTCTTTTCATAAGGGATCTGTGATGGTCATTCAATTACCCACGGCATTCCTCATTATAAAATCTTCATAGCTCTCATTTTATCTAGGCAGAGGAAGGTTAAAAAAATATATATATATGTATATATATACACACACACACACATACACAGACACACATTCATTTACAATAGGAAATAAAGGCTCAGAGACATTATGTCTATATATATATCATATATCAATCATATATATCATATACATATATATATCATATACATGATAATATACATAGGGTTTGGGATGAAACTGCAGGGGGGCTGAGGTGACATCAGCTCTGGGAGACAGGAGCAGCAGAAGACCACCCTCTCCAACAAACAACGGCCAAAGACTACCGAATTTCTCCCCTGAGCCCTGCACACTTCAGCGGACATAGCGCTAACTGGGCTCACATCATCCACATGATCACAAGCAGAGAGTGAGAAAGGGCTCAGATAACAGAAAGTCACTATGGAGTCATCCCAGGAATGCCAGCCAGAGGCAGTATGATGACGCTGGTCAAGTGCTTGGGCTTAGAGTCTGACAGACCTGAGTTCAAATCCCACCTCTACTTGCTGTCCAGTTGCCTTACCATGGGCAACTTAAGTGAACCTTTCTATGCCTCAGTTCTCTTATCTGTAAAATGGGGGAATAACAGCACTATCTTCACGGGAGGGAAATGTAAAGTGCTTAGCCCTAGGCTCATCTCCCATCATCTTTATCATAAAAATGCCAGTACCTCAGGGAGCCTGGGTGGCTCAGTCGGTTAAGCGTCTGCCTTCAGCTCAGGTCATGATCTCAGGGTCCTGGGTTCGAGCCCCACATCAGGGCTCTCTGCTCAGGGGGGAGTCTGCTTCTCCCTCTCCCTCTGCCCCTCCCCCTGCTCATGCGCACACACTCTCTCTCTCAAATAAAATCTTAAAAAAAAATTCCAGTATCTTACTATCTTTGAAGGCAGTTAAATTCTGACATGTTTATTGCTTTAAGATTCTTAAACGTGTTCCTGAATGAGTCCATTTACATGGTAAATCCCAAGCTACTCCCATGTGTGCCTCGAAGAGGGGCAGACAAAGACAAGGCCAGGTGAGGCGAGAATACACTGAGCACAGAGGATGGCCTTCCTGACCCTCACTTGATTTCCAGGAGGTCAAGAGCAGGTCAACACACAAGCCAGACTGGGCTATGTAAACCCCTGCAAGTGGACTGAGCAGATGAACAAGGCAAACCGGCTGGCTCAGTCGGTGGAGCACCCGACTCTTGATCTCGGGGTCGTGAGTTTGAGCCCCACACTGGGTGTAGAGATTACTTTAAAAATTTTAAAAATTAAGGGGCGCTTGGGTGGCTCAGTCGTTAAACGTCTGCCTTCGGCTCAGGTCATGATCCCAGGGTCCTGGGATCGAGCCCCACATCGGGCTCCCTGCTCAGCAGGAAGCCTGCTTCTCCCTCTCTCACTCCCCCTGCTTGTGTTCCCTCTCTCGCTGTGTCTCTCTCTGTCAAATAAATAAATAAATAAAATCTTTAAAAAATTTTTTTAAAGCTTTTTTTTTAAATCTACTTTTTTTTTTTATTTTATTTATTTGCGAGACAGAGAATGAGAGACAGAGAGCATGAGAGGGAGGAGGGTCAGAGGGAGAAGCAGACCCCCTGCCGAGCAGGGAGCCCGATGCGGGGACTCGATCCCGGGACTCCAGGATCATGACCTGAGCCGAAGGCAGTCGCTTAACCAACTGATCCACCCAGGCACCCTAAAAAAAAATTTTTTTTTTAATTTAAAAATTAAGTCTTTTTTTTTTAAGATGCATACAACCTGAGGAAGCAAGCTGAGGAGCGCATAGGAGGGGCGGGCAGAGCAGCCACCAGGCCTGGCACACAGGCTGTTAACAGGGGCTGTTCTCTGACACAGTCAAAGACAAAGACACACAGGACTGCACGCACCCACACGCACCCGCCACCTGGACAACCTCCAGCTGAACAGAGAGAGGACCCATTTCCAAACAAGCAGAGCAAGTGCGCTGCCAACCTCCCTCCCCAAAATCAACAGACCACAACTTATTGAAGAAATTAGATCATAACACTGACTAGGTGCTTAATAGGAGCCAGGCACCACTTTAAGTACCTCATAAATATTAAGTCACTTACGCCTCATAACAAGCCTATGAGAGAGGCCCTAACACTATC
Source organism: Mirounga leonina (assembly GCF_011800145.1). Lineage (NCBI taxonomy): Eukaryota > Metazoa > Chordata > Mammalia > Carnivora > Phocidae > Mirounga > Mirounga leonina. The sequence continues at coordinate 5,674,973 of NW_023270503.1, forward strand.
CCCATTTCACAGAGGGGTAAACTGAGGCCAAGGAGCAGTCCCAAGTCACAAGGCTATTGAGTGGCAGAATGAAAATCTAAACCCAAGCAGTTAAACTGCTGAGTCCATGCTCTAAGCACAGACTAGATGACCTCGACTGCCAGGTGTTTGGGGCACCGACTGTGAGCCAGGCCAGGGCTGGGCATCTCGGCATGAGGATCCTCATTTATCAACAAGGACTCAGAGGTTCAGAGAACCAACTCAAGGTCTTGGGTTGAGAGCCAACTTCAACCCAGGAGGCCCTAATGCCCCAAGCTGCCCCTCCTGACTCAATGCACTGCGTTTCATCTCATTTTAGTCCATCCCACACCAAACCCTACCCACTGTGCTCCACCAGCATTGGGGCAGACACATCACTTACACGGTGCACAAACCCAGGTGAGGCTCCCAGTAGGAGGCCAGAAACTTCTAGAAGGCCTGGAGCACCAGCGGAGCCTGGAAGAGCACACAGTCCTTCCCTCCTCAGGGGCCTGCCATCCACATCCTACTCCTTCCTACCTGTCCGCAGAAAAAGACAGAGCAAGAGCCTCCTGCTGGTGCCCCGAGTATGAGAGCTCTTCTAAGACAGCACAGCTCAAGGCAGAGAGATACACACCAGCTCTTGCATAAGACCCGATTTCGCTCACACACAGACCTCAGGGCAAGCAGTGAGCTCTGCGGGCAGGGGTGCACTGCAGCCCCACAGAGCAGAGGCGTGGGTAGCCCACACCTCAGCCCCACTCCGCATGCAGGACAGCACCTGCCCCAAGGAGGCTGGTTCTCCCATGACCCCTGCCCCGGTGACCCAAATACTTGAATTCACCCTCCAGATGGAGGCGAGCTCGCCTATGCAGAGAAAACTCCAGGCAAACCCCAAAGGGTCCTGGATCTCCTCCTGGCCACCGGTCTTTGCAGCTGGGCCTGACTGAGGACCACACCAACCAGGAGGGGCTACTGGCAGGACTGGCCCCTTCTTGAGATATCCAAAATACCTTTCAACCACAAAATCCTAGAGTGTTCTAAGATGAGAAAGGCCTTCAAGGTCATCTCCTACAGGGCCACGACCTAGTCACACAGAAAGTCAAAAGGCAGGTGCCAGGACAGACCCCCTGGTCTCCCGTCCAGTGCTCTTCCCTCGCTGCTGGAAGACAGAAGTTATGAGTTCCACCTGCTGCTGGAGCAAGAAGCTTAGCCAGGCCTCCAGTGCCCGATTTTTACTTAGCAAATTAGGGACTATTTAAAGTTTATAAGTGCTAACTGATTTCACTGGAGGAGGTGTTATTATATCCACATGGGGATGAAAGTACGACACAGAGATAAAGTAACTGTCAGGTGGGGTGTGAACCTAGGCATAGCCCAAGCCCTGAACTTTTGAGCCACATTACCTCTGTAACCACAGCCCCTCAGCAGGGCCCTTGGCGTCAAGAGCTCCGCGGCATGCCCTGAGTAGCTCTTCAGAGGAGCGGGGCTGAAGATCATTCCAGAACTGCTCCCATCCCAGCAGCTCCCTAGGACTCACCCAGGACTGATCTGCCACACAGGATCCAAGTCTGGGACCAGCCAGAAAATGGACCCGGGTGTTCACTATAAACTCCTAGGGCGACCTGGGAGAGTGACCAGAGCTTATTATCGGGGACAGCAGCTTTGCCAGGCCTATGGCCCCTCCAAAAACGAAGCCTTCCCACCCCGCTGCATCCTCTGCACCCCTAAGCCTTGGCGGGCAGGAGGGGCTGGCTATGCGACACCAAGGCCCCAACACCCGCAGGCTATGCTTCTGCACTCCTGTGTGGCCTCCTGGAGGCTCAAGCACTTGAGTTTTCCTTCCGAAAAGGAAGCCATTTCTCAATATGTTGCTACACACGGGTACTGAGAAACACAAACCGAGAGGCACATGGGGCACTGGCCACAACGGGAGGAGAGTGAGGAGAAGGGCTGGTACGGGTCTGTCCCTCTCACGGCGCAGCTGAAGCAGCAAGGCACCCTGTTCACAAGGGGGACACAGTGGGAACAATCCAGAGACCCACCAACAGAAGCAGGGCCTGAGAAGGTGATGGTAAAACCACTTACAATAGTACAAAACCGCTGAACAATTTTACAAAAACACAGGGAGTTTTCTTGTGTGACAGACAGCTACAGCACGTGCACCTGGAAACTGCAGCTCACAGAAAACATGGTGGAGACGTCAACCGCACGCCGGCCGAGTCTGGGTGGGAAGGCCACAGGTAATCCCTTTCTCCCTTCTACTTTTCCATTTTCCAAATGTTCTAGAATTACCATGCGCGGATGGTGTAAGCTGATTTGTGAGAATACTACATTTTAAACTGTCAACAGAGGAAAACAGAAGCTGATGGGAAGAAAAGTCTGGGTGGGCAGCCAACCGTCAGTATCCTACTTGACGCAGAGCCCTGTGGGGGCCGCCATGCCCGGCCTTCCCTCGAAAGCCCTGCAGGTAATCAGATGGAGCAAAACCTCACTGATGCAGAAAGGGAAGAAAGGAAGAAAATACTGTGACAAGATGGCATTAGATTCATTTTGCTGAAAAATTTTTTAAGGACTTTTTAAGTCATCCCTACACCCAACATAGGGCGAAATCACAACCCCGAGATCAAGAGTCACATGCTCTGGGGCGCCTGGGGACTCAGTCGGTTAAGCGTCTGCCTTCGGCTCAGGTCATGATCCTAGAGTCCTGCATTGGGGTCCCCCCCAGGGGGGAGTCTATTCTCCCTCAGCCCCTCATCCCACTCATGCTCTCTCTCAAATAAATAAATAAATAAAATCTTTTTTTAAAAAAAGTCACATTCTCTACCAATGGAGGCAGCCCCCCCTTTTTCTTAATTTTTAAGAACTATATGTGTCCATCCATCCACCCATCCATCCATTTAAGAATATCGAGCATCTGGGGCGCCTGGGTGGCTCAGTTGGTTAAGCCACTGCCTTCGGCTCAGGTCATGATCCTGGAGTCCCGGGATCGAGCCCCGCGTCGGGCTCCCTGCTCAGCAGGGAGTCTGCTTCTCCCTCTGACCCTCCTCCCTCTCATGCTCTCTCTCTCATTCTCTCTCTCTCTCTCAAATAAATAAATAAATAAAAATCTTAAAAAAAAAAAAAAAGAATATCGAGCATCTGCTAGTTTCCTAGCACTGTGCCAGGCCCTCCAAATAATACAGAAATGAGTAAGACCCATTTCCCACCCTCAGATAAGGACCAAAGGTATCTAGTAGGGGCCAAAGATATCAAGTTATAATGCAAAGGGGTATTTGACAAGTTGTTTTAAGATACAAGCTGCGGGTGCCTGGGTGGCTCAGTTGGTTGAGCGACTGCCTTCGGCTCAGGTCACGATACCGGAGTCCTGGGATCGAGTCCCACATCGGGCCCCCAGCTCGGTGGAGAGCCTGCTTCTCCCTCTGACCCTATCCCCTCTCATGCTGTTTCTCTCTCTCTCTCTCTCAAGTAAATAAATAAATAAAATTTAAAAAAAAAAGATACAAGCTGCTATGAGAATTCAGAATTCAGTAACTTCCAGGGGCGCCTGGGTGGTGCAGTCGGTTGAGCATCTGACTCTTGGTTTCAGCTCAGGTCTTGATCTCAGGGTCGTGAGATGGAGCCCTGGGTCAGGCCCTGCACTCAGCTTGGGATTCTCTCTCTCCCTCTCCCTCTGCCCCTCCCACTCGTGCTCTCTCTTTCTCAAATAAATAAATAAAACTTTAAAAAAGAAAAGTAAGTTTCAGCTTCAGAGAAATGGCAGGTAGCAGGAAAGGGGTCATGCAAAAGGTGGGCTTTGAATTGGGTCTCGAAGAACCAGGAGCAGCCCATGACAGGGTCAGTAAAATAGGCTAAGGAAACATGCCACGCGCATCTCAAAGGAAAGTTACAGACCCGCGCAACTGTAACAAACCCTTGCACCTTAATCATAAGCGAGGAAATGCAAAGGAAAGCAAATGGGGTTTCGGCAATGCCGCAGTGCCACTCCAAACGGTCCTGGGTGTGGGCTGCGGTGGGAGCGCTAAGCAGCACGGCCAGCTTCCTGGGGGGCGGGGGGGTGGGTCGCCGAGTACCAGGCAGTGGCTTTACTCAGGGGCGCACACACTTTTGTGCTAGCGATTCCACTTCTAGGAATACATCCTACAGAAACAATTAAGCATGCGCGTAGGGCTATTCACGGAAGTGCAACTTAAAATAGCCAACCATGGGGAAGTGGGTGACTACACTTCGGTGTGTTTATATAGCAGAAAGCTGCAGCAACTAAAAAAATAAATCCCATTTTCAAAGAGTATTTAATGACAGGGCGATGCTCACGATAGCCAGGTAACAGCTCAAGGTAAGAAAACATTTACAATATAATCCCAATTGATCCTTAAGCAATTTTTAAAGCATGATTTTTTTTTCAGCTTCACTGAGGTCAATGTATGATTTATAGCAAAATAAACATACGAAAATGTAAACACTGGAAATACCGTATCTCATTTTGAGGCTTTTTGTATTTTCTCTAAGAACATGTGTTCTCTTTATAAACACATAACGTGATTCAAAATGAAAGAGTAATAGGTGGGATTTCAGTGGGAGAAGGGGGAGTTGCAGACAGAAAGCAGAAGGCAGAAGTAAAGAAGAACAGATGTGTCTGCGGAGGACAAAGGGCCACACGTCAGACAGAGCTGAACTCAAATCCTGGACCCATTCTTTTCCAGCTGTGTGACCTTTAGCAAGTGACTGAACCACTCTGGAGCTTCAGGTCCCTTCAAAGACCAACTGTGCTCACTTACACCAAGCACCTACTTGATACACTGCCAGGGGTGGCCCCCATCAGCTCTCTCTCGGAAGTCAACAAAGTCAGATCCCTCTCTACGGACCAAACAAAATGCATTCTGGATGCACTCAGCTGAGGTAGGAATTTGTAAAACATTGATAAAACACACCGCCGACATAACAAGAGAATTTACAGAAAACAAAGTGTCTCATTAGACCAGTGTACAACGCATCTCAATTTCAGAAAGATTACACTCTGAAAAGGTATCTGTCCTAAAATCTAGAAAACGTGAAAATTTCTCCTAAAGATGGTGATGACCAGGATTAGGCTGTTGGTCATAGCCCAAGACATTAATGTTGTTCTCATGCACCTTGTGTGGTCTGACTTGTGTCCAAAATGAGGAAATGGACCAGAAGTCAGCTTCCAGTTCCAAAGCAGACCTGGATGCTGTAGGGGTGAGCCTCCCCACCCCGCCCCCTGCAGAAACAGTTCTGGATTGGAGTGCTGCTCTCATTCTCCTTGGGACCTGCCTCTAGCTCTCCAGTCTTACATTTTGGAAGACAATTTAGGCAAAATTCAGAACAGCGAGTTCTGCCAGCCTACCTGGGGTGTGTCCTTGGCCGCAACCACTACATCACCTTTCAGATGAAGAAGGTGCCAGCAATGCCAAGGTCAGCTGCCGTAAGAGTAAGCAGATGCACTCTGGGAAAGCTTAAGGTTTGGAAAGAATCCTTGGAGGGAAATGCAAACTCAGTGACAAAACTGTAAGCGATTAAGGGCCCCAAACCCCTTCTAAATGCCAGGCTTTGACAAACCCAACAAGATACGCCTTCAGAAAAGGAGAACCAGGAGGCTCAAATCACTCCCCAATTAAATATAATCACAGCAGCCAATCCTTACATGGTGCCTAACAAGTGCCAGGCACAGTTTGGGCACTTTACCTGTAGTAACTTATTTATCCTCGCCACAGAAGAAGAAACGTGTATGGAGAGGTTAAGTAACCCAAGGTCAGGGCCAGAACTAGCCCTTGATCTAAGTCGAAAGAGGGTGCCCCTCCCTTTATGGAGACGAAGCACAGTCATGCACAGGGCATGTGCCTGGCAAAGGGGGCAGTGTGGATTTCAGCATCTCTCAGCCCCTTGTGCAGTCCACAACCTGCTTGATGATATGCTGCCCCATCCAAAGTAACAAGTGGGTACAGTTTGATATTAAATGGCCTACAAATTAATGCAAGCCAAGATTTCTGAAGCACTGATTTGGGTGACTGAGAGCACTCAATTCTGCGTATCAAAGATGATCAGATTCTCAGGAATGATAGGAAAATGCCCTGACATTTACAACTTCACGGGCTGAGACTTTTTAGCTTTTTTACCATTTCTAACGGGAAGAGTTCTAAAACAAGTCCCATCCTTCTCTGCCGCTTAGGAAAGCGAGCACCAAATACAATTGAACCTTGCCTGAACTCCACCATCACCCCCGCCCAGGACCCCACAGCCTCCTGCCTTTTCCTGACACCCGGCCTGTGCCTCCTAATCCTGCTCTGCTTCTTTAATTGCTACTCGAGAAAACTAAATATGTAGGTGGGTTGAATCCCCTCAGAGTTGTGGGTTTGAATCTCCTTCCGGTGGCTTAGCAGTTCTTTCACCTGCTTCTACCTAACTGCTCATTCTTTCCCAGTTCTCGGGTCTCCCTGCTTCAAGCCAGAGAAGCCACCCCACGCAGAGACGGTCTGGCCTGGAACTCCCTCAGCGTGCCTCTCCTCCCGCCTTGGAACTCATCACCTCCCTTGGCCACCGTCTTCCCTCTGAAGGCAGTGGGGGGTTAGAGAAGCAGGGTCGAGCTGTCCTGCAGCCTCTAAACCCTCACTCAAGTCTTTCTGACCTTAAGAAAACATGTTCCCTCCAATGTCCACCTTCCCTACTCTTCCTTCAGGCCCAAAGGTCTCAGTTTCTCCACTTCCCTGGGACTGCTCTTGCAGAGGCCCGCAGACTGAGTCTTATTTCCACGTGCATCTGCTTGACCTCACTAGGGCAGGTAGAATAGCGAGCCTCTCCTCCTGCCTGCCTGCCCCTGGCTTCCTGTTGTCCTTCTGCTTCTGAAGGCACAGGATCCTCCTCCCCAGGACCCCCCCCACCACCTGTATATATTGACACCTCCTTAACCAGAAACTCTGGGCCCCACCCCTCTCTCAAACTCCAGACCCATCTGTGCAACTCCCAAAGGGATGGCTTGCCTGCAAGGCGCAGACGCACCTCAAACTCAGCAGGTCTGAGCGAACCTCATTCTCTCATCATCTAGTTGTCCCCCACTTCTCATTCTCCACTCTTCCTAACAGAATGCTGATTTTTAGTTGGCTCATTTCCATCCTCTCTTGTAGCTAGGTGTAACTGTATGACTGACGTCTGGCCAATGACATGTCAATGCAAGTGTCATGTGGCAATCTCATAAAGAATATTTAAAGAACACATCCTTCCCCCAGTCCTTCAGCCATCCCACTGCCTGGAAAGATGATGTGATAGCTGGAGCTCTAGCAGCTATCCTGGAACATGAGGCCAAGGAATGGCAGAGGGGGTGAACTGGAAGGCATGTGACTTCCCTATGTCTTTGCAGATCCACTACACCAACCCAGGGCTACCTACTTCCGGACCTCTTTTATGTGTAAGAAAAATTAACTTATTTGAATCACTGTTATTTTACTTTGCTGATGTCATCGGCCTCCACATCCATCCCCCCACCCAGCATGCACATGTCCCTGAATACTCTGAATTAGCTACAGCAGACACAGAGGAATACCCTCAGCCTGAGCTCCTCTCCCCAGAAGGCTGCCTGGCTGCTATGTGGAGAGAGGCCACCCTGCTAAGGGAGGCGGGTAGGGGGAGTCCTCTGCATCCACATCCCCTCAAGCCTCCCCAAAAACCAACATGAACACAGAGGAGGACAGTTTGGGGGTGTCTGACCCATCACGAGCCCTCCCTGTTTTCCCCAGAGTTCTCCAGCTGCTGGAAAGAAATCTTGCATCCTGGGTGGTGGCTTGTGAGTATCTCCTGATAAAGGAAAGTCCCAGACAGAGAGAGGGGCCAACTTGTTTATTTCCAAACACAAGCCAGGGACTCCAGCTGCGACACTTACACTGGATCTGCCCACTGAGAAAGAGCGCTGGGCAGGAGGGCCAGGGGGAGGGAGGGCTGGGGAGGAGCCGCGGTGGTTGTTTTAGGTAAGCCAATCTTCCCGAGATCAAGTACACAGCCCCTTCCCAGTCTTGTTTTTCCTGACTCTGCCTGGCCATGCATTTTTCATCTGGACTCGATTCAGATGCAGAAGGGTAAATGCCTTGACCCACTTAACCCAGTGGCTCAGAAGAACGACGGAATGCTCCTGGATAGGTATCCACCCTCACACCCCATCAACATTTCCTGAATGCCTGCTCTGCCCAGGCATGGGTTTATAATGATGGCAAGAACCCCGGGAGGCTCACAGCCCAGAATATAAGTAACTGTAATGCTACGTGAAAGGATGCAATGTCAACAATATTCGAGATAAAGGGAGCACGGAAAAGGATGGGAAGACTAACCACTAGCTGGGAGCCACTGGCAAGCTTTCCTGGACAATGCGACACTACGCCTGGTCTCCCTACCAGCATGGGTGACAAGCAGACAATTTATTACCAACATCATGCCAAACGACTGCCTGCCTTTCCCATAACCAGAGGCATGAGGAGTAATGAGGCAGCAGTCAGCGCTTGGGGGAAAGCCCGAGTCCCACGGCGGAGACCCGGTTCTAACCCAGTCTGACCCTACCAGAGTAGCGTTCGCCAACTCATCGTCCTTCTTGGGGGTAAACCCGAGGGAGGGACAGCGACTGGAACGGTCTTTTTAGCTCTAGCATTCTAACGGATGTTCTGGCCCCTCATCATGTATAGGATCACAGGGAGAGAGTATAGGGATAGGGGTGCCTGGGACCCACCTCAGAGGTATGAAGTCAATTGGGCTGGGGCTGCGCCCCCAACATCAGTATGTTTTCAAAGCATCCCAGGAGGGATGCCTGGGCGGCTCAGTCGGTTAAGCATCTGACTCTTGATTTTGGCTCAGGTCATGATCTCTGGGTCGTGAGAACAAGCCCCCGAGTCGGACTTCACCCTGAGCGCAGAGTCTGCTTGGGTTTTTCCCTCTGCCCTCCTCCCCGCCTAAAATAAATAAATAGAATCTTTTAAAAAACAAAACAAAGTAAAAGCAGCCCAGGTGATGTGCAAACAGGGTTAAGAACCACTGTGGCGAGCACTGTTGGGGGCGGTGGCAGCCACCGGAGCTGGAAGGCTGGGAATCCCACTTCCCCAGACCGACTTGTCCACGGAACTTCCCAAGTCCCAAAGCAGACGGTCCAACAGCACCTCTGGACCAGCTCCCTTCTCACAGGGATGTAGTGACTTAGAAGACAGGCAAATGGAAAAAATCACACTACCTCCAGAGCTCACCTTCTCTCGACTTGCTCTCAGCCAGCTGGGTGTCCCCTCGTGGGGGTGGGTCTCACCCTCTCCTGTCTGTTGGGGAAACAGGGAACCACAGGCTGAAGGCGGCATCCCCCGCCATCCACGGAATGGAGGGTCACCTCCCAGTCCGGGAGCCCCTGGAGGGAAACAGCAGCGGCCGGGTGCCTGGGAAACTCGGGCAAGCACAGCCGGGCCTCCTGCCTGTGAGTCAGCCACGGAGAGGCCTCTTGCAGACAAAGGGGCAGAAAAACAAAGCTCCATTGTGCACGCTCTGCATGGAGAAGCCAGCTGAGACAAGGAGACTTCGGGGCCAGTGGGGGTGTTATTAGCATTTTATTTATTTATATACCTTCATTTTAGTTAACAAACATTTGGTGGGCACAGCACTCAGCATGTGCAAGGAACAGTCCAAACAAAGCCCTTCCAAATATTAACTCGTTCTGCTTCCGGGCCACAAATTCAGAGGTTTAAGCTTTCCAAAGTTCCTGCTCCGGGAGGAGAGAAACATAACCCTCCCTCCTGCAGGGGTGCCCGAACCACCACCTAAGGGTGGCATCCACCTCCTGAGCTCTGCTGCTCCGCCCAGCCGGTGGCAAGCACCACATACCACCTGGATCTAGGAGTGCATCCCGAATAGGACGGGCATTTTGTCATGGCGAGGTAGGAAAAATCTGGAAGTCAAACTCTACGTGCTATGTGAACTTGGCCAAGGTCCGTAACTCCCCAGAACCCTGTCTCCACGTATGTAAAATGGGGACAGTGCTGCCTACCTCAGAGGAGTGTTGGGGTGACATGAAATAATTAGATACAAGGAGCTCCGCAGAGCGCCTGACATCGCCATCTGCAAAGCGCCATTGGCCCGGCTCCTGAGACCTCCCTCTACCCAGCATCTGGAGGCAGCCCGAGAGATTGCCCCATCTCCGGGGCCCAGGTTCAAAGCCCGTACCACAGGCTCTCCGCGGTGCTGGCTTAGGTCCCTCACCTCTGCCATACCCCCCACCCATGTAGAGGATTTGAACAGTCATAAAGCTCAGTAGCCCTTCTGCTTTTTCCTTTGGTCTAGCCATCCTCCAGTCCCCACACAGCAACCTGGCCGCACGAGGTGCTCACACTGCTGACCCCACAGAGCAGGGCCCTCCATTCTGGCCTCAGTCGGGTACAGTGAGGGGACATCTCACTCCAGGGACAGCTGGAGTCCCGTGACTCCCAGCGTGGCACAGACCAGCCATCACCATCTGGCTCCTCGTTCCTGGCATCAAACCTCCCCTGGCCAGGAAGTCAGAGAGAGAACCGTGCTGACGCCCATACAGGCGCCAGAATGCTGGGGGTTCAGCAAGCCTCAGTTTCCTCCGCTGTAAAATGGGCATGGGGAAGAGTGTTGCTGAACTGAACAACCCTGAAGGGACTTCCTGTCCTCCTGCCTCTGGGAGCCGACCCCCAACAGTGCCCCACACTTGAGCCCCAGGGCAGGCCGGGACCCGCGTTTGGACAGTGGGCACCCAAGGCGCAGAGACAGGCAGAGGCTCCCAGGTCTCCCACATCTGAGGGCTGTGGAGTCCCTGGGGGCTGTTAAGGGGTGGGGGCCGTCAGGTCATTTACTATTTTGATTAGTCCAAAGCCTCAGTTCTGATCAGTAGGACCGCCCCTCTCCAGGGGAACCACGACCAGGCTTTCCGTCTGCGGACGGCCACAAGCCACTATTTGTGGAGGCCTCTGGTCAGCCGTTACCCTGCCCAGCAGCAGAAGCAGTCTGCAAGGCCCAGAGGGGAGTTCTGCAGCCCAGGGCTTCAGGGTCAAGCCAGCCTGGGGCTAAGGCTAGCCCTGCCACCTCGGGGCAGCGTGACCTGGGCGGAATCACCCAACGGCTGTATCTAAAGCTCTAAAACACGACGCAGGGTTACTGATACGTGTGTCCTACCACAGCGGCCAGCCAGCCAGGGCAGGCACCAGCGAACGTCTGCTCCCCTGAAGGCTCTTTCCAGTCTTTTGGCCCACTGCAGCCACGACTAAAGGATGTGGAACCCTCCTGGTGAGGTCGGGTCCTTTGCCTGGTGGAGGCCTGACACACCTTCTCTCCCGTTTTAAATCACAGTCTTAAGCTCTCCCCACTCTTGCCAACAGGTTCCTGCTCCCACTTCCGTCTTCCCACAAGACTTGTCAGCACAGAACCTCAGTGATTAACGCAGACGTCCTCCTCCCTCGACACGCCGTGAGGGCCCAGCAACGGCACACAGTGCCTGGTAGGGAGCAGGCACTCAGAAGGCAGACGGACAGGTGGGCGGACTGCAAACACCAGGATTACAAGAAACTTCTATGCTATTCTGAGTAACATTTGCACTTCCCAGAGAGAGTGCTTTCAAAGCAAGTACCTTCAGCCTTTTCACTTTAAGAATATTAAAGTTCATGCCAAATTTCACAAGTGCAGCTTCCCCGCCCAGCATGAAATGCTTCAGAAATGAAAAGGTAAGAGCCATTGCCTCACCTTGCTGCTAAGCTAATCCATGAAGCTGTTCCACACTTCCAGAAGGTTGCTGGGCAGGCTCCCTCCCTGGAATGCCCTTCCCCGTGCAAAGACTTTCGATGTTGTGGCACACAGCAGGTCCTCAGTAACGACTGAATGAAGAAACAGCTTGAATCATCTGACTCCTTTAGCCCAAAAGGGTCCCTCCGCCTTAATTACACACCTGCCTGCGTCTGCAATCATTCCAGACCCCCGATCCTCTACTCACAATCCCAGCTCACAACAGCCAGGCTTACAGAACCCGGGGACCCAACTGCAATCCACTCAGTCTCACAGCTGGACAAAAGCAGCTTCTACAGTATGGAAGGGGGCCGAGGGAATGTTCCCGACAATCACCCAGGAAAGCGAGGCGGTCTGAATCCTCAGTGGTCTCTTCCTACTCTGGGTAAAAACCCACCCGACAGAATGCTGCATGGCTGTACTTCACACAACGAGCATCCACCCATAGTTCACTGTGCCATGAAAATGGGAGGGGACAGGGCAGAAAGCACAGGGTGGCCCCCACCTTTTTAAAGTTCTGTCTGGGCACCTGGGTGGCTCAGTCAGTTAAGCATCTGCCTAAGGTTCAGGTCATGATCCCAGGGTCCTGGGATCGAGCCCCACATCTGGCTCTCTACTCAGCGGGGAGCCTTCTTCTCCCTCTGCTTCTGCCCCTCCCACTGCTTGTGCTCTCTCTCTGTCAAATAAAGAAATAAAATATTTAAAAACATAAAATAAAGTTCTGTCTCTCCACACACACATGCACACACATAGGTACATGTGTTTTAAGAGTGATCTTAAAATTCTCTTTTATGTTTTTACATTTCTCAAATTCTCCACAAGGAACACATACCTAGTTTTATAGTCAGATATAAAATTATTGGAAGGAAGGAAGAAAAACTCCACTCTGCACTGTCACGGGAAGGGAGCAGGGGCAAAGACACACTAAGATATCCGTTGTTGGTTCCCTAGTGTTGTCCAAACAATGGATTTATCTCTGTCATCAGGTAAATATGGCTCAGATTGCTGTCTGTCCAAATACTCTCCCTGGCAGCCTGATCCCACACTGAACACACCCCTTCTATAATAATGACAACAATATCAGTAATAGTTTTTATTGTGCACTTACTATGTGCTAGCCAACGATTCCATTTTTTAACTCATTCTAATTTACTTCTTTAAATAACGCCAAAGCAATTAATATTTATCCTCCTTTTACAGGTAAGGAAATAGACCTAGAGGGATTGGGTAACCTGTCTGAAGTCACACAGCCACATCTTCTTGATTTTCTCCTTTGTTTATTGCCTGAATGGGATAGGTCTCTCAGTCAGGAAAAAAAAAAAATAGGTTTTATAGAGGTTGTGCTTATAAAATGGGGTTCTACATTCCGAGAGACAGAAGAGGCAAGGAGGAAGTTAGTTGAGTGGTGATGGGAAAACCAGCACTAAGCTAGCCACATAAATCCCATTACCTAGTATCACCTTGATGGGAGGATAGGACTGGAAACTGTCCTTGGTTTGTTTTTGTTTTTGTTTTGAAGTATAATCATTAATTCTCTTATCTGGTAGGCCAGAAGAAAGCAAAGGCCTCTGAGCGGACTATCCCGAGCCTGTGCATGAAGGCTTGAGCTAACCTGTCCTTCCCGCTCTCCCCAGAGCCGCCCTCCATCTGCACGTGCTTCTGTCGCATCTGATACCCGGGGTCTCCCGTCCACAGAATATGGAAAGCAGACAATTTGAAGGTGAAAAGAACCACAGCATCTAGAGGCGAGTGCTGCACAGAGACCACAAGATGTCACAGCAATGACGGAACAAGCGGGAGAAGCCACAAAGCAGCCCCAAGATTCAAAAAGCAGACTTGTCTCGGGCCAAGCAGCCCTTCGGAACACACCCCAAGAGAGGGATGGAGGCTCCCCAGCCACGGTGAAACATCTGACGCCATTAGATCGTTTCAAAAACCATGTCTGCGCCTTCTGGAACCACTTTAAATGATCAAAATACATTTTGGTGCTCACGGGAGTAGTGTCACCAAGGAACTGGACTTCCCGTCAAGTGAACTTGTTTCCTACGCTATCCCACACATCGTGGCACCTGCAGTTAGCGGCCTTCCTGTATCCATCCTCCCCTCTTCCAGAACTTCGGGGCCCCTTGATTTTGTATAGAGTGCATGCCCCGCCCCCGCCCCGGGCTCCCATGTGGTTGACACATGACCCAGTTCTCGCCACTGAAACGTAAAGGGAAGCCTACTGCTTGGTACTTCTGGGAAGTTTGTTTTCCTCATTCAAATGAGTAAGAGTCAGTTGGCAAAAACCGGCTTCCAGCCTCTCTCTCGCCTTCTTCCTGCCTGGAATGCAGCTGTGAAGCCCAGAGCTGCAGCAGCCATCTTGAGCCTGAGGGAAAAGGTTATGCACTAAGAATGATACAGCAAAAGGACACAAGGAGTCAACAGGAAGCCCTACGACTGCCTGCCTTTGGACTTCTTATTTCATGAGAAAACTAACACCCTTACTTGTTTAACCCAGTGTTATCTGGATTTTCTAAACACGGATCCAAGTGAACCCTGACACATTAATATCAGATTGTAATTCCAGGACAAACAAAACGACTCCTCAATATCTTACTCCAAGTAGCCTGCAAAGTATCTTGGTGTCTTTGAGGTGCCTCAGTAAACCAGAGGCTGCTCCCCACCCCCGTGATTTACCAGGAGCTTTGCCTAGCTGCCACCGAGTGGCAAGTGGCCATTCACTGGTATTGTGTCTTTGCTAAGCTGACTTGCTTTTGCAACTTGGAATTTTGTTAGGAAACAAAAAGCGCTTTATGGCAAAGGCATCCGTGCCACAATAGGACCTTTCTGCTTTGATGAAAACACATTAAGAGCTTAGCTGCACCGCAAGCAGGAGAGGAGACTCGGTCGAGGCCTGGGCCTTCCTGACCATTCTCCACTTGGGATGCTGGAGGGGTGCCAACACCAGTCAGGAGGAAACACTGTGGGCAGACACCTAAGCTTCAAGGGGCTGGGCATTCAGGTCCCCCTGGAGGACCGTGACGGACAGGCTGCACCCCCGGCACTGTCGACTCCCCCTCCCGACCAGTCTGTCACACGATACTCAGTCCACCTGCAGAGTCACCCAGGAACCGAACCCAGGCCTTATGAGCGAGCAGGAAAGGTGATGTGGCCCCACTAGGTGCTCAGAGGAAACCCAAGGAGTACAGAGGCAGCCCAGTAGCCAAGATTCCCACTTGCTGGGCCGAGCCAACCCTCCCCAACCTGCTGACAGGGGCCGATGTAAAGAAGGAACAAGATGATGGGGCGCCTGGGTGGCTCAGATGGTTAAGCGTCTGCCTTCGGCTTAGGTCATGATCCCAGTCCTGGGATCGAGCCCCGCATTGGGCTCCCTGCTCCGCGGGAAGCCTGCTTCTCCCTCCTCCACTCCCCCTGCTTGTGTTCCCTCTCTCGCTGTGTCTCTCTCTGTCATATAAATAAAAAAAAAAAAAAGAAGGAACGAGATGACACGGTTACACCACCAGGTACACTCCACAGAAAGCAGGAGGACATGCACACATGCGTGTGTACACACAGGTGTGTCCAAAAGGTATGTGCAACAATGATCATAGCAGGACTGGGGGGTAACGTTCCCAAACTGTAAACAAACCAAATGTCCATCAACAGGAGAACAGAAACTGTGCTAATCACCTGATGGAATAGTACACTGCAGTGAAATGAGTAACAGCTACATGCAACAAAAAAAATGCCTACATTTCACAAATACAACGTTGAGCAAAAAAAAGCCAAATACTAAAGAATACCTACAGTCTGATTCTCCCTACAGAAAGTCCAAAAAACAGGCCAAACTAAATGGCGGTGCTTAGGGATGCCTATGAATGATAAAATAATCGTTTTCAGAAGCAAGGAAGCGACGACTATGAAAGTCAGGCCAATGTTACTTTGGGTCGTAAGAGGAAGGGGTCGTGATCAGGGAGACCTCTGGGGTGCTGGCAAGGTTGCATTTCTTGATCTGAACAGTAGTTGTAAGGGTGCTCACTCTGTGATCATTCACGGTTCTGTACCATTATGCCTTGCGTACTTTTCTGACTCTGTTATATTTTACAACAGAAACAGTTAAAAATAAAAAATGAATAAGAATGAGGTCTGGATAACAAACCCAGCCCACTGTGGGTACTCAATACATCTGAACTGAACCTGAATCTCCTGCTACCTTATTACCACCCCACCCCCACCCCAGCCAGGGTGCCCCCCACCCTTCTCTTCAGAGAAGTGGGGCGGGGGGGTGATGCTCACATTTGTGTTCAGCCAGAAACTGGCCGAGGTAGTGCATTACATTCTTCCTTAGAGGCTTCAAGTATATTCGTCTCTTATCTCCCACAACCAGAATTGTAAGCTCCTTGGAGGAAGGAAATAGTTTGGGACATACACATTTACTCCACAGATTAGTGACGAAGACCTAAAATAGGAGAAGCTCAGAAAGCACTAGAAAAGTCAGTATGGCAGAAAGAGGTGGATGTTTTGCTGGGCCATCAGAGCAAAAGCTGAGAGCCTGGTCCATAGCCAGGACCTCTATGAGGAGACAGCGGGTCTAGGGTCTAGCCTGCTCCCAGCCCTGAGAATGGGCCCAAGTAACTGAACACACGCAAGACAGCTAGAGACTGCACAGCACCACTTTATTGTTTTATGGGGAAAAATTGCTGTCTCGGGTTCTGCTCTCCTACAAAGGCTGTATAAATCCGCATATCCTGCCCCGCCCTCACCCCCCTCCCCGGTGAGCGGGTGTTTGCTTGGTGAGCTTGAGCTTGTCCTTACCTAACACCTAGTTTGAAAACTGCCACGTTTGGGGGCATTGAAGAAAAAAGAAACAACAAAAACAAACAAACAAAACTGGAAGCTTGCAGCTAACCACAGTGATGGAAGACACAGTTTAATGGCTGGGGTACCCTGTCCCCTGGGCAACTCTGCTTGGGGACTGCCCAAGGCTCACTCAGGACCCCTCCCCTGTCCTAAGCTTTCATGGCTGACCAAAGCCGCCTTTAAAGCACACATTCTCTCTACAGAGATGCCTCAACCAAGCCACAGCCAAGCCCTGCCAGCCCAGCACTCCGCCAGGGTCCTGCAGGAACCACCCAACCGTCCACAGGTCCCTCATGAGTAGAACCTGACAGATTGAGAGGGCAGGCTGTTGTCCTTCCGTTCTGAGTTCTAGTCCCCAAGTGCCCACCGATGCCCCCACCCATTCATGGGTGTTAAAACCTCTTCCCAGCAGACTACAGGCAGCCTGCACACCCCCTCACCCCCAGGCGAGCAAAACTACTCCCGGGTGCTCACTTTACCAGCCTGGAATCCCCAAAGCACTCAGACCAGGAGGAAAATAAAAGCAGAGACCCTTCCTGGCTCTAAGTCATCACGATGGTATCTACACCCAATAGTCAGCTCCCTACAGGTGGCAGCGGATTTAGCAACGTCGAGTTTCCGGCCGGCCAGCTGCCCCCACCACCCGCTGGTTGTCCGCCTCTTCCCAGGCAACCCTTCTGCAAGAGCAACATGGACCATAAAATCTCTATCCCACCCTCCTAACTATTTTTCCAAGAAAGAAGTGAACAGCAAAGAATCTGATAGTAAGGGCTTCTTTTGGAGTTTCAAGATTGTTCTTCCAAGGACTATGTGCACAGGTATGCTCACCCCACCTGCTGAGAACCTGTCTTCTAAGATGGGATGACGGCCAGCCAGACTGCTGCGGGGAGAGCTGTGAGGATGGGGGACATGAAGGCACTCCATGATTTGCTAAGATGCCACACTGTTACTGGAGCAGAGGGCTGCCAGTACGGAGACAATGCTGGCCCAGAAGTGTGCCTGGGAGGCTGCAGGATGCTCAACGGATGAAAACTCCTCCACTGCTGAGAACCGAGCCAGGAAGTGGTATTTGCACACTTTAAAAAGGAGCTAGACAAGCACTCCCCTGACAGCCTTCGGCTCAGCAGACCATAGCACGGCCCGAGCATTCAGGAGAAGAGAGGCGGCTAAGCATCTACTACACCCAAGCCAGGCACACACAGTCTCCTTTAAACCCTCTGCAGCAACCCCACTTTGCAGACCAGGCCACTGAGGCTTGGGAGGGCACGTCACCTGGGCTACCCAAATCTAAGGCCACTCAGCTATTTGGTGTTAGGGCTCCGATTTCTCCAGCTCTGCTGGGTTTTTTTGGTTTTTTTTTTTTTTTTTTTAGATTTTATTTATGTGTTTGACAGAGTGAGAGCGAGCAAGTACAAGCAGGGGGAGTGGCAAGCAGAGGGAGAGGGAGAAGCAGGCTCTGCACTGAGCAGGGAGCTGGATGCGGGACTCGATCCCAGGACCCTGGGATCATGACCTGAGCCCAAGGCAGACGCTTAACCAACTGAGCCACCCAGGTGCCCCTCTAGCTCTGGTGTTCTTTCCAATTCCTTCCTGTCTGCAAAACAGCCACTGAACGATACAAATGACCACTCATGGTGGTACCACACGCTTCACCAACATGTTTTTCACCTCCAACATGCTCTCAACCTTCACCTCTCTTCAGGGTGTGTTTTCTCATGACCAACATTCCCCTTCTACAGACGAGGAAATGGAGGCCCGGAGAGGCAAAGTGACTTGCATGAGGTCACGGAGACCCAGGAGAGCATGGGTAGAGAACAACCCCTGCCGCCTCCACAGGCTAGTCAGGAACGGCGGCTCCCGACTCGGCTCTGCCACGACTCACAGCCCTCAGAAGGAACGAACGTGGAAAAAGAGAAAACCACCCTGTTATCTCAGGTCAGGGCGGTGCAAACAGTGAGGAAGTGGCCCAGGTGGATTTGGGTGGAGATAGGGACTGGCCAATGCCCTGGACACTTTGGGTGGGGGTGGGGAGGTCGGGGGTGAGGGGGGCTGTACCTCAGGCTCCCAAGCTAGGATTATACAGTGACCCCCGCCCCCACTACCTGTGAACTAAATCTGCCCCCCACCCTGGCCCCTGGACAAGGGGGTGGAGCCCAAGGCCTCCCTAACACACACCTAATAGAGGGCTCTGGCTTCTTCAACCAATATTTATCCAATGTTTAAAAGGCATGTGGCCCGGAAATCAGGGTCATACCCTAATGCCAGGAACACAGAAACCTGGGCTTTACCCCACCTAGCACTGCAGAGTATCTGTTGGGGCATCAGGATTGGCCACGCAGCCTCTGGACGCCTGGGTTCTCTGATGGGGCTGTTCAAAATTCAGGACAACTCTCAGTTAACACAGGAAAGAAGAGCCCAATGGAGACAAGTGCACCTGTTTTCTCTCCAGGACGGGCGCCCTGGTCTGAAGCCTGTGTGGTACCCCCTCCCCTTCCTGCACCTCCTATGAGCAAGTGTCCAGCTCCTCTGTTTTCAGCAGGACATGGACAGTCGGAGGGAAAAGAGGGACTGAGCCCAGAGAGGAGCGGAGTGGGGTAAAGAGTCTGAGTCAGACAGGTTTCACCATCAGCTCTGGCACTTACCAGACAGCAGGACTTTGGGCCAATACACTCCGGCTTGGTCCCTGTGATTCTCATCTGCAAAATGGGCATCATGGACCCTCCCAACCAGTGGGAGGATTCAGAGGGATGAGGCACAGGGCTTGGGGTTGTCACAGGCACCCAATCAATGTTAGCCATTATTCTAACTGCTCAGAGCCAGGATGCCAGCCAGGGCTCATGAAATCAGGTCCAGTAGGACACCCTTGAGCCCATTTCCAGCCCCGCCCCCCCGCAAAGTCCACCCTAAGCCACTCCACTCTGCGAGAAGTTCCCTCCGTGACCTGACTTCTGTGCCCAAGACCCCAGGGGTATTACCAGGGTAGCCGTCTCTGTGCATACTCTGCCCCGGGGCAGGGCTGGGAGCAGGAGGTACTGGGGCACAGGGAGGGATTAGGGGGGTGCCCAGGTGGGTTTCACTTCTCCCCTGTCCAAGGCAAGTCAGCCCCTCATGGGCAGGACAGCAGCTACCAGCCTACGCTCAAGAACAGTGCTGCCCAACGAAAGTATAATGTTAGCTCCCATGGATCTTCAGATTTTCTAGTAGCCACGTTATAAAAAGAAACAGAAGATATCAATTGCAATGACATTTAACCAATCATATCCCCCCCAAATCACTTCAATGCGTAATAAAAAACATACACAATATTAAAAAGTAAGGAGATCTTTGACATTCTTTGGTTCACAATGTCTTCTAAATCTGCACGCATTTTTACAGCTAGAGCACGCCCCCGGATGGACCAGCCACATTTTTAGGGGCTCAATAGCCACGTGTGGCTAATGGCTGCCACACAGGAAACAGCAGAATGAACATTTCCACTATTACATAAAGTTCCATTGGACAGGGCAGCTGTCCCCGTTCATTAAATCCTGGGAGTTTCTGACCCTCGGCGGGTGGGGAGTGGCATGGGTGGGGCTCCTCCTTCTGAATTACCAAGGGGGCTGATTTCTCTGACAGCTGGGGGCCGACAGGAAATACCTGTTTGTCCGCTGCGAAAAAGTTTTCCCCTCCTTCTTCCTCGGGCTCGGGCTGGGCTGGGGGGGTTTCCATGACACCTGCAGAACCCAAAGCACGAAGCAGCACCGTCCCCCAGGGAGTTGAACCTACACCCAGACCACATTAGAGAAAAATTCAGCCTAGGGGCACCCCCCCCCCACTCCGGCCCCCACGACAAGAGATAAAAGCTGACCCTCAGCGGGCCTCTGGACAGCCTCTCAGCTAAGCAAATCCCGAAGAACACCAAGTTACCAACTTCAAAGGGTAAAGTTTGACTCGAGGGGCTCACAGCTTGTCAGCCCCTAAGACGGCTGCTTCCAGAAAAACACAATCAAAAGGGAAATAATGTCCAACCCCACACACGGATTGGAAAAATCTGGCTAGATACATACAACCAAGTATCAGGCAACCAGTAAAACCTCTACGGTAAACATGCACAGCTTTTCTAATAAAGAGTTCGCTTTGGGGCACCTTGGGTCACTTAGACAGTTAAGTGTCCGACTCCTGATCTCAGCTCAGGTCTTGATCTCAGGGTTATGAGTTCAAGTTCCGGGTTGGGCTCCATGCTGGGCATGGAGCCTACTTAAAAAAAAAAAAAAGTATGCTTTGTTCAATAACCACACTAAGCTAGAATATTTACCTATACTAACTCTTTTTATTATTACAAAGCCAGGAGTTATGATCGTCTTCTTCCCAAGCTACGTGAGGGAGAGAGCAAGGTTCCACACAGTCCAATGAACTTGCCCAAGAAGGCCCGGCCACAAGGGTTAAGGCCACCCTGAGCCAAAGCCCACCAGACCCCAGACCTCAAATTCACTAATCTTCTACCACCTTCCGGTGTGTTATATTTGGGGCGGTGGGGGAGACAGCACTGTCCGACGTGTGTCTGCTCTTTCCTTACTAGATGCCTATCTACCTGTGACAAGGACAGGGAGGAGGCATGGAGGTAACACAGCTTCAGTCAGGTCAGGGGCAGTAAGCCAATTTTTTAAAAATCATAACGCTGTTTATGCAATGCATCATTTTTTAAAGGCGACTATCTTCTGGGAAGAGAAAAATTGAGAGAAATACCAAGAAAACCAAGCGTACACAAAGCTGTCCCCAAGGTCTGGAGTCCTATACCCCACATGGTGGGGGGAGGGGTGGGCTAAGACTTGAACTATGTTTGCTTGGTGCTTCCAGCGAGAGTAAGAACACAATGGTTACATCAAAGAACTGGGGAGAAGCACGGCTGACGGCAACCTGTTGGTCACGCCACGACCTGGCACAAAATGAGGGAAAGAGCAATAAAAAAAATGTTAACAGCTGCCTTGTTTAGGGTGTATGGGCACGGCTGTAAGCATTTTGCCCACATTAAATACACTGGCCCATCCGAACTGCACCACCACGCTACGGAGGTTAAGTACTGTGATCACTCCTGTTTTGCCAATTAGGCAACTGAGTCTTGAGCAGATCAATAACTCACCCAAGGTCACACAGCTAGGGCATATGGCAAGGCTGGGATTCACACCCAGGCAGTCGGGCTCCAGAGCGGGCTCCTGGCCTCTATGCCATGTTACCTGTCATAACAACACTAAACCTCTGCTGTCCGGATCTGAATGAATCACCCAGCTGAGGGGGATACTGCTGGCACCTTCTTGGATTAAGAACCAATCCCTCCTGGGGCACCTGGGTGGCTCAGTCGTTAAGCGTCTGCCTTCGGCTCAGGTCATGGTCCCAGGGTCCTGGGATCGAGCCCCGCATCGGGCTCCCTGCTCCGCGGGAAGCCTGCTTCTCCCTCTCCCACTCCCCCTGCTTGTGTTCCCTCTCTCGCTGTCTCTCTCTGTCAAATAAATAAATAAAATCTTTAAAAAAAAAAAAAAGAACCAATCCCTCCTGGATGAATGAACGTAGTGCAAGGGGAAAGGAGCAGACTTACAGGAAGCACACCCATGCACCAGCAGGCCTGCAGGCATTGTGGGAAAGGCAGTCTTGCTGCGCAGGGGGGGGGTGCACTGTGGAGGCCACACCGTGAGAACCAACTCCTGAGGCGAGGAGCGCCTCAAATGGGGAGGCCGGGGCTGCAGGGGGCAACACTAGACCCCTTCAGCCGCAACCTGAAGATTTAAACAGACAGTCCCACTGACGAGTGTTCCCAGCTCAGACCCTGTCCACAGCCAGCAGGTGCCCACTGGGCGGCACCGTCAGAGCCGTCCCAAGGCTCCCATCCTGTCCCCTTGGGGTAAGAGTTCCTTTGAAGACATGAGCAGAATGGCAAGAGACTTATATGTCGTTCCTCCCTTTCTGACTTATAAGGGCCTCTGTCCCTGGCTTTACAGGGCCACTTTGGTGAAGGCGGATGGGGCAGGCTCTCCTGATTAGGCCCCTTCTGTCGGTGGGAACAGTGAGGCACCTGGGAGCATGAGTCAAGCTGACTTGGTTCTGCGTGGCTGGGAAGGGCGCTGGCTCTGTACCAGGAGAGGCCTGTTCCTGGCACTACACGACCACTGCCCGAGCCTCTGAGGGAGAGGAGCACCACTAAGGAGCCTCTGGAGCAATTCCTGCACACGGTGATGCCCTCTCCAAGGCCACGTGCGCTGTTCAGCAAGGCAGTACCTGCTTGGGCAACGCCAGGGAGGCCAGAGGTCCTCTCCAGGGCTGCAGGAGGATGCCCCACCCCTGAAAGCTGGCTCTGCGGGCCCTCAGGTCACCTCTTCTCCAAGACCTCCAGCTGCACACCATCTGGCACTTTTTACCCTGTCCCCCCACCCAACTCACTTGACAAACAATACTGTGCCAGATGCTGTAAGAAGCCCCAGGCAGGTAAAGATGGACTTTGCCCTTGGAGCATTCCCAGGCCAGGAACTGATAAGATCCTTCCCTGAGTTGGGTGAACATCCCAGTCAGGGACTCACAGATGGCTGGCAACGTCACTTGAGCTCTTTAGACCTCAGAAAGGTCCGGATGGGCCTGACAGATCTTCTAAACTCCCATTTCTTCTATGAAGCAATCTGCCAGCATCCCTAAACCTCCCATGGGTTGAGCACAACATCTTCAGCGTATGCAATCCTCCAATACTGGATACTTGAGCCTTTGTCCACAGTATCCAGACAGACGAAAAACACATGCCACCAGCCTAATCCAAATCCTAGCTTCTTCTTGTTCTATTGAGAATACACCGGTCAGCATCAGATAGGCTATGCTGTGAAATCTTAGTGGTGTAAATGACAAAGGTTAGCTCTCATTCACATTGTACATGCACAGAGTTGACCAAGAGCTCTACCCTGGTCCTCCTTACTCCAGGACACGGGCTGCCGGCACCTCCACCATCTGGGAGCTCTGATGGTTGCCACAGTAAGGAGGAAGCAATGTGGCAAATTGCACCTGAGCTCCTAAAGTTTTCCACTTTGCAATGTCACGTTACTTCCTGCTCACGTGTTATTGGTCAACATAAGTCACATCTCCACCCAGCTCTACGAAGGCAGCAGGTACAATCCTACCTCGCGTTCAGTGGGAGGACCAGAAATACATGGTGAACTGTACCAGTGACCGCAAGCAGGGTTCGAGCAGAAGTTAATGATATCAGAGACACCTGGGTGGCTCGGTCAGTTAAGCGTCTTGCCTTCGGCTCAGATCATGATCCCAGGGTCCTGGGATCGAGCCCTGTGTTGGGCTTCTTGCTCAACGAGGAGCCTGCTTCTCCCTCTGCCTACTGATCCCCCTGCTCCTGCTCTCTCCCTCTCTCTCGCTCTCTGACAAATTAATTTTTTAAAAAAGAAGTTCATGATATCAAACTGGGTGAAAGGCTGAATACTGACCGTTTCTAACTCTCTATAGATCTGTTTCTCAATCTCCCACTATTGACATTTGGGTTGGACACTTCCATGTTTACGGGGCTGTCCTGTGCATTGCAGGATGTTTAGCGGCATCCCTGGCCTCTACCCACAAGAGGACAGTAGCAAACCCAAACCATGGCAACCAAACTATCTCCTGACATCGCCGAATGTCCCCTGGAAGATAAGATGGCCCCAGTTGAGAACCTCTGCTTTAGACTTAGAAGAAAGCATAATCTCTCCTAAACAAAATAACAGAATCCTCCTCCCTCAGGACACCCTACTCAGAACTACCTTGACAGTTTTTCTCATTTGCAATATAGGAATAATCATCGATACCCACCTCAAAGGGTTGTTTCGAGGATTAAACCAGCAAATGCTCATAAAGCACTCAGCACGGGGCCTGGCACCCAGGGAGGGCGAGCCAGCATGATGCTGTCTCCAAGTAATACGGACTCGTTGTTACTATCCCCACCAGAGCTGCTGCTAGCCCTGCAGGCCCAGAGAAGACATGCGAACGGCCAGGCACAGATTTCCCTGAGAAGGCAGCACAGTCCCTCAACTCAGCCCAAGGTCACCCCTGCCTGCCCCACCCCTCCTCCAAGTTCAAGGCTGAGCGGCTGCTGCAGCAGCGTTCTTGCCATTTGCTCTCCAGCCCCCAAGGCCTATAGTCAGACATGATAATGATGACTGACAGTCGGGTAGAATGTGCTGGCTCAATGTGCTGGCTGGAGCGTGTGGGCAAGCAATGGATGATAAACGAGCGTCTGCCCTGAAAAAGGCCCTGACCAGTGACATGGTCACCCCACCGGCTACCATGACCATCTGTGAGATGGTCCTCCTCCCAAGGTTGGAGGCCAGCCTGCCCCTCCTAGCATCCACACCCCAGCCCCCCATGAGTCAAGCAGCCCTTTCTCCAGGGCTGGAAGGCAGGGGAAGGGAGCAGAGGGTGCAGTTGACTTTAAATCAGCAAAAGGAAAAAGGAAGAAATGTGGAGGAGAAATGTCAGATTCTAAGACCTTAAGTTTTCCCAGATGCCTTGCTTGGGTCACAGGCTCTCAGAGTCGGCAGAGAGGCCCTTCAACGACAGCCACCTTGTCTCACAGGACCTCTTCCAAGGGCCAGCCCTAGGACAGTCCAGGCCACATGGGAAGGCTCTGATGGGCACACGGTTCTCTCACCTTGGTGCTGCTTAGGGGCACCAGCTCCAGAATGAGCAGACCAGGCTTGGAATTCCAGCTCTGCCATTTCCTTGCTGTGGAGCTTTGACAAGCTCCTCAGCCTTGCTCATCTGCAGGGCCCTCACCTACCACCGTGCGGTCTGGGCCCTGCACCAAGGCACCAGGCCAGGAGGCAGCCATGGCGGCAGGAATCCAGCCCACAACCCTCACCAAACCCAGTGCCCTGGACCACCCCAACCCCATCGACACCTTTTAGGAATCTGCATGAAATTTGCATGCATAATCACATACATCTGTCAGAATAGCTAAAATCAACACAAGAAACAACAGGTGTTGGTGAGGATGTGGAGAGAAAGGGGAACCCTCCTAAACTGCTGATGGGAATGCAAACTGGTGCAACCACTGTGGAAAACAGTATGGAGTTCCTCAAAAAGTTAAAAACAGAACTACGCTATGATCCAGCAATCATACTACTGGGTATTTACCCAAAAAAATACAAGAACACTAATTCAAAGGGATACATGCACCCCTATGTATATTATAGCAGCATTATCTACAATAGCCAAGATAGGGAAGCAGCCCAAGTGTCCATCGACTGATGAATGGATAAAGAACATGTGGTGTCACACACACACACACACACACACACACACACACAGACATACAAATATATACATACACCGGAATATTATTTAGCCATTAAAAAGAATGAAATCTTGCCATTTACAACAACATGGATGGAGCTAGAGTAGAATGCCAAGCAAAATAAGTCAAAGACAAATACCACATGATTTCACTTATTTGTGGAATTTAAGAAACAAATGAGCAAAGCGGGGAAAAAGACAGAGAGAGAGGGACAAACCAAGAAACAGAGGGATGGTTACCAGAGGGGAGGTTGGTGGGAGGGATGGGGAAATAGGCGATGGGGATTAAGGAGTGCACCTGTTGTGATGAGCACAGGGTATGTCTGGAAGTGTTGAATCACTCTATGGTATGCCTGAAACTAATATGACACTGTATGTTAACTAACTGGAATTAAAATAAAAACTTAAAAAAAAAAAGAAGAAACTTGCATGCATAGGCCACAGCGGCCGAGCCGATCTTCAGTTCCTCCACCTCTAAATAAGGAGAATCGTCCCCAAATCTCCATAGGGTTATTATGAGGATTAATGGCAATGCATGCAAAGTATTTAGTAGTGGTTGGCACGTAGGAAGTGCTCGGTGATTGTTGTGATGATAATTATGATAAATCCCAATGACGATGATGATGACGATTTAATTTATAGCCTTAGTCAATGTCCTGCCGCCAAAGCAATCAGAACAAACCAAATGCTGCCTGTGGGGCTGCCATGAGGATTAAACGAGATAATGTATGAGAGATGCATAGAATAGGAAGGGTTCGATAAGCACCAGCAATTATTTTTACAGACTTGCACAGCCTTTGGTCTAAATTCTGCATCCTGGAGTTTCACCCAAGCATGATCTAGGCCGTGCCAAGGATTCAGAGTTAACACGCACGAAGGGGCTGGTGTCAGGCCTGGCGGGGTCAGAGGGTAGAGGTAGCACAGACACAGCAAATAACTTCAGCCCCTCTGATCTCCCCTCTCCACTCCCGGGCTCCCCAGGCTGTGCACCTGCCAAACCGTCAAATCCCCTTTGCCCCCCTTCCAAGCAGAAAGCCTCACCAGATGCCATCTACATCACGTTTCAGGGGACCCTGCTTTGGGTTAGCTGATGAATTTACTCCAAAGCCACGCAGCTGTATCCCAACCAGTCCCTATTTCTGAATCTTGGCACAAGGATTTTCACAGATGTATTATCGAGTGCCTACCTGGGCCAGACCGGGCTTCGCTCCGGGGAGCCCATGAAGAAGGCGTCACAGTGCTTTACCAAATATTTTGCTGAGAGCCCTGAGGCGCTCCCCAACCTGGCAGTTGGCTACCTACCAGAATAGGAAAGGACAGCCTGGTGTGCTTTTTGTTCTAAGAAAACAAAGTGGTCATCGCCCTGACCCAGACCGAGCTCCACACCGTCTCACAAAACGGCTGCTCAGGAACGCTTTTCTGGGAGTTCCTTGGAAACGGAGCCCAAGCTCACCAGACTATGGCTTCACTTTTTCCTGACTTCTTAAAAACTGGGACAACTTTTGCCGCCCTCCAGTGTCCAGGAGCCTGGCTCTCTCTTCGTAGCTCCACGAACTGACCATAACAGTGGAATGGCCAGGTTCCCAAGGGTCCAGAGAGTCCCCTTCCGAGGGCGAGGCGAGGAAGCCTCACTGAAAGCAGTGGGATTCACTCTGGCCATCTCTGCCTCGGGTCTCCCCTCTTGCTGCCCAGGGGCCTAACAGAAATCAGGGCAGCCCCCACTCCGTGAGCTGTCCCTCGCTTCTGCCTTCCTGCCAGGGCCCCCACCGCATGTCCTTACTCTTCTCGCTCCGAACAAACCCGCAACAGCCCTTTTGATGACCTTAGCATTCCTGATGACCCCGGGGCCCCGCTCCCTCTCACCCTGAGTTGCTTGCCCCCTCCATTTTCCCGCAGAAATCCTCCAGAAACTGAATAAACTCGGACCAGACGTATCCTCTGCAGCCACACTAATTTTTTTTAAATGCCTCATGGGTCCATGTGCTCCATCACAGTGAGCACTCCCGGGTGTGAGTAGTTTCCCCAGGACCCAGCAACAGTTTTTAAGTCCCCGTGCCAGACCCCACCCCACAGATTCTGGTTGAGCTTCTCTGGGGTGGGGTTCAGGCCTCAAAATCCTCCACAGCTCTCTCTCCAGGTGATTCTAATGGGCAGCCAGAGCTGCTCACCGGTGTGTATCGGGATCACCTTGGGGCACACAGAGGTCCTGCTGGGCGGGGCGGGGGCAGGTCCCGTACCTTTGTCCCCAGGAAGATCCCCAGGCGATTCTGGGAATGACGCAAGTTTGGGAGCCACCAGGCTGTCTGGAAAACAGGACCTCAAGACAGTTTTAAAAAGGGATATGGCCAATCGGGCTTTTTCCTTGGAACTCCTGGGCTGCTTCCCTGTGGTTAAAATCACCCAAACAGGATTGTCCCACAAGGCTGGGCATAAGTCGAGTCGGTCAGGAGGCAACTCTAAGGGCAAAGTACCACAGCTGCTGAGAAAAAACACGCACACGCTTGCACGCAAACACACACATGCACGCACACGTTCACAGGACACATGTACACACGCACACATACCCACACGTACGTGTAACCACCTGCACACACTCTCCCCATCTTTGCAGCAAAACCTGTTCAAACCTGTCTGCCCAACCCGGAAAGAAAGCGCCACCCCGACGGTCTGGTGTGTGCACGCCGACGCTCCCAGACTTCCCAGAAAGAGGTCTTTCCCTCTTGCTGAGCCTCCTGCAGCCAAGCAGTTTCACAAACGGTGGTTTTCACGTTGGTCTATGCCCCCAGTGCTAGCATTGTTTTTGCTTAAATCTACTCACTTTTTAAAAATTAACATAATTGCTACAAAGGGGACGCTTATCTGTGCCAGACAGGGAAGATTTCCAGAAAAACAAGGATAACTGAAACAAAACAATGTTATTAAATCTGGCGGACCCTGTTCTGGCTTCCCAAGGAGAGACATGGAATCCTTCCAGGGAGGCTACTAGGAGGACCCAGGAGAAGACTTTGCCCTCTCTGCTGCGGTGTCAGAAGAACATTTCTCTGGGTGGGACTGGAGCCTCAGGACTGGGGCACTGGTGGCTTCGAATCTACACTGTTAGTCACAAGCTCCCTGGTCCCGGCTGGGTCTGGCGGACCCTGTTCTCGGCGGACGTCTGGGATCGCGAGGCCCATTTCTTCCTGGTCCTGTGCTCCTCGCTTCTTAAAAAGGGAGATGGCTTCAGACCTTCTCAAGGCCACTGAAGGGCTTCTCATGGAACTTAAGGTAACTCACGCTGCATCTGGGCATCACCGAAAATGGTCTGGGGTGCCCACCTTGCCTTTTGTCCTTAGCCAAGTCTTCCAGAAAGGACAGCAATACTGAGAGATGAAAGATACTGGGATTGCTCACCCAGTGATGGAAAGAGGACAAATCACACCCAAGGCCACAGCAGCCCACGGCCCACCCCTGTGCTGGTTACTCAACCGACCCCAGCTTCAGTGTCTGCACAGGGACTTGCCAGCCCTTCACCTTCATGCAGACCTTCATGCAGATGGTTAGGAGTGGAGTAGGATGATGAAGAAGGCCCATGACTAGCCCAGATGCATGGCCGCTGTCCCCCATGCAAAAATGAAGGTGGAACTGAGAGCAGAAGACCAAACATCGGCCCACCTGCCCACCTCAGGGAGCAGCTCCACATCCTCTTCTCCCCCACAGGAGGGAGGAAAAGACCACTTACTGCTGCCTCCAGAGAAAATACCAGAACAGTGAGGATCTAATGCTTCCCATTTACATAACAATGAAAACAAATATGGGCTTTTAAAAAACTATTCCAACAGAAGCAGAACTTGCAGGATAGGTCCAGGGTTCTCAAGCATCCTCACCTGGCTTGCTCCCACCCTCACCTCAAGATGACAGGGTAGGGGTGTGGCTTCCAGCAGATACACTAGCGCCCCAGAGAGCCACAGTCCCCACCTCCACACTGCTAGCCCCTCCAGACATTTTTCATCCTCACTCAGTTGGAAAGACTAATAGGAGGAAAAGGCCCCTACATCTGGCTGGGGGTTGGGAATCCTGAGGGCCACTAACTCATCTCAAAAGGCATGAAGGGGGCGCCTGGGTGGCTCCGTTGGTTAAGCGACTGCCTTCGGCTCAGGTCATGATCCTGGAGTCCCGGGATCGAGTCCCGCATCGGGCTCCCTGCTCGGCAGGGAGTCTGCTTCTCCCTCTGACCCTCCCCCCTCTCATGTGCTGTCTCTCATTCTCTCACTCTCAAATAAATAAATAAAATCTTTAAAAATAAAAAATTTTTTAAAAAGGCACAAAGGACTTAATCATTAACCTGAGGTCCCCAGGCCTCACTTGCTGGTTACCATGGCACCCACGAAGTCCCAGTCTACATTCCTGCTTTCAGGCTTGGTCCACCAGGGGCCCAGCCGGACAGCCCCAGTGCCGTACCAGGGCCTCCCTGAGTCCAGGGGTGTGAGGAAAGGGGACTAGGAAGTCTGGCTGTGACAGAGTTCAAAGACTTAGAATCAGCTAGAAGGCCGGACAAAACAGAGAAAAGAGGGCAGCAAATTATTTGGGTTTTTCTATTCAACTCATGGGTTTTAAGGTTTCTAATTTTAAGGGCAATTGGGGTTTCATTAACTAGAAATATCTCTTGTATACACCCTTCTCCCCCCGACCATCTTATTAAACATAATTGGAGACAAACAAAAGATGCGTCATGGCTGGCTCTTTCTCTGGTCACATTTGGGTGGTTAGAGATAAGACATCCCCTTGGGCAAACATTATCCACCACCCGTGGGCCTCAATCTCTTACCCAGAATAAGGCCACAGTTACTGAAGGAGAGACAAACCTATCCTGGGAGCTTGGCCAAAGTGGATTCAAAATGCCAAGCCTGACTACTGGCCCATGAGGTCCCAACAAGCCAAAGCCCGGGGGTCCTCATGGGGCAGTGGCAGGGCCTAGAAGGTTCCAGAAACATTTACTATCTGTTCACACAGGACCCAGCCTTAAATTAGGCTTCCAGGCAATGGCATCCCAACACAAAAAGGATGCATTTAACAGATTGTTCCCTCTGGGCTCCCAAGTTTACAAACCATAACGGGAAAATATAATCTCACAAAACAAAACCATTGTTTTAGGCTTTGAAGAGAGTATCTGTGCCTGATCAGGAGCAGATAGCTCCAAGAAGGCTGAACCCACCATAGACCCACCATCAACTCAGGTTCCAAGGCACTGCAGGATTGATGAAGCGATGAACCCTCGGTGAGAACTAGCTCTGGTATTCTGAAATTGCAGTGATTAAAATACCCACTTGGCAGTCATGTGTTACCTGGTAGGCACGGTCTTACTGGACACCCTTCAGAGAACTTCGGGGCTGGAGGGGGCTTTAGAAATGATCGCCGAGCCTGTCTCGTTAGAGGACGGGGCTGTGTCCCAGGGAGAGGCAGGAAACAAGTCTAAGTCACCATCCAGGACCCAGGTCCTCAAACCCCGGGGTCCAGGCTGTCCGCTGCACCTCACCTCCTCTGTGTGGAGGGGACCACTGGTCTCCTCTTGAGTTAACACACAGCCACACAAGGGCAAATACACAAATAAACTGCTTTTCTGCCAAGACACTGGATCAGGCCAAGACAGTGAGAGATCAGTAGAGACCTGGGCAGGGGGGAGGGTAAGTAAGGGGAGCTACTCCTAATACAACCCCCCATCTCCTCTACCCCGAAGGCACTCGTTCTTCTCAAAAACCTACCCACTCCTGCCCTGCGAAGACCAAGGCTTCCAACAGGCACCTTCTCCAAAACCAGGCTCAACTTTTCCA
This sequence comes from Mirounga leonina, assembly GCF_011800145.1. NCBI lineage: Eukaryota > Metazoa > Chordata > Mammalia > Carnivora > Phocidae > Mirounga > Mirounga leonina. The sequence continues at coordinate 5,706,679 of NW_023270503.1, forward strand.
ACTGTGTTCCCCACCCAACGGATACGGGAGACAGCCAGAAAACCACCCCGGCCTCCAGCTCTGAGCAAAACTCACAGCTACTCCGCACACCTGAGGCCTCCACCCAGAGGAAGCCCTCCCTCCCTTCACTCCTGGACCGCCGCCCCCGCCCGGCCCTTACTGGCTGCACCCACCTCGGACCTGCACTGCCCGGGAGCCCCTTCCCTGCGTCTCTCAGGCCACAGACCAGAGTCAGAGCAGGATCACCCGGGGCACCTGCTCGTGGGCTGGGCCAAGGGACACTGCCAGGGCCGCCTCCCACGCTCAGGGAGCCACCCAGCAGGCCGCAGTGAGTCAGAGGCCAGGGTCCAAAATCGGCTTCCTGGATGACTTGAAAGGGATGCCGCCCAATGGCACTCCGGAGAAGGAGCTCCCATTATCAGGACATGGACATGGAGAGGGCTGCCAACCGAGATCGACCTCCATCGGGGAGGATCAGGGAAACAGCTCCTTCAAGAGCCGTTTTACATAGTTGGCTTTTTAAAAATGCAAATGCCAGAAATCTCCTTCCTGCTCTTTATTGCTTTTCTTTTCTTTTTTTTTATAAAGATTTTTATTTATTTATTTGACAGAGAGAGAGATAGCGAGAGCAGGAACACAAGCAGGGGGAGTGGGAGAGGAAGAAGCAGGCTTCCTGCGAGCAGGGAGCCCGATGTGGGACTCGATCCCAGGACCCTGGGATCATGACCTGAGCCGAAGGCAGACGCTTAACAACTGAGCCACCCAGGCGCCCTCTTTATTGCTTTTCAATGTAAATTAAAAGACCTGTTCCTTCACATCTCCGGAATCCAAAATATCAGTCCCTAGACTGGTCTCGAAGGAAACACTAACCCTGTAGAGCCACGGCAGGCTGGAGTGGCAACAAGCCAGGGTCCGATTAAGGCACTGACCAGGCCCAGGACACCCAGGCAGGTGAAATCCAACCTTTTCACTTGCTTTCACACCTGGGATTGATGCATTCTGCTCAACCTCACTCACAGGTTGAGCTTCCAATTACTGCCACCTGCCGACGCCTTCCCGCCTCCCCTTCCTCGCTTCCGACAGGCCGATGGTGCTCACCTGCTTGGCCGGCCGGCAAAATGCACCTCCTACATCCCATCCAGGCATATGCCCACCTCCGCAGGAATAAAATTGTATGCTCCCTGCCCAAAACCCCATGGCAATTTCACTCTCAGATTTCCAGTCTTTGTTTAAAGGGCCTTTAAAAAAGAAAAAATCTCGACTTGTTCCTGGAAGCTTGTTATACTTTTTTCCCCCTGCTGTCCGACAGGAGAAAAGAGCAGCCCAGTTTCCAGTTCACGGAGACCAGCAAGCATTTCCGGGCCTCAGCTCTGTTCCTCTCCGGCCAGGTGGAGGAAGAGGCCGTGAGCGTCCAGCCAGCCACTCACACCACAGAATGGGAGCCTCGGGTGCCCCAAATTAAAGGCAGTAAACAGCCAAACCTCCTGGCTGAAGCAGGGGCTGTTTTGCTTTGTGACTGTTCCAGCAGCAGGCACAAGCCTTAAACCCTGCCACCGAATATAACCAGCACAACTTAGAATGCTCTGCGGATCTCATTATTCGCCATTCAGCGCCCCTCCCTCTCCACCCTACCCCGTAATTATAGAGAGTTTGGGGTTGGGATTTTTTATGATGCTGCTTTTTAAGCAAGTGACAACACAGAAGAGTTATTTAAATCTGAGATGGGGGGGAGATCAGCATTGTTAAAAGGGCACAATTAAGAACACATTTCCCTGGGTCTTAGGTAATTCAAGGTCACTTGCAATAAACAAGACAGAAAACTGAATCATCTGAACCAAATGTACCATGGGGCTCCACCACCTTGCAGGGTCTGACAAACCATAAGCACGGAACAGAGCTGACTGTTAATGTCTCTTAGAAAATCTACCACATTAAGAAATTCAAGTGCATGATTTCCTGTCTGACTCAGGTGTTTTACCGCTTTTCTTGGTCCTCTCCCCGTTCTGAAAAGTGCACATTGATGGTTATGGACAAGGACTCTAAAGAAAGACGTGCTCCAGTCCTGCCCTCACCAACCATTTACTGGCTGTGTGATCTTGGGCACATCACTTAACTCCGAGGAGCCTCGACTGCTTACTTTATAAAACGGGGATGATAGTCCCTATTACTTCATAGGGTTTCCTGAGGAATAAAAGATTAGAGTTGTCACGTGCATCACACAGTAAACGTTCAGTGAATGCCAACCTTAGAATGATGAAGGAACACACATTGCTTTGGGAAAGGTCAGTAAGGCCCCGTGCCAATGCTTTCTATGAAGTGGCATCTCTAAAGCAAGGTAATCCCCATTTCCCTCCCTACAAAATGGCATACGTTTCCCAGCTAAGACAAAAAGCAGGGCTGGAAATGCCAAGTACTAAGTGTATAATACCATGTGATGAGCACCTAGCATGGGCCAGGAACTTAACCATATATTCACAAATCTTCATCATCCTGCAAGGCAAGTAGTGTTAGTACCATGTCACAGGTGGGGAGCTCAGGCTCGAAATATGTCCCATCACCTCCTGATTCCAGGTGAGTCTCAGTGTAGATACGGAAGATCAGAACTGGCACCCAGGGCTTGGTGGCAAGCACTAAAGCACGGTGCCTCAACTTCTGGGCCTCTGTGCAGCTCATACCCCCTCCCTGCAACAGCGTGTCGTGTTGAGCGTATTACCATTCACAGAATGTTCTAGAGCTGAGAGACTGTGCGGCTCGCCTCATCCAATCCCTTAATTTAGGAGTGTTAGAAATTCAGCCCAAGGGAAGGGAAGTGGCCTGTCCAAGGTCACATGATGGCCCAGAGGCAGGGCTGGTATTGGGCCACAGGTCCACTGACTCTGGAGAAGGATCCTGCCATTGAATGCCCCAGCAGTTCCCGGAGGAGTGGGTCGGCACTGGGAACACGCAGGCATACCTCTGAACAGATTTCAAAGCAATGCAAAGGTGACTTAAGGAGGCCCCTCCCTCCCCAGACTGCCGGGAAAGCAAACTGGCCCGATGTGCGCTGGGCCAACTGTCTTGAGCTTGGTTCACCCCTGAACCACAACCTCGAGATTATCAGTGTGTAAAATTACCTTCCTAGAGGCTTCATGAATTTCTATTTTAAGGCCACCCACTCCTAGCTGTGGCACGCACCCTCCTGGTCCCACCTCTCCCCCACAACATGCAACTCATCCGCCTGTCGGCAAGGGACTTCCATCAGGTGGCTGACCCCTGTAAATAATTAAAGGGTGATCCCATCACCTCGGGGAGGCCTACTGAGAGGGAGGCACGGCTAACAGCCTCACAATTGCTTCCTCAACAGATGGCGAGCAGAGTGTTTCGGGAACACAGCCCACAGAGCCAGGCTGCCCAGGGGCCAAACGAGGTAGGAGCCAGGGGCCTGTGCTTTCACAGGCAAGCTTGAAGAGCAAAGATCTGTGCAACCTGGGCAAATCCATACTTACCTCTGGGATGGCCTGCCTCTTCTTAATTTGCAGGAAAACACCAATTAGAAAGCAAAATCACCCAAAGAACTTGTCTTTCATGGGCAAGGAAGAACTCCTTAGAGTAAGAAATGCCAATTTCCCCTCCATCCCCCCAAAGTCAAGCCCTGTGAACAGTTTGGGAGGCACTGGTGAGCGACGACGGAGTGCTCTCCGGGTCTGTGCACATCTGCACGAAGGAGTATGGACACATACACATAAGCTTTTAAAAAAACAGGAATGCACCATATATCATTCTGCCTCTGATTTTTTTTTACACTTAATAAACCATGAAAATAATTCCGAGACAGTCCATAGATCTATCTTGTCTGTTTCACAGTCATAGAGTATTTCACAAATGATCCAATCTTCCTCTTCCTGCTGGACACCAGGGGTCTCTAACCTTTTGCTTCTACAGACAAAGCTACAACGAACATACACCTGTGTGTATACGGGCTTGGTCTGGGTCAGATGTCAGATTCCCAGGTGCTGGACTGCTGAATCCTAACATACAGCTTCAGTTTTAGTAAGAACCGTCAAAGTACCAGGCACAAAGGTGGCACCAACTGGCACAACTCCATTACGCCTAAGAGTTGCAAAGTGCCCTCTGGAGCACTTCCACAGAGAAGTTCACTAGCGGGGGAAGAGAGGACGATTGCTCTGCCTGAAATGTTCGGAAACCACCTAAAAGACAGGAATAACTGTTAACATACAGCATTTACGATGTGTTTAATACTTCACAAGATAATCTCATTTCATGCTTCAACAGCCCCATTTCACGAAGGCGGAAACTGAGACGCAGTAATTTTTACATGGTCCCTCCAGTGCACTGACAAGAGGTAGAACCTGGATAGACCTAGGCAACCCGATTCTGGAGCCCACATGCTTGCTAAGTGCTTTCCTGCCCTCTGAGCACACAGGTCCATGCAGACTCACAACTACAAAAATGCTTCCAGACCTAGGCCTGTTGGCCTCTCCGAACCAACTCTGACAAGCTTATAGGTCATCACCTTTCTGCCCAGACTGGTGAACCCAAGGAGCATCGTCACTTTGAGAAGGTGCCTGCATCCCCTCTTCCCCCCTGAGAACTCCACCACCTCCCAGGCCCTCACCCTTCCAAATCCAGAGGCTGTCATCTCCTCCACTGCCTGTTCATGACCTGCTGGGCAAGTCTGTCCTCCCTATGTCACAGCCACAGACCCTGAAGGAGGAAGTAAAGACACCAGAGGCAGAAGATCTGCTCAAAAGGAGAAAGAAGAAGCAAAAGGCCGCCAAGGCCCTGATGCCGCACATTCACTGGCCTCGGATCTCAGTGCACACCACCCCACAATTTCTACGCCAGGGACTGTCCTCATCCATCTTTTCTTTTTTTTAAGGGGGGGCAGAGAGAGGTGAGGAGGGGTAGAGGGAAACAGAGAGAGAATCTTAAGCAGGCTCCATGCCCAGCACGGAGCCTGATGCAGGGCTCGATCTCACGACCCTGAGATCATGGCCAAGAGCCAGACGCTCAACCAACTGAGCCCCCCAGGCGCCCCAGGACTGTGCACATACAGAACCAAGAGAGAAAGGAGAGAACAGCCAGAACTTTTGCACACGTGGACTCAAGAATCAGCCAGCTTCCCATGGATTTTAGTTCAAAGGGGTCGGTGTGGGGGATAAAGAATGAGAAAAGGAAGGACAAAAAGGGAAAGAGGACATGAGGAAGAGGCAGATGAAGCAGGAAAGGAAACGTGAGGAGGAGCAGTTCAAAAACACACTGGCCTGGGCTGGAGCACCTGAACCAGCCCCCCTGCCTCATTGCTTTCTGCAGAAGAAAAGCAGAAGAGCAGACCCAGGCCCCTCGCAGGGACATTGCATAACCAAAAGAAAAGGAACTTTTCTGCCTGGAGGGAAGCCTGCAGCTGCGTTCCCATCCATGCGCTTCTCCCCAGCAACTGCTTCTCCCCAGCAACCATGGCACACGCCCAACTGGAGATCCCACACTCCCCAAGACCCCGAGGGGCATTGGGGAAAGGGAGGCATCAGACGGGAAGCACTGGTTCCAGGTGAGTGGCCCAGGACGTCCATGCATGAGGACCCCAGAGCCATGCAGGGCTTCCTGCTAGAGCATTTCCATGTTGTTCTAGAAATGACTGGCAGGTCAGGGAGGCTGATGTAATAAGACCTCTTACAGCATATTTTTAATTAATGGTGGTTCCTGGAAGCCAGAAAAATTACTGCAGCCACTGTTAGTAATGACCAAAGATTGGAAACACCCTGAATATCCAACAAGAGGGGATCGGTAAAAAATAACAATAATAATAAGGTAACGGCACATCCGTGGAGAGAAAATGTTACGCAGCTATTAAAAAGAACAAAACAGCTAGCTCTACATGTCCTGATGTGAGCCGATCTCCCAGGTAGAACAAGAGCAGAAGCAAGCACAGAAGAGCATAAACAGTACGCTCATGCGAGTAAACGGGATGAGGAACACAGTGAACAGGATGATTCCTGCCTGAGGCGCTGGGAATTCTCTTATTTCTCAACCTGAGTAGTAGGTACACAGGTGTTCAGTTTATTAAACTGCACATACATTTTATATATTCTTTTGAGTATATGATATTTCACAATTAAAAATTTTTAAGGGTGGGTGCATATGCCTAGAAAATCTCTAAAAACTTCAAAGTAAATGCCTCTGATAAGGGAAATGAGGGGGGGCAGAGGGGTGCGGTGTGAGGGAGGTTTGCTTTGACTCTATATCCTTTTATAACTTTCAGTATCTTTTACCACATGCATGAATTGCCGATCTTTAAAAAAAAAGAAAAAAAAAAGAACAATGCCTGGCAATCCTCCAGGGTGTTTTGGCATCATAGATCGGGAAAGTACCCAGGGGGCCAGTTTCCCCATTTTGCAGCTGAAGAAGCTGCAGCCCAGAGCACCTGAGTGTCCTATCTGTGGCCACACAGCAAGTGAGTGGCAGACAGGAAGAGAAGCCAAGCCTCCAGGTGCAGGCCAGTGTTCTCCACCTTTAACTCTCTCAACCAGGGGTGCCCGGGCTGCTCAAAGCCAAGGACCACCTGCCCGGCCTGGTCAAACCCTCCTGCAGCCCTTCCCCCACTCCAGACGCAGATGGGGCAGGGACAATCGGCGGGAGGCGGGGGGGTGGGGGGGCGGGGGCCACAAGTCCCAGGGTGGGAGTCACAGGATATAGTCAAGGTTGGAGCCCCCACGTCTGGAGCCTCCTGCCCCCATGTCCCCTGGGCTGCTGCCTCCAGCCTGTGGGCACACAGGAGGACAGACAGACAGGCGGGCAGGCTCCAGGGCACCGTCAGCTGCGTGGCCACTCCTGCGTCCCCGGTAGGCATCCTCCCAGCTAACCGCCGCCTGGCAAACCACCACCCAGCAAACCCACGGGACGAGTTCCACATTCTGGCCACTTCGGAGTCATAACCATGTACATCAGGGGGGAGAAAGCACTTACCCTGGTGTCTCCAGGCCAGCAGCCAGGCACCACCCCTACCCGCTCGTCGGCCTTAGATCCCAGCCAGACCCAGCCAGCGGCTAGGCACCAAGAGCCAAACCAGACTCTGGCTGTAAACCACCACCCTCATCGGTGTGTTTACGCTGAAGAAAATCCTCGAGGGCTGTGCAGAAGGATCATAAAACCTCAGAGCCATGGGGAGTTTAAGGAAACTGGACGGTTTCCCCGCAGTAAAAATCTACCACGCCTGTTTCATTTATTGGAGGCCAGAAACAACTCAATCCAAATTTTAATACTTCCTTATTTAATAAATGCTAATGAACCCGAGCTCATATATTCTTTTTTTTTTTTTTAAAGATTTATTTATTCATTTGAGAGAGCGAGAATGAGAGAGAGTACATGAGAGGGGGGAGGGTCAGAGGGAGAAGCAGGCTCCTCGCTGAGCAGGGAGCCCGATGCGGGACTCGATCCGGGGACTCCAGGATCATGACCTGAGCCGAAGGCAGTTGCTTTAACCAACTGAGCCACCCAGACGCCCCGAGCTCATATATTCTTTCCAACAAACAGCACCCCAGTGTGAGCCGGGCACACTGGGAGCACGGAAGGTTAAAGACAACAGCTAACATGTGGAGAACGTTTACCAGACGGCTGGATTTGACACTCAAGACATGCTGCTAAGCTCTCTGCACGTGGCACCTAGCGGCCTCACGGCGGTCCTATGGGGACAGTTGGCTGTTATCCCATTTTACAGAGGAGGAAGTCAAGGCTTTGGGGGTAACCTGTCCAAAGTGACAGGGCTAGCAAGTGGCAAACTGAGGTTGGTCGGGCTCCAAAGGCCGTTCCCGCCCACTGAGCAAGACACAGCCCTGTCCACGGGAACTTGCCCTCTAGCAAGGGTCTGGACTTCCCCTAAATCTACTCTGCCCACAAGGGGCCAATCCGACCTGTGACTTCCCACTCCCTCCCACACTCTGAAGGGGGAGCATTTCCCCAGGAGTTGCAAATAAATCAAGAGCCCAGGATCCATCCATTGTGCGGCCCTCTCCGCTTCGGCTCCAGACCAAGGGCCCTCATGACCTCCATGTTGATGCCAAGCCAAGGTGACAGCCTGGGTGAAAAGGCTTTGTGTCACAAGGGACCTGACACCCTCACTCCCTCCCCCCCCCCACCTGACAGAGAGTCAGTTCCACAATGGCCCAAGGGAGCAGCGGACCCTCCCCCCACTTACCTCGCTGTGAAGACCAAGCCAGCCCTCCAGCAGGCAGGGGTGGTGCCACAGGGCTAGGGAGGTGGGCTGGGCATGGGGAGGGGGTTCTGATCTAGGCCCAGCCACTAGCCCTCTTTGGGAAGTCTCCTAAACCTCTCTGGGATGTCTCCACATCTGTAAGAGTAGGGATAAATCCTTAAATCCCACAGGGAGGGGAGTGTTGGTAGTACAGGGACTCGGTCGCATCAACTTCTCCAAAGATCCTGAGGCATATTCTGCAGATGTGAGGTACACTCCTGATGCACTACCACAGCCATACACCGCATGCAGCTCCCGACGCCTGGAATATTCTCGGTGCCCTTCTGACTGGGAAGGTTCAAGGTTCAGTCAAGAACCACCTCCTCCTCGGAGTCACCTTTGACCTCCAACCCCCTCACTCACAGGTACTCCGTGTACCTTCAGGCGCCTCCCCATCATGCCGGACAGGAAGTGGGCACCTCCTGGTCAGTTTTTCCTGAGGGCAGGACTCGAGGTAGCATCTTCCTCTACGCCACCAATTCGTGCTACATCCAGCATACAGCAGGTGCTCAGTAAATATTTGCCAAATAAGTGAAAGTGTTAGCAGTGTTATCACCCTCTGGAAGTTGTAAACAGGATATAACCTCCTGGGGGGATGGCTCCCCACGGGAACCCCCCACACACTGAGACTGACCCAGACCGTCAGGACACCCACACTTCCCTGCACTGTCTGCTTCTTGGCAAGTGCTTCTCATACCCAAACACGAATGCCCCTCCAAGAAGCGAAGTCCACCTGATCTGTACCAGGCACTGAGAAGGCAGGGGAGACACGATCCCTGGCACTCCCCCAGCTAGTTCTCAGTTCAGGAATTCTAGTTCAGAGGCCCTTTCCTCCGATAAGGAAAAGAGAACTTTCCTTATCTCATCCTCTTAAAAGCCTATTTGTAGAGATGTTTGTATTATTATAATGCACATGATAGAGTAGGCACAGCAGTTATGTGTATATAACTTGTAGGTGAAAATACCCATGCCGGGAACACATGATCAAAATGTCTTTCCCGATAGGTTTGCAAGAGCAAGTCTGGAGGTCAGAGGGCCAGCTAGGAAATGCACCATGCGAACACAGGGAGGAAAGGGCAGGAGAGAAGTTTCCAGCATTCACAGGGCAGGGGGCCACAAAGGAACAAAGACAAGGGAAGTCCCCCCCCAAAAAAACCAAGATGCTCAGGGCCCAGGGCCCAGCACATTGCCTGCTGGGGAAAGACAGGCCAGGAAAGAGAAAGGAAACAGATGAGAGAGGCCATCCCCTGAGACGAGGGGGAATTCCAGGCATTCCAGGGACAGGAAGCTTGAAGGCCTGAAACAGCGAGGCCCAGGGGAGATCACAGTTCCCTGGGGCTGCGCCCTAAGCTTCAACGGATGGCGAGAAGTAGCCAGAGAAGACACTCGACTCGAGAGGCAGGCAAGGTGCCACACTGGAGAAATGCAGCTCTGTCTGTCCTGCAGGCACGAGGAGTGGCCCCCAACTAAACGTGAAGGAACTACTACCGTCCTCCATTTGTCCATCCACTTATCAACAAAAGGCCACCGGGTTTGGTAATATTTTGAGAGTTTGTTAAGAGTCGAGGTAAAACCTGGTGCTTGGACAGCAGCAAGCGAAGGGCCGCCAAAGATTGTGGCCTCGGAGAATGACAGATCTGCCTGGGCACAGGTAAAGACCTGTGTGGCCAGCCCCACAAACCCTCGGAGGGCACAGCTTGTGGCAGGCAGCCTGTCCCCAGTGGTCAGGGCCGGTCTCTGGGAGCAGCCACAGAAGGCGCAGGGGGGGGGGGGGGGGGGGTAGACACAGCTGGAGAGGTAGCCAGGCCAATGTCTGCGGCCTCTGGGTTTTACTGAGGACCCCAGGAATCAGAGCCACTTAGGGGCCCCTGGGTGGCTCAGTCAGTTGGGCGTCCAACTCTTGATTTCGGCTCAGGTCATGATCTCAGGGTCCCAAGATCAGGCCCTACGTCTGGGCTCTGAGCTCAGCGTGGAGTCTGCTTGCCCCTCTCCCTCTGCTCCTCCCCCGGCTCGTGCTGTCTCTCTCTCTATCTCTTTTTTTTTTTTTTAAAGATTTTTTATTTATTTATTTGAGAGAGAAAGAATGAGAGACAGAGAGCATGAGAGGGGAGAGGATCAGAGGGAGAAGCAGACTCCCCACTGAGCAGGGAGCCCGATGCGGGACTCGATCCCGGGACTCCAGGATCATGACCTGAGCCGAAGGCAGTCGCTTAACCAACTGAGCCACCCAGGCGCCCTCTCTCTCTCCATCTCTAAAATAAATAAAATCTTAAAAAAAAAAAAAAAGAATCAGAGCCACTCTTTCTGAATGGAGTAAGAGAACAAGGAGACACCAGACTGCAATTCTGAGAGTGAAGCTCTTTCTCATGTCAGCTAGGAGTGCCAGACTTTGGAAGGAGTGTCCCACTTTCTTCTCCACACCCTCCTCACTGGAGAATCAGGGTCTGAGGTAGGGTTTCCCAAGAAGCAGACTCTGAAGTGGAGGTGTGCCTGAAGGAGCAGTCCACACCCGTGAAGTAAGCAGGCCTGGGCAGAGGGGCAGCTGGGCTAGGACATCGGTTGCCAGACCCATGGGGAACTCTGAGCTGGGATGGCCCCTTGAGGTGTCCCAAATGGAGGCAAGGGGTCAGCCTCGGTACCCCAACCAAAGAGAGGAAGCTTCCTTTAGCTGAAGGCCAACCCCGGGGAGGGACTCAGCCATGAGCTGTCAGTAGCCATCACCCCTGGCAGCTGGGATGGGGGCATGACCTCTGAAAGGGGTTTGGGCAGCACATCACAGCCTTTTCGATGCACCTCAGGCTTTTCTTTTTTTTTTTTAATTTTTTTTTTAAGATTTTATTTATTTATTCATTAGAGACAGAGAGAGAGGCAGAGGGAGAAGCAGGCTCCCAATAGGGAGCCCGATGCGGGACTCGATCCCAGGACCCTGAGAGATCATGACCTGAGCTGAAGGCAGACGCTAAACCATCTGAGCCACCCAGGCGCCCACACCTCAGGCTTTTCAAATGGTTCCTCAACAAGAGTTTCGTCTAGAAGAGACGCTCAGTCTAACAATCTCAGAATGAAATGGCACACAAAGTCACAGAGGAAAAGCACTTGTCTGTTATTTTTGTCACTCGTAACTGAGCTGATAGGATCTAACGTTCTCTTTCCTGGTCTTAGATAATTTTTAAGAACACAAATTTTACTTCAAAGAGCCTGTCAATCAGTTGCTCTGTGAATTTTCCATTTTATCCCTCCTCATTCTCAAGCTCCTAGTTCACACATGTGAAAAAAAATCTATTTTTTGATTTGTAGACTCAAGCCACATCATATGAGCAGGTATTTGCATTAAGTTGGGGACAAGGTCTGGGTAATCATATGGTTAAAACATTACGATAGGCATAAAAATAAAACACGAGACATGTTTGTCACGTTTTAAAGTACATGAAAATCCAGCCAAAATATTTTTACATTTATAACATGACTTTTTTCCCTAATTCATGAGAAATACATATTTACTGAGGAAAAATTGGGAAAGAAAAGCACCAAGAAGAAAATAAATTAACTATTATTCCACAATTCAGGGACAAGCCACCCACCACTAACAAGTGTATGCATGACCTTCTCTTTTTCCTCCACGTATTTCATTTTTAATAATTAATTGGTGTCATACCATTTAGAAACCTATTTTTTCTATTAATGGTATACTATGAACACTTTAACAAGGAGTAAAGTTTTTGTCAAGTTTCTGGCATTTTTATTTTTTTTATTTTTTATTTTTTTAAAGATTTTATTTATTCATTTGAGACACAGAGATACAGAGAGAGAGAGAGAGCATGAGCAGGGGGAGAGGCAGAGGGAGAGGGAGAGGGAGAGGGAGAGGGAGAGGGAGAGGGAGAGGGAGAAGCAGGCTTCCCGCCAAGCCAGGAGCCCGATGTGGGGCTTGATCCTAGGACCCCAGGATCAGGACCTGAGCCAAAGGCAGACACTTAACCATCTGAGCCACCCAGGCGCCTCACGTTTCTGGCATTTTTAAAGGCCAACAGGTCTAAATGCACTACGATGTAAGCCCTGCAACATCCCAAGGTTGTATGTTTAGGATATTGGATAGTAGGTTACTTGCAATCTTTGTCACTATAAATAATGCTGCAATTAACATCCTTGGGGCCAACTTTTTAAATCCTCGTGGGTCCTTAACCCAAATTCCCAGTGCCTTCATGCACATAACTTTATTGAACTTACATGCCGGAGAACCTAAACAAGGGGCTCCTCATACGTGTAGCATAGAGCCACAACCTTAGTCTCAGAAGCCTGGGACACACCCAGCACCATCCTGGAAGACACAGAAGAACACACACACACACACACGTCCACGCACGCACGCACACACATACACGCACATACACACACACGCACATCTAAGAGACAGTTCTCACCCAGACCCACTGGAGGCTTGACTGGTGTCATAATGACTCCAATTTTCCAAAACTGGAAATTACTCTGTGGGTCCCACTGGGCTCCGACAGCCAAACCGCCCCTAGGCATTGGCCGATTTATCACTGACTTTCTTCTACTCACTTGAATTTTATTGAAGAGTTCACTCTGTTGAGAATTGAGTAATGACTAAAACAGATAAAAATCCCTCCCCTTCTAGAGCTCTCAGTCTAGTGAGGAAAGACGGCAATCACAAGCACACGGCGCTTGTGGGTAGTAGAAGGCGTGGGGGGGACATGCAGCCCAAGGGGGTGAGACAGCAGGGAGGGTGCACTTTCACCCACGGTGGTCAGAGAGGACCTCACTCACTCAAGAGGGGCAGCGGGCCCTGTGGGCACCTGGGGGAACATTCCAAGAGGGACTAAGGCTCCAAGGTGGGACGCCTGCCTGGTGTGTTCAGGAATAGGAAGGAAGCCAATGAGGTTGGGGCAGAGTGAGAATGGAGAGGAGGAGGAGAGAGCCTTAACTTTGGCTTTTACACCAAGTGGACTGGGGGTCGCTGAAGGGCTCTCGGCAGCGGGTGGACATGAGCTGACTTACGTTTTTAAAGGAACCTTCATCATTAGATCTCTCCCTCAACTTCACCAAGATCCTCTTTACATTCAGACTTACCCACAGACAAGGCTCGCGTGCGCATGCGACACCCACCACCCCCCTGCCGGCATGGCTAGCTGTCCTGCAGAGGATGGCGTTGGGCCCCGATGCCCCCAGCAGCACAGGTCGCCCCTAATGCCAGCAGTCACCCCAACCATCAGCCCCGCTAGGAGTCGGTGATCCTCACACCCCAACGGAGTAAGGCTCTCACCCCACCTGTGCTTGCAGAGCCTCAGGAACAACACTCCTTTCAACAGTCTGGATCTGTGGTTGCAACTCTCTCCTGCACCTGCAGCTCATGGCCCTCTGAAGCCCTTCCTCCTTCTGGCCAGAACCCACCATCCCTCACCCAGGAAACCCAGCAGGAGAAACCACCAGCAGAGGCCGGGGGTGACCACCTCTGAAGGGAAGCCTGGACCACAGTCCAAGTGTCTGCCACTCCCAAGCATCCAATGGCGCTTGACGGGGAAGGAGGGGTCTGGGGTCTGAGGAGGGAGAGCAGGGTGAGGGCCAGGGAGGCTCCCAGTGGCCCATCCGTCACCTGCACTGGGAGGACACCTTCCTCACCTTGCTGCACCTGCCCCAGAAGGAACAAAAGGAAGAGCAGAGACAAGGCAGGGGGTAAGGAGGAGAGGGCTGCATCTACAACCCACATGTCTGTCCATCCTGTCCTCGCTCACTGGCACAGACTCTGGGGGACGCACGCCATGGTCTACTCACTGGTACAGGCTGGCGGGGGGGGACTCACACAGGTTTGAGGGTGGCCCTCGCCCTCCAGCATGAGGAGGCACATGGGCTGAGCGCCTGCAATGCCCCGTGTCTTAGGGCATGGATCCTATTCTTGTCATCCCAATCATGACCCCATGAAGTAGCGATGACTGTCCTCACCTCCCAGGTTAGGAACTGGGTTCCCTGAAGCCGAGGGGGACTATCCAGGCTCACAGAGTGACACAGCTAGGACTCAGGCCTGGCTCCACCCCAGCCTTCCCTGCCCCCCCCCCCCCCACCGGACGTGCATCCAGCCTTCTTGGAGAAATAATCCACCAGTACAGGCTTGGACAGGGGTGGAGAACCAGCAGGGAGGTCCGTGGCATTCACCAGTACTCTGCAGCCACAGGTGGGGTAAGAATCCACATCCACGATGTCGGGAGTCTCCCTAGAAGTCCAGTTCTGCTTAGCCTTGTGTGGGACAGTTAACAGGAATGGTAAAGAACAGTAATTCGCGTTCATCAAGTACTTACTGTGGCAAAGCTCTGCTCCACATGCTTTACACGTTTACACATTTGATCCTCCCGGCAGCCCTAACCGTACTATGGTTGCCCCCATTGTACAGATGGGGAAACTGACACCCAGAGAAATAACAACTTCACCAAGATTAGGAGCAGGCGACCGCACAGGCACGATTCAAACCCAGGCTGTCTGGGTCTGATTCCAGAGGCCGTTTTCCCAACTTCTGCACTGGAGAGCCTTCTGCATGGATGCACATTATTATTATTATTATTATTTTTATTTTTTTATTTTTTTGATGCACATTATTTCTTTAGGAATGCGGTGAGGTTAATTTAGCACTGATTACAATACATCCTCATTTAATTACTCAGCACTTGCGATGTGCCAAGCGCTGTATTAGGGCCCTCAAACTTCTGGATGAAGAGGTCACACACAGTCTTTGTCCTTAAAGAGACAGGAAATCCTTCCTTTAACGCAGAAGGGCTCTAATCACACGTCTTAAAGAAGGCTGTCCTGGAAGCATGTGGTGTGCCGAGTGGAGGGGCTGCCAAGGGGAGAGGCAATGGCATTCTGGGAGGAACGGATGGGGAGTGGAAGTGGGCGGCAGAGAGGGGTCCACAGGTGACACTTGTCTCTGTGGAGCCAAAGCGTGCTGTGACACAGAAAATGCAAAGGCTTGGGCTGGGCAGTCAGCCAGATCCTGATTTGGCTCCCCTCTGTCCCCATCGCTGTGACGTCAGGAGGCTAACCCACCTCTCTGGGCCTCTGTTCCCTCCTATGCAACGGTGGTGAGAACTCACCAACCTCCCAGGGCGGCTGGAAAGACCGGCGGGGTGTGGTATTCTGGGTCCCAGCTAAGAGCCCAGAATTGAGAGCATTCAATCAATGTTTGCTTTTGTCATAAATGTCCTCCTCCTCACCTCCATCCATCATCCAAACACCCAGAGCACTTTACTCAGAGTGTGGGCAGCAAGCACCATTAAGTGGCTGTCCAACATTTCTACAAGAGTCTCTCTGAGCCAACCACCAGCTTCCCGGGACCGTGTCTCACAGGCAAGGTCTACCACCTGAGTGTTTGGCACCTAGAGACAGAGCCCACAACAGTGGTTGTCCTTTCTGGGACATCCCCCAAACCCGGGAAGGCTTCTCGGTGCCAGGCAGGCTCTGCTCCCGCAGGACTGCTTGCTGGGAATAGTTCACTACCCTCAGGAGGGGTGGCAGCTCTGGAAACTCCTCTGCCTCTCAGCTGAATCCAGGACCGGCTCAACAAAGGCCTGAACACCCTGGGGAAAAGCGCAGGACCAAGACTCATTTTTACCCCGGCAGGTTTGAGCTCTGCATCAAACCACGTTGCTAGCCTTCTGTCCCAGGGCACTGAGAAGGGAAGGCGGCTGAGCCAAGTGGGACCTCGGGCCCGGGGGCTCAGGTCAGGCCCACCACCGTATCAAGGGTGGCAGGCCCTCAAACATTCACTACCTTAATAAATGAATGAATTAAAACAGTAATGATAATAAAGGAATTATTCCAAAAACAGTTCCCCACACACACAATGCATTTGTCTTCTAGATTTTTCCACGGGCAGATATAGTTTTACATGTGTTTATATAACTACAAATGCTGCGCACATGCAATTTTGCATTCTGTATATTTCCACTTAACGTAATAATCATAAATATGGTCATGCTGCCACCCCGTCTTCCTAAGAACAGCCGTGCAATAATAACCCGTCGTGTGCTCTACCACGGCCTGTTTAACTATCCCTTTGCCGCTAGACATCTGTTTTTTGGGGGTTTTTTTGTATTACAGATAATGCACATAACCTCATAAATGTTGCATTTCTTTTCTGCGGAGTAACTGCCTTAGAATAAGCTCCCTTGGAGGGATGAATCGAGTCAAAGAGTATCTATTGTCCTGGTGTTACAGACGGAGAGAAATCCCTGCTGGCACGATCCACTCTCATGGGGGCTCCGTGGAGGTTTGTGGGATGAATACAAGCGGCTGAGCTTGCCCACCCTCGCGTCAGAAACAGGACCCGCTTCCCAGTACGCTTCCAGAAGGTCAGCAACAGAGCTTTTGGGAACAGCTTTAGTGCGTATACTATCCCCAAACTCCATTTTGTAGTAAGAAATGAGGGCTGAGTTTCAAAATCCCTAGAGGATTCTACAGGATGGACGCAAGGCCGCTGAAGTGCCACCTATGGCCCTGGCACCCTTCACAGCCTTCCGATCTCATCTCTCCTTCCTCCGAGGTGCCGGGCTCTGGGCTCCCCCGAGCGTGGCACCTCCCTGGGAGTTGCCCAGGGCACCAGCTGGAGATGCATCAGGACTTTCAACTCACTCCCTTGGGCCTCTGCCCTGGCTGGTGCTCAGCTTCCAAAGCTCTTTCCCAGGTGTATCCCCGTGGCATTCCTCTCTACCCTTCTGAGCTCTTTATTCAAGTATTACCTTCTCTGCAAAGCCATCCTGACCCGTCGCTTAAAATTATACCACCCCTGGGGTTGCCTGGGTGGCTCAGTCGGGTAAGCGTCTGACTCTTGGTTTCGGCTTCGGTCATGATCTCGTGGGATCGAGCCCCGCGTTGGGCTCTGCACTCAGTGCAGAGTTGGCTTGTCCCTCTCCCTCTGCTCCTCCCCTCCGTGCTCTCCCTCTCTCATAAGTAGATAAAATCTTAAAAAGAAAAAAAAAATTTTGTATCACCCCTTGCCCCTGGCGCTCTCCCCTGCTCTCACGGTTTCCACAGCACAGTCACAATTTATCAATCTATTTTACTTACTCGCTTACTGTCTTACCATCTCCCAACACCGAAACCAAAGTTCTACAAAGCTGATATATTTGCCCATTTTGTTAACTGTTATTTCCCCAAGTCTAGAACAGTGCCCAGCCCATGGTGAGGGGGGGGGCACCCACTAATTAAATACTTGCTGAAAAAACAAATATAAAAAGATTCTTTCTCTGCGCCAGGCATCGTACCTTGCACAGCTCATCTCGCTTACTGTGAACAACAATCCTGTTATAATCACCATTTTAAGAAACTGTTGCTAAGACAGGTTACACCACTTGCCCAAGGATGCACAGCTAGCCAGGAAAGGGGTGGGGCTTGAACCCAGGCCGTCAAGTGCCCAGAATCTGTGCTCCTACCTACAAGGTGCTGCTCACCCTCCCAGCCTCTTATCCAAATACAGGAGCAGCGCTGTACAGGCCAGCAGAGCTTTCCAGAACAAGACCAAGAATACCCACTGTGGGGGCACCTGACCAGCTCAGTCGGTAGAGGATGCGAGTCTTTTTTCTTTAAAGATTATTTATTTATTTATTTATTTGAGAGAGAGACTGAGAGAGAAAGAGAGAGAGAGCACATGAGAGGGGGGAGGGTCAGAGGGAGAAGCAGACTCCCCGCTGAGCAGGGAGCCCGATGCGGGACTCGATCCAGGGACTCCAGGATCATGACCTGAGCCGAAGGCAGTGGCTTAACCAAGTGAGCCACCCAGGTGCCCCAAGCATGGGAGTCTTGATCTTGGGATCATGAGTTCGACCACTGTATCAGGGACAGAATTTACTTTTTTTTTTTTAAGATTTTATTTATTCACTTGAGACAGAGATACAGAGAGAGAAAGAGCATGAGCAGGGGGAGAGGCAGAGGGAGAGGGAGAAGCAGGCTCCCCGCTAAGCAGGGAGCCCGATGCGGGGCTCGATCCCAGGACCCTGGGACCATGACCTAAGCCAAAGGCAGCCACTTAACCATCTGAGCCGCCCAGGAGTCCCGAGAATTTAATAAAAAAGAGAGAGAGAAATCCAGCCTGTGATTAAAGTGGGGAAGAGGAGCAGGAGCGGCCAGCCCAGGCAGTGGACCCCAGGAGCCCACTCCTGCTCCTCTTCCTCAGAAAGGGCAAGTGTGACTTTCAGAACACAAGCCCAGCCTAGTTCGGCAGCCACCGGGTGACAGAGGCCCGTTAGCTGTGACAAGTGGGCCTGGGGCTTTGACGAGCAGGGCGCTAAGCGAACAAATCCTGCCAGACCAGGAAACTGCTTAAACCAAACAGGGCCTGAGAGGAAGTTTAGTTTAAGCTGTGAGATGCCCAAGACAAGGGCTGGTCATCTGAGGCCACGTAAGTCTCCTTCTAAGAAGAGTCAGAAGCCTAGGGACCAAAGGTGGGGGGGCGCAAACGAACCAGTTTCCACCAGTCACGTGGCAAATCGTAGCCCCGCGTGGCCGGCCACTCACAGGTATGGGGAAGAAATGATATCCTTGGCTTTGGGTTCTTTTTACCTTTTTTTTTTTTTTTTTTTAACTACTTCCTAAAACTCTCAAAATTATCAAAGATGCAGTTGCAAGACTGGCCCAGCGCTTTGTCTCTACTGCTCACCTCTCCTCATAAACCACCAGACCAACCACACATAAAAAGTTTCCTATCCCCTGAAGAGACAAGTTTCCATTTGCTAATGGATTCTTCCTCACTCTGTTCTGTCCCCTGCGCCAGGGTGCGTCAGGGCCACCAAAGGGAATCTCCCCAGGGACTTACATTCTTTCTCCTGAAATTCACCACCACCATTTGAGATACAACTGTGCCTACAAGTCGTCCGCACCAGGCCCAAATGGGACCCACTACGTTGCCTTTCTAACCAGAGCGCTTTTGAAACAGAAGCCAGATTTTTTGAGATGGACTCAGTAAGAGCCTTGGCTGTGAACCCGCTTCCCCCTACCTCCCCCACACAAGGATGCTCCTCTCCCCATCTTCCTTCCCCACTAGGAGCCATCCACCTCCCGCTGTGCCTCCTTTCTGCTGCAAATGGTCACCTGCTAATCTGGATTCCACCCACTTGGGTCTCATCTGTCTTCTTTACAACTTTGAGGTCAAACGGTGTGGAAAAGGAGAGATTTTTCAAACTGTTTTCCACCTAGCGTTAGTTCTTCCAAAACGCCGGGTGTTACCAAAGCCTTTTCTGACCCCTCTGCTCCAGACAAGACCCAAGGTCAAGCAGATTTCGGAGGGGTACAGAGAAATGAACACGAATGTGAACTCGGACAATTCTAGATTTGAACCCCAGCTCCACCAATTACTGTGTGACTTTGGGCCTTATTTCCTCATCCACAAAGTGGGCTAGTAAAGTTATCATTACTGAAGAGTTAACAGAGAGAACATCTGTAAAAAGCTTGATTTGTTAAGGTTGGGCAAGTCTGCCTCTGGTTAGCTGTTACTGAGGGAGGAGGACATGGGGAGCCCAAGAAACCATATTCCTAGGATCTGGCCTTCCCTTCCCAGTTGGCAATAAACTCATAGACTAGAAACCCAAGGAGCTGGTCAAAGCTGACCCCCAACTCAATGCTATCAGAGCACCCTACAGCTTACGAGTCGTCTAGCCTCCTCCAGACAAAATGGCAGCCAACAGCTTCCACAGGCCCAGTGTCTGGAACTGCCACAGGGTCACAGCTCACTAAGCGAATACATTCTAGGCTGCCCCGAGGTTGTGTATCTCAGACCATCTGCTCAGACCTCACTGCCCCGCCCCCCATCTCTTTGCTCTCCCCTAAGGGAAGAAAACCTTGAAAAGCACAGTGTCCTCTAGTCTATATTCCCAAAAAGACTCACAAGTCAGAGCCCCTGGTCTGGGAAGGATGGGGCCAGGCAGAGTAGTTCAGCAAGAAGGGGGTTTCCCATGTCTATTTCTCAGCTTTGTTTCCCATAAGTGGCATCTAGATACTCATACCTGGTATCAGCAGCCCCACTTCTGAGTTGGCAACCTCAGTTCTCAGGGCCCCTTCCCCCTGCAAGAGGCCCAGGGTCCCCCCCCCCCCCCCACCTTGGCAGGCTGAGGCTGCCAGGCCTTTCACAGGAGAGAACGGAGTTTCAGTTAGCAGAGCGAAGGCTGGCGGCACACAGCCCAGCTTGGTTCAAATCAAGAAACATTTCCCAAGTCCCTGCACACCTCAGGATGTAGAGATGAGTCACTATGCGGCCCGACGGGCTTTCATTCACACCCTCACCAGTACCTTCTAGTGGTTTACTCATCTACAAACTCCTCCCAGAAGCCGACTTTCTTTACTCTTTACTTATTACTCTGGTATCCCAGAACACTGCCTGGCATGTAACTGGCGGGCAATACCTACTGAGTTACTACAGGAGTTCTTTACCATGGTCCAACTCCAGGGAAACAGTCTTGTTTCCAAACTCTTGCCTACATCCTTGACCTCAGGGCACATCACTCACGGCCAACCAGGGTCTTCATGGACCACCACTTCCCACTGACCTCTGGCACGCTGGCCTCCTTTCCTGTCTTTGAAAACACCAGGCTCATTTCTGTCTCAAGGCTCTTCCACAAGTTGGTCCCTCGGCCTGGAATACTCTTCACCCAGGTTTTCATAAGGCCGCTGCTTTCTCATCTGTTCGAGACTCAGCTCAAATGTCACTTCTGGGAAGGAGGCCTTTCCTGGCCACCCAAGCTAAAGCAGCAACCCTCTCCCCGACCCCATTACCCTCACCCACTTCCAGGTTCCTTTCTCCCAGGCTCCCTTCCCTGTCTGCTGGCTCTGGTCTTTCTATTCCCACTAAAGGAATCGCTCTGTCTTCTCACTGCTTCTTTTTAGGGCCTAAAACAGTGCCTGGTACATAGGAGATGCTCAACAGTCACTGAATGAATTGACAGAAGGGAGAAATAAACAGCAAATTCAGGATAGGGAAAGATTTCCACACTTTAAATATCTTACAATTTTACTTGTCAATTATAATATCTGGGGTTTTTTTGTTTGTTTTTTTTTTTTTTTCAAAAAAGACAGAAAGGGGGTGGGGATGATTTAACAAAGCCAAAAAATAAAAATAAAGAAAAAATGGGGGAGAAGAACAGAGGCCAAGAAGATTGGAAAAAAACAAGATATGTACCCAGGAGTACGATTTTTAAGATAGCTATCATTCGAAAAGCATAAAATGGAGAGTTTAGCATTCCCATCACGAAAAGGATCCAGGCTCTTTGACCCAATAACTCCATTCCTGGGAATTATCCCAAGGAAATGAATTCAGAACTGGAACAAAAATAAAGTCGCCTGTACAAAGATGATTACAGTCACATTGTTTATAATAGCAGAAATCTGGAAACAACCGAAATGTCCAATAATAGGGGAAATGCTTTGGCAAATTACGGCATGTCCGCTGGATGGAATATCATGCAGCAATTAAAATGACCAAACAGTGCTGAGAGGAGGTTAAAAAGTTTTGAATCCAGGGACACCTGGGTGGCTAAGCAGGGAGCCTGCTTCTCCCTCTCCCTCTGCCTGCCACTTCCCATGCTTGTGCTCTGTCAAATAAATTTTAAAAAAAAGTACTGAATCCCTTCTAAGTACCAGGCACTGTCCAACCCACCTTCCTTATCTCAGCAACACTTCACAGGAGTCCAAAAGAAACCTATTCCTATTCCCTTTTAACTAACAAGGAAACTGAGGTTCAGAAAGCTAAAGAATTTGCCCAAGGTCATAGAGCTAGCAAGAAGAGTCCTGACGTGTACGTGACCTTCTGCCCCCAGAGCCCATGCACACCCTGAGGTCCTCACCGTACCCCTACATGTCCTCCTTAGTGCTCAAGACTGTCCTTTCCCGATCATGACTGTGTTGGGGAGGCCAATCCAGATCTGAAACAGCTAGCAAAAAAGCGTCAGGGCACCTGAGAAATGCTTGTGAGAATACAGCAAGAAGCAAAACAAAATGACAAAGGAAACCACCTTTTGGGGGGCAAGAAAGCACAAAGAAAAGAAGCCAGAGGGTTGTCAGCAAGACCAGGCATCAGGAAGGATGGAGCAGAACCGTGAGACACGAAGCCTTAAGGACAAGCAAGCCAGGAGCTTCTGGAAACTGGGTCTGCCCTTCCTCACCCACTCTTCTCCCTGGGCCCGCACTTAGCAGTGTTCAATAAATGTTGGCTGAAATACACACATCTCATGGTATGTGGATAAAGCAAGAGAAAAGACAGAAGAGGAGATACTAGAGTCAGGGAGATGAGTGGGCTGGAAATGGGGACCGCCACAGTGTGACCGCGGGCTGTGGTGGCCCACAGTGCAGTGGTAGGACTAAGGAAGGCGATGCGCCATTCCTGGACTTCATCATCTGAGAACAGATGTCAGGTGCAGGCAGGAGATTTGGCTTAGCTGGTGGCATGGCCTCCCTGCTAGAAGCCAGAGCAAGCTTCTGGAGGAAACAGAGACAGTCATTTCATGGGAAAAAGTATAGAGATTCCTCCCGCCTGCTGGGGTAGGTACAGCTCTGCTCGGAGGCAGAGGGCTGGACCAGAAGACCTCCCCGAGTCACTGTGCTTTCTTAAGGCCAACCAACCGCCCAGCGCCACCACTCCCAAAACCAGACTTACTTAGAGGGCAAATGCCATAGATGACCCAAGACGGGATAGAGCTGGTTATTACTGAAAATGGGGGATCGCTATGTGGGAGTTCATCCTACCATTCTCTCTACTTTTGTACATGTTTGAACAGTTCCATAATAGAGTTCTCAAAACATGTAAACTCAAACCCAGGCATTTCATCTAAAAATCACCAGGGCCTGGCCCAGGCTTTGGGGCTGCCCTCTGGATCCCAGACAAAGCCACCAGAGTCTTAAAAAATTATTCTATGCCAACAGATTTTTCAGGAAGAAGAGAAAGGAATTTGCAAACGCAAGGCAGGCAGTAGAAGCAGGTCACTGAGACTGTCCGTGTTTAAGTCACAGCTTGGGCTCTCCTTGGCTGTGTGCCTCTGAGCAAGTCACTTAACCTCTCTGTACCTCAGTTTCTTCCTCTGTAAAATGGGGATAACAATAGGACCTTCCTCACAAGGTTGCTGGGTGGAGTAAGTGGCACATAAAACTACTACCAGGGGGGCCAGGCATGGAGTAAGCTTGCCGTAAAAGTCAGCTGTTATGATACATCCACGGATACTCACGTAACTGTGCATCCATTTGATCAGTAATCTGGAGAAAATGAAAAAGAGCAAAACTAGTCCTCTACTTCTGAGACCTCAGGCAGTGGTGTGAGAATAGTGCGTCCAGCGTACCTAGAGTGGCCCCGGCAGACCCAGGCCTCCACTGGCCAAGGGGCTAGAGAGCGCTCCTCCTTTCAAAAAGCCAGCAGGAGAAACAGGAAGCTGCTTCCTTTCCTTTCCATTCTGAGCCAGCATTTCCTTTTTTGTTTTAAAAAGCATTCCTTGTCTGCAGCCCAGCCCTTCCCCTGCCCTCAGCAGCCCCAGGCTCAAACACACCCACAGCCATCTGCATTTCTCTTGGATTGTTTTCTGCCCACCAGCAAGGTCACGAGGTTCCTGGTAGACCCTGAGTGAGCATGCCCTTGACACCAGGCTAACTGGCTTGCGGGGCCAGGGGCAGGAGCAAGGACTCCAGGCACCCAGACCTCTCCGGGCCTGCTTTCCTCACCTACTTGGAAGGATTAAGTGCTAGTGTGGTGCCTACAACACACTCTGCCTCCCTCTGGAAAGCACCTCCCTTGACAAAAGGCAACCCCACACAGCTTGGTAAGTCTAGGGAGTCACCAACCTCTCCTCAACCCACCTGATTTAAACTGAAATCTCAAATGGGACCCCAGCACCATAAAAACATAAAGCTTAGCTGAAACTAAGGCTACACTTTCTTGCCTCTTTCCCTGTTCATGGCTTAAGGAAGTATTTCCCCAACTATGTTCAGTGGAATAAAGAGCCCTGGATAAATAATAAGTTTGGGAACACTTGTGGCAGGACTTCTCAGAGCCTTTAAAACACTAATCATCTTCAGGAATCTCCAGGAGGGAGAGGGCTGATGTGGCACATTCTCAACCCCAAGAAGGGCTCTTTCACAGATACAGTATAGGAAAAGCTGCATTAAGCCCTTTCAAGGGCCCCAGACTGGAGGGAGGGGGCTCTCAAGACAGCGCCCAATGATGGAGAACACTCAAGTCACTTTTTAAATATGCCTGTAACTTTTTCCCCAGCCAGTAAAAACTCTGAATGCACCATGAATAAAGCTGGTCCGGCCCTACCATGCCCAAACCAAACCCTTGGGACTCAAAACCTCCAGGTGTCATGCTGAAGAAAGCCCACCACTCTATAAGCAGTTTATCTCACCAGAAAAGCAAAACCCTCACCAATGTTACAGAGTGGAGTCTGTAGTTCATTCTGTGCAAAAAGTTACTTTTCCTAACCATAGCTGGTCTTTCCACGGACTTCAGTATGCTTTCCTTCCCCCTCTTTTTTTTTTTTTAATTTTAAACACAAGTCTTAATTCATTCTTGCAATTATTCTGTGGGTGGAAAAATGAAAAGGGAGAGAAAAATGGCAAGCAAACAGGATACTTGAGCTCCATTATTTTGAAAGGCAATCTGCCCAGTTAAAGCACACTGCTGCCCACCAAGGCCAGAATGGCAGAGAAATAGAGATGCATACAAATATATAGGTTTTATATGTGGCCGCAGCTCAAATTGAGGCTTTTTCGATGCAGATGAGAAACAGTCATGCCTAGGAACAAATGACAAAGCATTTCTGATCCAAGCATCTATCCCCAGAGAACCCCTCTGCATCTCTACCTGGGGTCTGCGATAGGGCAGAAAGCCAAGATAGACACAAAGACATTGGATTAAAAGGTTGTATCTTCTGGAAGTGTTAGCAAATCATTTATAATGTTACCTTGACATTAAAACCAACAACAGTGTATTGTGGCAGATAATGCAACATCTGCACAAATTTAAGACAAACAGCAGGCCCTACAGGAGTAAAAGTTCACACGCACCCAAGTCCCAGGGGATCTTTCAGTGGAAGGATGAGAAGCCCTTGAAAGTACATAGTCAGGTTCAAAGACTCAGAGAGCCCATTCTGACTGAGCCCGCCCATTGGCTGGGCTGGTTTTCAAAAAAGGGCCCACCCACAGGATACCCCAAGCTGTTCCCCAAGAATCTCTCCACTGCCCAGGGTCCCCAAGACACCGTGATCAGGGCGGGAAGGCAAACCCATCTGCTTGCTTTTGCAGGAAACTCTTGGAAGTGGAGGACCCCAGCAGCACAGGATGGGAGGAAGCAGGCTTCTGCCATCAGTCTACATGGCCCCTGTGGTCTGAATCCCAGCCCAGTCCTCGGTCCCTCCTCCACCCTTTGACATGGTTAATTCTCTCATGGGATTCCTGCCGAGTCACTTCCCCCTCAGGCCTTCAGCCTCCTCACCTGCCTGCACAATGACAGGGCTGGACTAGATGGAAAGCCCAAGATCCTTTGAAACCCTCTTGCCAAGACACCCCAAATAGCTATCTGATCAGTATTTGTGGTTGGTGAGGAAAACGAGGCTCCAGCTCAGTGGCATGACTTTCATGAGCTCCTGGGGATAAAGACCTCACCGCACAGAGGCGCCCAACTTGATACCCAGCACCCCCTCTGCTGTCTTGGGCCAAGGAACGTTCCCTCTTCTATTCTAATTGGTCAGCCCAAGCCCCCTCCCAACTTTGCTGCAGGCAACCGCAAAACTAGAACCCACAGTCCTTGACACATACCCCAGAACCTCAGCTACGGCAGCTGCAAAACTAGAACCCATAATTTCTGACAAAGAACCCAGTACCTCAGCCTCGGGGACCATGTCCTTCCTGTCTCCTGTTCAGTCCTCGATCTCATGGTGGATGCAGATGCAGGCGCAAAGGGGTAAATGCATAAAGGCTAACATTTTATTATAAATCCTGGCATTCATGTTGGGGAAGGGGCAATATATTATGCCCCAAAGATTTTATTTTATTTTATTTTGAGGGAGGGAGAGCATGAGGTGGGGGGGGAGGGGGAAGTGCACGCGCACACAAGCAGGGGGGAGGGGCAGAGGGAGAAACAGACTCCCCGCTGAGCAGGGATCTCCACGCGGGGCTCGATCCCAGGACCGTGGGATCATGACCTGAGCCGAAGGCAGGCGTTTCACTGACTGAACCACCCAGGCACCCCTATGCCCTAAAGATTTTAAAGAATAGGATTAGGCTTGCATGTGTTCCTATACTTTGAGCCAGAAAATTCTACTTCTAGGAAGCTACTCTCTGCAGCAGGATTTATAAAAGCAAGACTTGAAAACAGCCTGAATGGGGGCGCCTGCGTGGCTCAGTCGTTTAGCGTCTGCCTTCAGCTCGGGTCATGATCCCAGGGTCCTGGGATCGAGTCCGGGATCGGGCTCCCTGCTCAGTGGGAAGCCTGCTTCTCCCTCTTCCACTCCCCCTGCTTGTGTTCCCTCTCTCTCTGTCAAATAAATAAATAAAATCTTTAAAAAAAAAGAAAACAGCCTGAATGGCCAACACTGGGAGGACTGGTTCGATGAACTGATGGTATGACCACACAATGCAGCCACCAACAGTGATGATGTGTATCTGTGTGTACTGATGTAGAGAGAAGATACTGCATTATAAAGCAATGCACATGGTATGCTCTACAAATATATACGTGCACGCCGTATGCAAATGCAGAGGACAGAAACACTGGGAGAATATACAGCAAAATGTTAATAAGAATTAACCAGATCTGAGAGGTGGCATTATGGGTGTTTTTTTTTTCTTTTGTTCATCCGTATTTTCTTTTTTACACCGAACACAGACCATTATGTGTATTTCTAAAATATTTTTGTAAAAAGTAGAAAGCTAAAGAATAGTTTGCACATCAGAGGGCTTATTCAGAAAGAATAAGGCAGGTATCCATTAAAAAAATTATGAGCAAGCTGATCTCCAGGCAGCTTCTCGTTTCTCAGAGTGACGCCAGCCCAGAGCTGGTTGCATCACAGACCTGTCTTGGAGGATGTGCCGGGCTGCACTTTAGGGAAGCAGACCCAAGCCCAGCTCAGAGGCTTCACAGCCTGGGGTGGCCACCAGCAGGCCCAGTCATCGGGAACGGAGCCACCCAACCAACACCCCTGCGCTGGCCACTTTCCAGGGCTCAGCAGCCACGATCCTGATCAGAAGGGCCAGCATGGCTGCCAGCAGCAGTTGCAAAGTTCAGAATGTAGGTTCCGGAGACCAGGCAACCCAGGCCCGGGCGCCTACTCGCTCAGTCTCCTAGGCCTCTGAGCTGCGATGTCTTCATTTGCAAAATGAGAATAAACCCTCGTAAGGCAATATAAGCCAAGGGCCTGACAGAGTGCTCCACCCAGAACAGGTGAACAAGACTGTTTCTGTCCCGTGTCTGCCCCCACCGTGCTGGCAGGCCATTCCCATAACCCCAAAGAAGCCTACATGGCTTTCTCTTCGAACTGAATGTGAGAGAAGATTCCAATCCGTCTGTTCTGAAAAAGATATATACTTTTTAAAAAGCACAGCTTAGAGAGGCTTGGTCGCAGGTGTTGCTACATCCCCCCACGGCTGCAGACACCGCCACTGAGGACCAGGCCCTCTGCAGTCCCTCTCCAGACCACAGCCAGCAGGCAGGTCCAGAATACTTGTGGTGGGGAATGCAGCTCCCCAGAATGTGGGGCCAGCTCAGAGGGGAAGGAGGCCTTCCCACTAGTGTCCCCAGGTAGCAAACTGGCAGCCTCCTGGCACTCACATGAACTTAGGCTGCAGACTCGGGTGAGGCCTTCCTCCAGCACCATCCAGCCCTCCCCAGCCTCGAAAACGGTAGCACCCTCTCCAGGCCACCGTTGAGGAACACCGGGGGCAAGTTCCACCAGGGAAAATTGCCAAGGCAAAAGGAGACACCAAAGGGGACAGTGCCCCATCTCTGCATCCCTCCAGCAGGAGGCTGAAACTCTGGCAATGGAGCAGAAGGAGAGAAACGCCCCACTCTGGAGCAATGGCTGGTGGGGAAAGGGAAACCAGCTTTCGCTCATAGTTCTGCCGGGGACATAATTTGGGACACCAAGACTCTGGGAATATTTCCCAAACAACAGAAGGCTAGCCTGGCCAACCGTTCGGTCATATTCCTGATCCCTAAGCACTCAGCAAGCCACGTTACTGGACGCAGTAACGGTTCACCTGCCTGGCTCCCCAGTGGACTCAAAAGTGTACCCCAAAGACCAGGAGAGCATCCTCCTTATCTCAGAATCCTTGCCAGGATGGCTGCAGTTAGCTCAGCAGGCAAACCAGTAATAACTGAAGGTGTGTCCAGTGAACAGATGTTCATGCAAGCCCAAGGGCCTGATCTGTGAGGACGAAGGGCAGCCCTCTCCTTTCCAGCAGTTCTGGGGCGGGGGGGGGGGGGGGTGGGGGGTTGGGACCACAGGGAGAGCTCAGGTACTCCACACAGCAGGGTTCTAACCTCTGCGTCACCCACAATCAAGCTGGGTGAAAGGCGAACCCCACTGACCTTCTGAGTAGCATCAAGTCCTCCCCTGGGCGCCTCCTGGCTCCCGGGCCACGCCTCAGCGAAGGGGCCAAAACGCAGACTGTACCTACCACAGCTCCCCAACGTCACCTTCCAGAAAGGCCCATGGGCAAGATCCTCTGGGGACTCCTTCCTCCAAGTCACTTGCATAGCAGGGATTTCTCTCTATAAGAGCACAAGGTGGGAAACTTGGTATGCCTTAGCCTCTTCTGGAAAGTACTAGCAGGTAGGCAGAAAAGGACAAAGTTACGACGCCACTAAACGTGAATCTTCACGAGGCACTGCTATCTCCCCAGAGCCCAGCACAGACTCGGCCCACAAAGGATGAATACATGAGGGAATGAACTGGCTGGCCTGGGGCTCCAAGCCCAGCTGTGAGGCCAGCCAGGTGTCCCGACGTGAGCACATCTGGGAACGAGAACATTCTATCCTGCCTCGGTGGAGTTCTCAGACCCCCTAGGAGGGTCTGATGGAGCCAGGGAACCAGCTTCCGCTAGGATGAAGTAGCCTCACAACTCTGTTTACAAATTCAGGCTCTGAGTTCAGATTTTGTCTCCCTCCTTCCCCATCTAGAGAGAAGAAACTGTGTGGTGAAGGTTGGTGGATTTCCAGGAAATACTAGGAGACTGAGAAGGGTCCAGCACACTGGCTAGCAGGTAGAAGGCAAACATTAAAACCCCGGCTCCTTCCACTCTTTCGAATCCAAACAGGACCACTACACAAAGAAAGTCCTCACAGGGCAGCTGGACATGCTGACCCCCACACATCATCACAACCTGCAATCTCGGGCACCAGCAGCTGAGCAGGTCAGAGACTTCCAGGGGCATCCCACATGCTGTTTCTGCCAGCAAGCACTTAGTGAACAAAGGCCAGAGTGTGCTGGGGTTCCTAACATGCTGGGAGAAGTTGGGCGCAGTTGCGTAAGCCAAGCCCTCTGGTCAGCCCCTTCCTTCAAAGGCCAGGAATCCAGTGTTGCAAGCATAGTCTCTGAGGGCCCTGGCCTGGAATATGATGGGAGAGGAGCTTGCAGAACAGAAAAGAAAGCCAGAGCGGACATCACCACTGCCCTGCTTACCTCACTACATGCTGGTGGGACTGTCTCCTGGCCTGGGTCGCCCACCTCCAGGAAACAAGAGCCAGCTCTATCGAAGTACCTTCTCCTGAAGGTGGCCTGGGTTGTGAATGCCACTGAACCCTCCCTCGGGAAAGTTTATAGGCAGAATCTTCTGGTAGTAAGACACGGACTTACAGACTCGCAACACTGCAGGTTTCTGTGGTCTCATCCCCATTTTACAGATGGGAAAGCTTGAGGTTCAGAAGTCATGGGACTTGCCCAAGGTCACACAGACCCCCAAACCTGAACTCAAAACTGTCCGCCACACTGTCCCTATCAGCAGAATTCTTTGACTACTTCCCCCCTATTTTATCAGTTTGGTAAATCTGGGTTTTAGAACTATTTTTAAACAAGGGCATATGTAACAAATGTTTGATTCTACCCAACTGAGGGCCCTTCACTAAACCACTGAATTTAGAGCCACAAGAGCCTGAAGAGATCCACTGCAACCTCCCTGTCAAGGTTAGGAGGCTCAGGCCTCCAGGGTGAAGAGACGCATTCAAACTAGCTGGAGGCAGCCCTAGGGAACCAGTTCCTGGGGTCTAAATTCCCATCCCAAAAAACAAACCAGGTGCTGCCTTTTCAGGGAGTGGGGTGGACCCAAATCCACATCACAATAGAGAGAACAGGGAGCTGGGTATTTCCCCTTTGGACCTTTGCGTGGGTTTCTGGCCTCTGAATAAACACAGCCCAGAGATCCAAAGAGCTGGATGCTTTGGGTGTCCTGATGGCATACCTTTGCCAAAACGAACAACCCTGAAAGTCAGCGTACCTAGTGGGCAAGGCACCATTTCCAGGGAACAAACAGTAACTGGTTCTCCCGTATCCACTCTGTGAACCAGGAGCTCTTCAGAGCGACACAGCGGACAATCCGAGAGAGGCCCACACAGAGAACTTTCTCTCATCTCAGTAACACAGCCGTCCAACCAGACACATGCTGCCCAACGATGATCCCTCCTCCGACAACTAAGCCACACAGGCCCCCTACTGTGTCAGTTTAAAAACTGAACTTTGCTGGTTAAACACATTCGGCTGTGTTCAAGAAACCAGTTTCTCTCACCACTTGGAAAACAGCAGCATGCGTGCAAGAAGGGACAGCTGCGGGGGGGGGGGGGGGGGGGTTAGTTCGTTTGTTTTTTAAGCAAAGCCCTGGTCATCACTGCTATAGCAACCAGAACAAAAAGAAGAATAGCCAGCACTGATTAGATGCTTCCAATGTCCCTGGTTTTGTAGCTCTTAAGAAAACAGAACTGCAGGAGAGAAGTCACCCCCAAGCATTTTGGATCAAACAGGGATTCGGGCTTCTGGTGTGCTCAAATCACTGACTGGCGGAGGCAATCAGCAATAAGCGGTTGGGGGGTGGGGAGCAGAGAGGTTGAGAAATGAAGGTTCTAATAAAACAAAACATCCCCAGATCTGCAAAGGCTAGATGTACCAGTGCGAGGCAGAAAGAAGGCACTTCTTCAAGATGGGGTAGCAATGAAGTGGCGCCTGGCATTTCGCAGCCTTTCGAGTCTCTGGACAAAAGCTAGTTGGGAATGCACTAGTTTCCCTCTATTGTGTATGGGGGAGGGTGAAGACTCCCCCTTTCTGAGAACCCAACCACCCTTCTGACTGGTTCTTCCAAATCCTTTTAATACTGCACTTCCCGGCTATAATTTGAGGGAGGAGGGCCTGAGGATCATATTCTTCTTTACACTGGAGAGCAGCTCCTCCAGAACCCCTTAAATAGTGTCATCTTCCCACCAAAGGCGTCGTGCCCCAGCACACTCCTCCCTAAACCAAAATCCAGTGTGTGAGGAGGAGTGGGGGAGTCGGTGGGTAATTATATTTTGAGCAGAGAAATGCTGTGGCTGCGCGAACGGAAAGCACCAAATGCCTGAACAGTAAAAAATGCAGTTTCAGCAAACACGTTTTGAAAAGCGGCAGACAAAAATCCTGGAGGAGAGGAAAGGAAGGAACAAGCCGGAGTCCGGGGCGTGAGGGGAAGACAGAGAGACAGAGAATGGCGGGCCTGTGGTCACACTTCAGGGGGACCCCCCACGCCTCGGCACCCCGGCCCACGGCTGCTCGTCACAGTCACACAGGGAAAAGTCCAGCGTGTGACTCAGTGGGAGAATAAGTCCTGCAGCCCCGCAAATGGAAATGGGGTGGGGGCAGAGATGGGGAAGCATGGGATGCCCGCGCGCAGCCCACCCCGCCCACGGGCGCCTCCAGCCTCCACCCCAGTTCCCACTCCGCCCCTCCCCCCCCCAAATCCCGCCCAAGGTGAGGAGCTGGTCTAGGGTCCCCAAGCCGCCGCATCAGCGAGTGGAGGAAGGAGAGGAGGGGGCGACCCGAGCTCCAGGATGCATCTGGGAAGGAGTGCACCGGGGCAGCGAGGGAGGTGCGGTGCTGGGGGCCGCTTCCCGGGCGCGCGGCCCCCTTACCTCCAGGGTCCGGATCTCCTGCTGGGTGAGGTCGTTGGACACGGCACACTTGGTACGCAGCCCGCGCAGGCTGCCGATGGAGATGTCGATGAGCTTCTGGAGCTGGCCGCACTGCTGCAGCGCCCGGCTGGCTGCGGCCCCGGGGCCCCCGTCCGCGGCCGCCGCGTCCCCCCCGCCGCGGCCCTCCTTCTTCTCGCCCATCGCCGCCGCGCGCAGCGCCGCTCTATCCATGCCTCGGCATCGGGGCCGCGGGGTGGCCGAGGCGGGGAGCCCGGGGGGCGCGGGCGCCTCGGGAGGGAATCCGCGAGCCGGGAGGGCGGGACGAGGGGCGCCCCTCGGCGCAGCCGGAGCCCGGACGCGAGTACAACCGGCCGCCGAGCCCGCCGCTCCCGCCCGCCCAGCAGCGGCGGCAAAGCGAAAGGCGCGGCGACCCGACGGCTGCGGCTCCCGAAGCTTTTAAGTGGCAGCGGTGGCCGGGTCAGGGTAGCTGGGCATGCTGGGACTTGTAGTCCGCGCCGCGCACCTGCCGCCCGGCCCGCGCCCTCGGGGCCCGAATCCGCGCCCGGTGCCCTGAGCCCCGCGCCCGGCGGCCCAGAGCTTTCCCCCTCGGCGGCGGGCTCGGGCTGTGCGACACCGCCCCGCCCCTGCGCCCCGGGAGTGGCTGCTACGCGCCAGCTCCTCCCCCGGATGCCCGGAGCCGGGGGAGC
The DNA here is from genome assembly GCF_011800145.1 of Mirounga leonina. NCBI lineage: Eukaryota > Metazoa > Chordata > Mammalia > Carnivora > Phocidae > Mirounga > Mirounga leonina. The sequence continues at coordinate 5,739,755 of NW_023270503.1, forward strand.
CTCGTCTCCCCCGCCCTACCCACCCCCCACCAGCCCCCCCACACCATACTCCCGCCTTCAGCCTGGGGGCTTCCCACGACCCCCGGATGGGGCGGGGCAGGGGCCCGGAGGGTCCGCTTCCTGCAATTCTGCAGCCGCAGCTGAACCCTTGGAAGATGGGGACAGTGGAGGTTCCAGAATTTCTATGTGGGTTTAGGGGCCGCCATCTAGTGGGAAGGGGCCTAAAGTACTTGTCCTCCAGCTGGTTCGCAGAGCACTGGACTCGAGATTGTCTACGCCAAAGGGAATGCTCAGGCCTGGAGAAAGACGTCAGGGCTTTCTTCAGGAACTTATTTACCCACCAAAATAAGTATCCCATCCCTCCGCCACCCCAACCCAGCAGGCGAGTCCAGACGCCTGGGGTGGCACATTGATTTGTCATGGGCTTGGAGTGCTCCCGAGTAGACAGCCTGGGCTCAAATTCACACTCTACCTAGCAGTGTGACTTGGGCAAAGTGAGCTCACCTCTGAGTGTCTGAGTTTCTGCATCAGTGAAAATGGGGTGATAACAGTACCTAGGGTTCACATAAAGAATGAGTTAATGTATGGACCTAAATTGATTACTGACACATTTGTCACTGGATAAATGCTAGTAATTGCTACAAGCCAACCTCAGATCTCCTAACCACGGCCCCAGACGCCCACTGTGGACATGGGCACAGTACCCCTACTAGCTTGTGTGTGCCTGCCTGTCTATGCCTTCCACCTCAGCATTCAAGCGGCAACCCATCCCCGCACTCTCCCCTCCACCCCCCATCTCCTGCGGGGTTCACATGTGCCCTCTTACTCGGCTAAACTGAAAAGCCAAGACTCTAATCAAAAGCGCACAATTCCATACTTCCAACATCTGCTATCCAGAAGGAGTATCTCTGAATTTTCTCTTGTAAGTGCCTTGGCTGCAGAAGCGGCTGGCTAATTTATCTTTGTATCCTCTTGCCAGAGCCAAACACAGAGCATGGCCCACAGCAGGAGCTCCATGAAGTTGAGCAACCCATTTCATGAATTCTTCAGGCACATCCTGTGCTGAGTTTCTCCTATCTTTGAGGTCAGCCCAGGCCTGGGCACTTTCTCTCCGTGTCTGTCTTGTCTGTCTCTTCCCTCTTTTTTTGAAGAATGAGAATTGTACAGGAGGTAGGGTCCCAGCATTGTATTCCTGCCTGAACTCCACACATAGTACTGGGTGGCAGTTTATATTAAACCCCCCTTTAATGTCATTTGAAATTTCAAAACTAAAATACAAAACTATGATAACTTTAAAATGTGCTTTTGCAAACGAACCCCTCCTCTGACAATTTTCTGAAACACAAGAGGCTTCCTCCCTAATTCTTGCCCCTTCCCACTCCTCACTTAATTTAAAACAGGACTCCCTGTTCTGTATTTATGAAGCCCCCCACCCCTGACTGTTACCTTAGCCCAGCCCACGGCCCTTACAGAAGAGTAGTTAACTTCCCTGAAAGGGAACTGTGCACTTGTTCTCCACCTGAGTGTGAATCAGAATCTCCGGGGAGCTTGGTAACAGGCAGTGATGGACCCCACCCTTAGGGTTTCTTTTCTTTTCTTTTCAAGATTTTACTTATTTATTTGACAGAGAGAGAGAGACAGCGAGAGAGGGAACACAGCAGGGGGAGTGGGAGAGGGAGAAGCAGGCTTCCTGCGGAGCAGGGAGCCCGATGCGGGGCTCAATCCCAGGACCCTGGGATCCTGACCTGAGCCGAAGGCAGACGCTTAATGACTGAGCCACCCAGACGCCCCACCCTTAGGGCTTCTGATTCCGTGGCTTGAGGATGGGGCTGGAGAATTTCCATTTCTAACAAGTCCTCGGGTGCTGTTGCTGCGGCTGCCGTGGGTCTGGGGGCCTGAACTTTGAAAGCGTTGGTGTAGAGGAAGGTCAGTGGGCCCAGAGAACTATCTCCAGGGACCGTCCATAGTGTGTCCCAGCTGGGCTGGTCGAGAATCTCTGTTTGTTCAGCAGCCAGAGCTGCCAGGCTTAAGTGACTGACTCACTCTAACTCAATTCACAAGAGGTTTCCTGGTAAGTGCCTATTGATGCATTTACATCGAGCTGTAATTGCCACTGGGGCCTGATTGACACATTTTCCCCCCAGGGCCACTTTGGGTAGTAACCGCCTGCCTGGCAGTGGTGTTGGGGCTGGAGACTGGACAAACCCCAGCCCCCTGGCTGCTGTCTCGCCAGGCTCCGCGCAGCCCGGCCCTCTTCTATGGACACGGTCTTCCTTCTGATCTGTTGGAAGCAGTCAGTCAGGGACTGCTCACCTACCCACTCCATCTCAGAGGCACTGACGCCCTGCTCGGGAAGGTCCCCTCAGCCACACCTTTACAGAACTGCCTCTTAGAGATGCAGAAAGCTAGGCTTTACAAATAATCCCTCCATTCATCCCTTTAACATTCAGTAAGTACTCCTCAAGTGTTTACTTAGGTGGCCGGCCCTATTCTAGGCTCCGGGAAACAGTAGCGAACAAAACAAAAATCCTTACCCTCAAGGAATTTGTATTCTGGCTAGAGAAGACAGACAAGGAAGAAAGCAGTGGGATGAATGCCCACTATGGCAGATGGTAACAGGTGCTGGGTTGCAGCAGAGAGCAGGGAGAGGGACAGGGAGTGTGGCGTTTACGACCTTCCCTGGAGCTGTTTCAGGGATCCCTGGAGCTGTTTCAGGGACCGGGGTGTTCAGTTCTGGCTTGGAATGGCTGTCTGACCCCAGGCAAGCCCTCTCTAATCTCAGAGAGTCTTTCTCCTCATTTGCAAGATGGAGGTTACATATTGTGAGGATGGACAGAGAGAGATCTGCAAAGCGAGGGTCACAGAGGAAGGGTCTGACGTATTTATTTTTATTTATTGGTTAAATGCTTACTATGGGCAGCACTGTTCCAAGCGCCTTATTTAACTCACTTAACTAATGTTAGTTACTCTCCTTTCCCACCCTCCGGAGTGAGTCTCTCCTGGTTTGATGAATTCATCCATTACGTGGTGATTCTTAGGCTCAACTTCATCTCCAGGCTCTTGAGACTTTCTCTGTGGCATCCTCAGTACAGAGTTCTCCCCTTCCTTTCCCCCTCCCCTCTGCCTCAGGCACCTGCTTTACAGGCTCACTAAGTCTTCAAAGCTTGCAAAACCCTGTGTGCGTCTCAACACCACGCAGCCGCGTGGGCAAGTTCATGCTTAGACCCAGCAGGCACGAGAAGGGCAGCTGCCATGTGCCAGGCTCTGGGATAGGACAAGCGAAGGAAACCAAGTCCTTATTCCCGTGCAACAAACCTGAGAGTAGAGACAGAAGTTAACAAGTCAGCAAATATATTACCAGAATAAATTCAGGGAAGGATAAGTGGTGTGAAGGGGGAAAGCTAATAGCTGATAGCTAGTCCCCAGGATCTGCGGTGCTTCATTAGCTGAAGTGGTCAGAGAAGCACTCTCTGACTGCTCTCGAATTAAGATCTAAATAAGGAGGAGCAAGGCAGGCATGTGGAACTCCGAGAAGGGGGCATTCTAGGCAATGGGAACATCACGTGCAAATGGCCTGAGGTACGAACAACTTGGCACACTCCAGGAACAGAATGAACCAGTGTGGCAACAGCACAAGCAGAAAAGAACAGGGGTTGGAGAGGACAGGGGGACTGCTGGGAAGGGGTCCAATAAAGTAGGACTTGGGCAGGAAGTTTGGATTCTTCTCTAAGTCTTTGTTAGTCCTAATGTGGTCCAAGATTCCTGCATCGCCTGGGAGCTTGTTAGAAATGCAAGGTCTCCAGCCCCACCCCAGAGCAGCTGAATCGCAGCCTGGATTTTAGCAAGATCCCCATTTGACTTGTGTGTTCAAGCTTTTAGAAGCATAGCTGTCTAAGGGCACATGCAAAGAAAGCCCCATTCCTGACAATTTTAAGTGTTTTAAAACATCTCTCCGACAACTGGAAGGGTGGATGTGAGAGACGCAGGGGTACACAGCAGGGGCACTGGTTATGAGTCTGCCGCAGTGGCCCAAGTGAGGTCACAGGTGCAGAATCAAGCGCAGGTGCACGAGGAGGATACGGAAGAAATAGACAGGATGCCAGACAAGCCCATGGGTTGAACGCGGAAGGAGGAAAGAAATGGTTTGGGCGATCTTGGCCGCTGCCCCTCCTAAGACACTGGGGGGCGCTGTCGGAGGAGCCTTACCCTGCAGCCAGGCGTGGCCACACCCACTCGCCCCATTCCCACCTCCACGCCCAGGATTGTCTCAGGACTGGCAGGTGGCAGGCTTCTCTTAGAACCTAGGGCAGTACAGGAGAAGCTTTGCTTTCATGGATTTTACCCTCAGATTATCCGGGAAATGCACGGAGTCACCCTGGAGAGGTGGACTCCATTATCTGTTCCCTGGGCTCATTCATTCATTCATTCATTCACCAAAGATTCGCTGAGCCCCCCAGTAGGCGGTGCCCTGCGCCTTGTGCTAGCCTCTGGGAACAGAGCAGCAAGTGATACATCACTTTATAGTTTATAAACAGACTTTCCTTTGAAAGGAAAGCTCACAGTAACCTGTACTGTGCTTCCTAAGGCCTGTCCCATCTGGCTCGCCAGCTAGAAAACCCCATGGGGTCTCCGTTGACCTCAGGGTGAAGTATGAATTCCTGAAACAAGGAAGGCCCACAAAGTCGTTCATTCCCAGGCCCCGCTGCCCTGTCCAAGTTCATGTGCCACTCAAGGCTTTTTTGAGTCAAATGTCCCAATTGTAAAGAATCTGATGACAGGGGCACCTGGGTGGCTCAGTTGGTTAAGCGACTGCCTTCGGCTCAGGTCATGATCCTGGAGTCCCGGGATCGAGTCCCGCATCAGGCTCCCTGCTCGGCAGGGAGTCTGCTTCTCCCTCTGACTCTCCCCCCTCTTGTGCTCTCTCTCAAATAAATAAATAAAATCTTAAAAAAAAAAAAAAAAGAAAAGAATCTGATGACAATAAAAAGTGTCTATCCAGGAAAGAAAAATACACACACATCTCACAGTTGTGAAACAACTTCCTGGGGTTTGTGGGGCCCCCTTGAGGGTATCCATGAACCCCAAGGGCTGTAGACAAGCTTAGGAGCCCTGCTTAGCGGTTGCTCCTAACTGCCTTTACTCAACCGTCGTGGGTCACACCGGGGAGTGTCATGTCACGGGGACCTTGCTCAGTTTGTCACTTCTGCCTGCAGTGCTTCCTCTCTACCTCCCCCACCTACATTTCCACTCATCCTGGAGATGGAGCCCCCCACCCCCTCTCCCACAACAGAAACGATCTTTCTAACTTCCAAATGCCCACAGAACCTTGCACACACCTTGTATTTTTGGTTCCTCCCCTGCCCGTTTCCCTGACTGGATAATGAGTCTCCTTGGACTCAGACAGATTCTGTATGATCTTGGGAAAGGTTTTCACCTCCCTGAGCTTGTGCTCCCTCATCTATAAAAATGAGTATAAGAATCTCTCCCTCAGCACGGGTTGGAGTGAGCACTGGGTGTTATAGACAACTGATGAATCACTGAACTCTACCTCCGAAACTAGTAAAACGCTCTATGTTAATTAATTGAATTTAAATTAAAAAAAAAAATCATCTCTCCCTCCAGGGTGGCCCAGAGAGATAAAGGAGGTAGAGAGGCCTGGCACACAACAGTGCTTACATGTGATTGAATAAACAAATGATGGGTTGCATTTTATTTTCTTTAAAGGTTTTATTTATTTATTTATTTGAAAGAGAGCGAGCAAGCACAAGCAGGGGCAGAGGGAGAGAGAGAAGGAGAAGAGGGCTCCCTGTTGAGCAGGGAACCCGACTCGGGGCTGGACGCTGGGATCACGACCTGAGCCGAAGGCAGACGCTTAACCACCCAGGCGCCCCGGGATTGCATTTTATAGGTGAAGAAGCCAGGGCCTCTCTCGAGGAACCCTGTGTGGCCTTAGGTGCTCACTCTAGAAGAAATCACCACCACCGGTGTCACGTGGTCAGAACCCACTCTGGGTCAGGTCACAAGAAAGAGCCAAGTTGAGAAGGGTCCTTTTTAGCCCTGGGACTAGAGTCACACCGGTTGCCATGTACTTCTTCAGGCAACCTGGCGGAGAGAAACGCATCCAGGGAAGGCAGGAGGTGATGTGGGTAACCTCTACTCTCCTGACCCTTTCCCCTCCTCCACTTTCAAATCCTTGCCCTTCTGAGCCACCAGGGTGTGTTCTGCATCCTGTGGCTTCTGGTACCAATCTCCCACACTCTTCGGCTCTGTCACTGTGGGCTCCAGCTTCCCCCCACCCCTGTGCTTCATCAACCCTCCCACCTGTTCCCATTGTCACATTTACCTACTATCCCCTGCGCTCGGCCTTCCTTCCCTCCTTGCCCTACGGAGAGTCCTCGATCCATCATGACGGCCAGTCCCTGGCTAGCCCCCTCAGCGAACTCGGCCCTCTCTTCCCGCCAGAGGAACCTGGCTAATGAAGTCCCAGCCCTTGTAAAACCCAGCCCTCCACCTTCTCCAGGCCCGTGCCAGAGCAGCTGAACAATATTGGAGAAAAACAGCTCTGCTGACGGGCTGCTCTTTAAATTCATGACTGCAAACCTCAAATTGGCAGTTCTCAGGCCTGGCAAGCCTACCAACCTTTCCTAGAAAGTTCATTTTCCCATTCTCAGAGATGGCTATTTCTTTCTTTTTTTTCCTTAAAGATTTTATTTATTTGTCAGAGAGAGACAGCGTGCACAATCAGGGGGAGCAGCAGAAGGAGAGGGAGAAGCAGACTCCCCGCCGAGCAGGGAGCCCGATGCGGGGCTCGATCCCACATGACCTGAGCCAAAGGCAGACACTCAACTGATTGAGCCACCCAGGAGTCCCAGAGATGGCTATTTCATGCTTTCTTCTATCTTTACCAATTACCTTGCACTTGTCAGCTAATGCTCTTGGCTCATCCTTCAGTGAGAAACTAGAGGCCATCAGACCAAATCTACAGCCCTGTGCTCCCCACCTATCCTCCTGTGACCACAGAAGAGATGCCCTGGTACCCATCCCCTCCAGCAGGCTTGAGGCCTCCATTCCAGCAAGTATCCTGCTTTCTCCTGTATCTTCTCCCTTTCTGCCCTGTTATTCTCATTTGCACACAAACATGTTCTGGTATCCCCCTTCATGAAAGAAGGAAAGAGAAAGAAAGAAAGGGAAAGAAAGAGAGGGAGGGAAGGAAGGAAGACAGGCAAGCAGACCTCTGTAGTAGTTAGAGTCCTGGCAAGAAGCAAAATTTCACTCAGATGGTTCAACTGACCTCAAAGAAGGGGCCACTTACAACATTAAGGGAGCAAACAAGGATGCTAGGGCAGCCAGAGATGAGCAGCACTGGGTAGGGCTGGCAACTCCTAGTGCAGAAAGACCAGGAGAAGGAATAGTGCTCTCTGCGCCATGTGGGAGGGGACAGCATAGGGGACAGGGCTCTCCTGCCTTTGCCTTCTCTTGGCTGAACCCGCTTGGGAACATTCTAGCAGGACAGTCTAGGGGATGCAGTACAAAAGGGTCCCCCTCCCAGAGCCCAGAGTGGGACACGAATGGGCAGAGAACATCTTGGATGGGAGACCGGCCAGCACCCCTTGCTTTTACCCCAAATGCCCTTCCAGCTTCTGCCCCGTTTCTCTGCTAACCTTCATAGCACAACTTCTTAGAAAAGTTGTCTACACTCAATTTCTTTACTTCTCATGCTTTCTCCAACCTACCAGTCTAGCTTGGTCTCCATCATGCAGCCTGACAACCTTTCCATTTCAAGGTCGCCAGTGGTGGCCATGATCCCAAATGAGAGACAGCCTCTCAAGCAGTGGCCACATCGCCATCTTGAAACAGTTCTCTTGGCTTCAGTGCCCCTCAGACCTCTGCTTTTCTTCCTACCTTTCTGAGTGCTATTGCTTGGTCTTCCTTGCCAGCTCCTCATCCTCTCCATCAGCTTGCTCCAGAGCTCCACCCAGGACCTATGAGGACTGCCACCTTTGTGCCCGCTCTCCGGTTGACCAGATGCACGGCGTCTTCTTACCCTTCAGCTCTCAGCTCACGTTCCACCTCCCCACAGAGGACCCCCCTGGCCACACTCTCCAGAGCAGCCACTCCCACCCTTGGCGCTGGGTCATGCTGCCCTGTTTGTTTCCTTCCTCGGCCTTACCGCTATTTGTCAACCTGCTTGGCTTATGGATTTGTTTCCTTCTTTATGCAGGGACTTGTTAGCCAGCAGTGGTGCCCATTCCTACATGCCTAGTACTTACAACAGTGCATGATACACAGCAGTTGCTCAACAAACAGTTGTTGCATGAATGATCAGGAACTTTGCCAATGTCACATAACAAGATAAAGCCAATAATTTAAGAATGCTGTTTTGCTTTTGCAAGACTGAATTTCCTGAGAGGCACTTAAATATCCTATTGGATCCTTTGAAAGCAACTCCCTTTCCTATTCAATTTATACTCACATCTATTATACGTATATGTGAAAATAACCTGAGCAGAGAATCTGACAATATAGACTTGGAAGTAAATGGGGCTCTATATTAGTGTCACATAGTTCCATAAAGTAAAGACTCAGAAGGAGATCATCTCTTGGCCCCATCTGGTTAATGGTCAAGGGCCAGGTCAAGGGCCAGCACTGTGGAATGAGGCTGGACCTGAGTTTAAATTCCATTTCTAGGGGCACCTGGGTGGCTCAGTTGGTGAAGTGTCTGCCTTCAGCTCGGGTCATGATCCCAGAGTCCTGGGATCGAGTCCCCTGTGGGGCTCCCTGCTCGGTGGGGAGTCTGCTTATCCCATTCCCTCTGCCCCTCCCCACCCCCGTGTTCTCTCTCTTTCTTTCTCTCTCTGCTCTCTCTCTCAAATAAATAAAATCTTTGAAAAAAAATTCCATTTTAACCCTCATTCATAATGTGACCTTAACCAAATCACTTTCTCTCTCTGAGCCTCTAGGTTCCCCGGTATAATTGCCTGGCTAGGGCTGTCACAAGGATTAAGTGAACAGCTCATGAAAAGCCCTCAGCCTCTAAGCCTGGCACTGTAAGCACACTATATTAGTTCCAATCATTTCCACAGCTCTGATACAATTTTCCAATTTCAGAAGCCTCCCACTGATCACAGCCTGCAAAAGGGAGCGATGAACGGGAATCGGGGAGGTAAGGGCTGGAGGCTGTTTTTGCAGGTTGTTTGAAAGGTGGCGGGAAATGGCTAGAAATTAAAGATAATGTAATATCCCCACCTGGGTCGAAGCACTGAAAGGTTATGGTGCCCATTCCCACAAATAGGAGCCAGAACAAAAATAAGACCACAAAACAGAAAATCTGCATGTATGCTAAAGTGAAAATGGCTTTTTTTTCTCCCTAGATTTTCTAATTGCAAAATTCTAGATAAATTCATGGAAGCTGAGATCTTCATTTTCCAGTGCCCTTGCTGTGATCCAGCGCATATCCGACGCCAGGTAAGAAATTCCTAGGATCTGACTGCCAAGAGATACTTCTACACCTGTAATATAACTAATGATAAATGATAACGTGTTGCCTTTTTTATTGTCCCATTGTTTTTGAAATTCATCTGAGTCCTTTCACCTATATTAGTTTGCTTGAACTCCACATCTTCAGGATGTGGTTGGTACTCCTTGGGTTTAAACCCAGAGAAATTGATTGCTGGGGGTCGGCCCCACATTCACAGAATAACCAAAACGTAGCCTAGGCCCCTGGAACTACCAAATCACAAGCCAAATGACCTCTGAATTACTCTTCATCATTGAACCAAATGAACCCGTTTAATTAGCATAAAGATCTTTCTCAAGCTGGATTTCATATGCTGGGAGGACTTGTTTTACAAGAAATTGAGGCAGCACTAACCTAGTCCCAGGCAGAAGACAGACTTGGAAAGGTTCCCTCCTGCCACCTACAGCTCCCCATAAACACAACTGTGTCCCTGAAATACCATCATTGGAGAAGAGTCTGTTGTCTTGGACTGATATTCTTACTCCCCTGATGGGACTAGAGAGAGCTGGGTGGGTGGAGAAGTGCCTAGAAGGGAAAGGGGCTGCTGAAAAATACTAGTTCCTACAATTATTTACATACCTGCCGATCATCCCCATTCTATGGAGGCTGAAACGCAACAAACCTGTGTCTATTCCCTGTGGCCTGGGCATCTGAGGGGACTCTCAGCTCAGAAGCATAAAACGAGGTCACATTTCTGGTTAATACACACTTACAAGGACTTGAAACACTCACCCTCCTTAATCATAGTCTTCATCCAGGCTCTGTCCCTGAGGGTGTCAAGGCCTCCCCTTTGGGAGCTAAGCCAATCGCACAAAGCTGCCAGGGCTGTGATGAGCCTCCACCACCCCCAGGTGCCAGGTGCCGGGACAACCTGGTTGACACAGGCTCCACCCCTCCCCCTAGATGCTCTCGCCTCACAGCTGAGACCAGTGGGCCAGGTTGAGCGATTCTTTACAAGGCTCAGAGATAAGGTGCAGATTTTTTTTTAAAGATTTTATTTATTTATTTGAGAGAGAGAATGAGAGAGAGCACATGAGAGGGGGGAGGGTCAGACGGAGAAGCAGACTCCCTGCTGAGTAGGGAGCCCGATGCGGGACTCGATCCCGGGACTCCAGGATCATGACCTGAGCCGAAGGCAGTCGCTTAACCGACTGAGCCACCCAGGCGCCCAAGGTGCAGATTTTTAGCTAACATATACTGAGCACTTATTACTTGCAAGGCACTGTTCTGACCACTTTTAATGCATAGCCCAGGATCCTGAGGGCCACCTTATGAGGGAAGTACTATAACTACTAATCCCTACTTACAACAGGGAAACTGAAATTTAGGAAGATTTAACTGCGCTTCACTGGCTGCTCCTTCTCAGTCTCCTCGCTGGGCCTCCATCAGCACCCAGCCTCCAACCACGGAGCACCGGGGCAGGCAGGCCTCGGTCCTCCCTCCTTGGGGCTCACCGGGCCGTCTCATCTGTAAGCTGAACTTGCCCCTGGGCTCCAAATGCCACCTGCCTCTCCGCATCTCCATGTGGATTTCTAACAGACAAATGCCAACTCAGCGTGTCCACATGGAGCTCCTGATCCCCCCACCCTCAGTCTGCTGCTCCCCCAGTCTTCCTCATCTCAGAAGATGGAGACACCATCCTGCCCCTTGCTCTGCCAAAAGCATCAGAGTCATTCTTGATTCTTCCCTTTCTTTCCCGACAGCTAGACTTGAAACACGCACAACACGTACACACCAATATGATTTGATAAAAGAAAAACATTGATAAATTGGGCTTCTTTAAAATTCAAAATTTGGGGGGCACCTGGGTGGTTCAGTTGGTTAAGCATCCAACTCTTTTTTTTTTTTTAAGATTTTATTTATTTATTCATGAGAGACAGAGAGAGAGAGAGGCAGAGGGAGAAGCAGGCTCCCAAGGAGCAGGGAGCCCGATGCAGGACTCGATCCCAGGACCCTGGGATCATGACCCGAGCCGAAGGCAGACGCTCAACCATCTGAGCCACCCAGGCGCCCCAAGCATCCAACTCTTGATTTCAGCTCAGGTCGTGATCTCAGGGTCGTGAGACTGAGCCCCACATTGGGCTCTACACTCAGCAGAGAGCCTGCTGGAGATTCTCTCCCTCTCCCTCTGCCCCTTCCCCTGCTCGTGTGTGCATGCGTGTGCGCTCTCTCTCTCAAATTAATAAATTAATCTTTTTTAAAAATAAAATATAAAATATAAAATTTTTGCATCTCCAAAGACACCATTAAGAAATTGTGAAGAGACAAGCCATAGAAGGGGAGGAAATATTTGCATTTAATTTTACTCCCTTCCCCAAATCTGCTAGAACTACAGTAAAGGAATGTTTTTTCCTCCCCAGTAGAAGAGACAATAGCTATAAAATCTTGGGAGCTGGAAAGCTGATAGAGGAGTGGTAAGAGATCTAGGGAAGCTGAGAAGTAACCAAACCAAAAAGTGAGGCAATAATGAACTCCTGAGATAACAAAATGGTGCAGGAAAGAAAAAGTAATCATAGTCTGCTACTGTTCCATTCAGCCATGATTGGCATGTCCATAGTCATAACAGTGTAAGTACTGAATGTTAATCTAAGTAAAAGTAGAATATGATGGCATTTGGAGGATTGGAAGAGGGGTCTTAGTGGTGGAGGACAAGGAAAAGATTTAAGACTAAATCCTCATTTTGCACAGTTTAAAGTCAATAATTAATCCTGAAAAATCATACAACAATCTTATAGGCTTGTTATTTTAAGCTATAGAGGGGAAAAAATCCAAAAAAAAAAAAAAGACAGTTAAAAAGGTAAAAAATAGGGCGCCTGGGTGGCTCAGTTGGTTAAGCGACTGCCTTCGGCTCAGGTCATGATCCTGGAGTCCCTGGATCGAGTCCCGCATCGGGCTCTCTGCTCGGCAGGGAGTCTGCTTCTCCCTCTGACCCTCCCCCCTCTCATGTGCTCTCTCTCATTCTCTCTCTCTCAGATAAATAAATAAAATCTTTAAAAAAAAATAAATAAAATCTCTTTAAAAAAAAAAAAAGGTAAAAAATATTTGCTACAGGGGCCCCTGCCCCTGTAACGGCAATGGTTAGGGAACCTTGGTTTTTCATATTGACTCTTGTTTATTATTTGACTCTGAGCAAGCACAACTTTTCACAATTAAAAATTTTGCAAATTGTTAGGGCGCCTGGGTGGCTCAGTTGGTTAAGCATCTGACTTTGGCTCAGGTCATAATCTTGGGGTCCTGGGACCAAGCCCGGAGTCGAGCCCCACATGGAGACCATGGCTCCGCGATCAGCAGGAAGTCTGCTTCTCCCTCTGTCCCCCGCCCTGTGCTCTCTCTCTCTCTCAAAAATAAATAAATTAAATCTTAAAAAAAAAAAACTGCCAGCTTCCCTAATTTTCACCCCGTTGGTCCCCACTTAGGACCACCATTGAAAACCAAATACGCATCCCTAACCAATCACACGGGATGCCCTGCTTCTATCAGCCTCCTCTGGCTTCCCCTGCCAACAGCCTCCAGTCCGGGTGCACCTGAAGCCTCCTCCCCTTTCCTACTCGAAAGCATTCCCATCCCTGCCCGCCTTTGAGGCTCTGCCAAACATGTGGGCAGACTCTCTAGGGAAAGCTCTGAATACATTTGTCTGTTCTTTGCTCTTTCCCGAACTTTGGACAAGGGGCGGCAGGAGTCATGGAGACAAAAGGACAATCTGAGGTTGATTTTGGAGATGAATCAGGCCGACCTTGCTGAGGGATTGAAAGGGGGCGAGGGCTCCAGGGAAGGAAAGAGGGGAATCAAGGAGACTCACCAGGTGGATGGGGGCACCATTAACTGAGCTGAAGGCTGAAGGAGGAGCAGGAGAGTGAGGCTGGCTACAAGTCAGAAGTCGGGTTTTGATGAGTTTGAGACGCCTATTAGATGTTGGTGTCCAGGAGGCACTTTTACATCTGAGCCTGTGGTCAGAAGGGATCAAGCAAGAGAGATGTGGGAAGGGCTCCTATGAACATGGCTTTCATAGCCAGGAGTGTGGATGAAATCACAGAGGGAGAGAAGAAGAGACTGGGAGGCAGGACTGAGCCCTGGAGACTCCCAGGGTCAGAGGTGGGTAGAGGACGGGAGTCCACAGAGAGAGGACCTCCCAGTACGGATGCAGGGAACCTGCTGCACCAGAGCGAACCCGCACTCCTCAGCATGGCACTGGAGCTCTGGGCCACCTGCCGCCACCTTCCTCTGTGGCCTCATCATCCTGCCATCCTCCTTTGGACCAGCGTATTTCACCAGATGCGTCTCATTGCTTCAGACCTTTGAACATACTATTTCCTCTCTAGGATTTCAAAAGTGATGTAGACTCATTATCGATAACTCAAATATAAGGGTGATGCTCGACAGAGAAAGTAAAAGTCGCCAGTAATCAGTCCCTCATCAATATGCTTCTGGGCTACATCCTTCCAGATGTGTTTTCTGTGCACACACTAGAGCTCTCTCTCTCACACACATATAGGCCCGCAATATCTCCCCGGCCACCAAAAATGGGAAATGCCTGCTTTAAAACTTGCTTTTTTTCCTTCTTCTTTTTTTTAAGATTTATTTATTTGTTTTAGAGAGAGGGAAAGGGAGAATCCTCAAGCAGACTCCCCGCTGAGCAGGGAGCCTGATGCAGAGCTCCATCTCATGACCCTGAGATCATGAGATCATGACCAAAATCAAGAATCAGATGCCTAACCAACTGAGACACTCAGGTGCCCCCAAACTTGCTTTTTCTTCTTAATATGTCATGGACTCTTCCCAGGTCAGTACGTAGATGCTTCATTCTTGAAAACAGATGTTCAGACTTCTTTGTATGGATTGATCACAATTTAACCATTCCCCACTGATGAAGCCTTGCCCCTATCTTTTAGCAATTACAATGTGGCATTGCTCTAATTTGTACATTCAGTGCAAATTCATGCCCTTGGACAAATTCCCAGGGGTAGGATTGTGAGGTCAAAAGAGGTAAATGCTGTTAATTTAATAGATGTTACCGAACTGCTCTCCAAAGACCTCATGACAATTTTTGAATGAAATTCCTGTTTATCCACATTCTTGCCAAGACTGGATATTGTCGATCATTTTAGCTTGTTCAATTCTGTTAGATTATATTGTATTATTGTTTAATATGCATTTCTTAGAATATAAATAAGGTTTCTCATAGTTTTTCATATTCTTTGCCCATTTTTCTATGGGTTTTTTTTCTTTTTGATTTGTAAGCCTTCTTGGTGTATTCGAAGAATCAGCCTCCTGTCTTATGTAGGTGTTACAAATATTCTGTATTGATTTGTTTTTCTTTGTTTATCTTTATTTTTGCTTTATAAAGGTTTAGAATTTTATGTGATTTTTTTTTTTCAGATTTTGTGTGTTGTGCTTATGGAGGCCCTCGACTTTCTGAAGTTATTTTCTATAATTTGTCTTTATTCTAGAACTTCACTGGTTTTATTTTCTTACATGTAAACATCTTAGAACCATCTGGAATTATTTGGGTGCTGAGAGACAGAGACCTAGTTTCTCTTAGTAAATATTTATTGAATGAACAAATGAATGGGAGAGACATTCTGCAGCCCTAAGTTAAGTTGATGGCCTCCTAAGGGTTTAGATTAGGTGCTTAATAAGGTTATTCATTCAACCAATGTTTCTAACCATGCGCCCATGTGGTGGAATGCGCGTGACTGTTCCCGTCAGGGGAGGAAACAGACAGTAGCCTGATAGCACAATGGATTAAAAACTTACAGAGGAGACGTATGCTCTGGGAGAGCATGTGATAAAGGGGGCTGCACCAGCCTGGGAGGTCAAGAAAGGTGTCTCTGGTTAGAGAAGCTTCTAGGGTGGGACACTCTCGGGACCAGCACCCATGGGAGAGTGAAGGCAGCAGGACTGGGCAGAGGGAGAAAACCATGTTGTAGCCACAGCAAAAGTCTCAGCGGATCCCAGGCGCTCTGAATGATGACAAAGGGCCTGGGTCTTCATTATGCTTCCCTCCTCTCCTCCAATGCTCTAGGCAATGGACTAAGGCTGCCCCCACACAGCTCCTGGAGAGGCCCCCTCTATGAGAGTCAGCCTCCAACCCGCCAGCAGCTGGGAGAATGAGAGCCCTGATCCTGAAGAGGACTTTTGGGTGACACACCACAGCACCCACCCCAGGAGTCCTCCCTAAGAAGTGGAGGTGACCCTTGGGTACTGATGGATGAGTAGGAGTTCACTAGGCACAGAGAATGGGGGCTTCCTACAGCACAGTGCCAGGGAGACCGATTAGGGGGCTAGTGGGTGAATAGGTTCATGTAACACCTTCAAATCTGGACGTGCACATACAAAAAAAAAAAAAAAAGGAAGACAGAAAAGGCAAGTCTAACAGCCCCACCCTCAGAGCCAGCTACTATTAATGTTTTAGCATATTTTTTTTCTGTCTTTCTTCTCTGCATATTTTATTAAAACGCTAGGATTTTACAGTAGATATGATTTGATTTTCGGCTTTTTTTCTTACAAAGTTTTTCCTATGTTTTTACTGTTTCTAATCACAAAAACCAGCACCTGCCAATCACACACAACTCAGAAAGTGCAGATTTTAAAAAGAAAATTAAGAATATTCACAGTCTCTCCTCCCCATTGCGGCTATCATCCATATCCTTTGTTATGTGTATCTGTAGCTAGCATCTTAAAGAATGAGTTTCTAAACCAATCACTCATCAGTCTCCTTTGAGATCCCTGGGCTGGAGTCAGGAGCCCTGGGCTCAGTCCTTGGTCAGACATTAAGAGTTATAAGGCCCTCCCCTCCGCTCCCCTCCACTCCCCTCCACTCCCCTCCACTCCCCTCCATTCCCCTCCGACAGTGCTGAATTGTGCCTAAGGGCTAAAATTTCCAGCCTGGACTTAACTATAATCAGGAAGGGTGGTGGCCAGCAGGCCCCAGGGCTGAAGGGCGAGGTTGCGGGGGGCGGGGGGGGGGGCGGTGGAGAGAAGGACCAGAAAAGAGGCCTGGCACTACCATAAGAAGGTTTTGCTGCCCCTAGCCTGCTGAGCATCCTCTAGGGTGGGAAGGGGCAAGGCCCCAGAGCTGTTTTTTTTGTTTTGTTTTGTTTTGTTTTGTTTTGTTTTAGTAGATGCTCTATAAATATTCATTGGCTTGAGTTGTTCTCAAATAGTTTCTCAGTAGTCATATATGCATTTTTTTGTCTAAATTGGACTGAATTTTTTTTTTAAAGATTTTGTTTATTTATTGACAGAGAGAGAGAGCACGCGCACAAGCAGGCAGAGGGAGAGGGAGGCAGAGAAAGAGAGGGAGAAGCAGGCTCCCTGCCGAGCTGGGAGCCCAATGTGGGACTCGATCCCAGGACTTTGGGATCAGGACCTGAGCCGAAGGTAGACGCCCAACTGACTGAACCACTCAGGTGCCCCAGAGCTGTTTTTGTTACCTGGAGTTTCCCACAGCTCCTTGCAGTCCCCTCAGTGTCCCAGGCCCTCTCTGGCCCAACCCAATCCTCTGCCTGCATCTCTTCCCTTCTCCTGACCCAGCTTGGTTCACTCCTACCGATCCTTCAGAACTCAGCTCCTGGGACACCTCTTCCTGGGAGCCTTTCCTGCTTCCCCAGGAGGAATTAGACTCCTCCTCTGTCCTCTCAGAACCTTACACACCTCACAGCACATACCACAGGACACTTTGGGCACCTGTTTCGTGGTCTCCCACCTAGGCTTCCCCCTAAATTCTGAGCTCCTTGAGGGCTCTGTTGGAGGGGAAAGTGCAGGGAATCCCAAGGGGGAGTCCAGGGGAAATAGCAAAAGCAGAGTGCATGCCGCGCCATCGTGCTCTCAGCTCGATGACTGCAAAGCAATGGACTATTCGTCACCAAGCTGGAAACGACAAGCAAAACCTCCAAGTGCCACTTCCTGGAAGGAGCTCCCACCTCCCAGCAAAGTGCAGTCCTTGAACCATTGTAGTCCTGTTGCTCTGGAATTAAGACCAAAGGCCTTAGTGTGGCTTTTAGGGCCTGCGTGATCTGGCCCCTGTCCACTCCTCGGTCTTAAGCTGCTCTGCTGAGTGCCCTGCTTCCTTCAGGCACTCTGGCCCTCTGTCTTATCCTAGAAGGCACGACACTCTTTCCCTTATGGCCTCTTCATGACACTGTTTCTGCTGCAGGAACTCCCACCTCATTAAAACTCCACAACCAGTTCCTTCCCTGAAGAACCCCACCTATTCTGAGGAACTCAGCTCAAATGGCACCTCTTGCAGGAAGCCCTTTTGGATACGCCATGCAAGGTCAAGTCCTTTCCCAAAGCCCTATGTGTTTCTCCTTCCTAGCACCTGCTGCAGATGCTTTTAAATGACTGTGTCACTTAACATCTAAGTCCCCTGCTGGACTGTAAGCTCTGTGGAGGTAGGGGCGTGTCCATCTTGTTCAGCACCAGCCCCCCCAGCATCTAGCCCAGAGCCTGGCACAGAAGGAAAGATGGGGGGAAGGAAGGAAGAAAGAGAGAAAGAGCAAGAGGGAAGGAGGGAGGGAAGGAAGAAGGAAAGTCCCCGAGAAACATAGCATTCTTAGTAATAGAAAGATGATGGAACATGAAACACGATTAATTAAATCAGGCACATAAATAGAGGCCCATATGTCAAGGTTCTATTTGTTCTGTGACACTGCAAAATCTGCACATTTTTCATTAAGACAGAAACAACAAACAAACACAAAACCACATGCACCATCTCCTGGTGGACCTTCTGCTTTTCCCCCCCGGAGTGAGCCCCTCTCTGAAATCAGTCTAGACGGCAGGAGCAGGTGGTCCCCCAACTACAGACCGACTTGGTCTGGGTCCAGGAAGTTGAGACCCAGAAGCCAAGCTGAAGGCCTGCAACCAAAGGCAAGATCAGATGTAGACTGATTATCTCCTCCGTGCCAAGTACTGGACTTGGTGGTTGACTTGTTTAATCCTCAAAGTCTGTGAGGTAGGAACTGTCATCCTCATTTTACAGATGAGAAAACTGAGCTCCCAATGGGTTGAGGAATTTTATTAATTTCACATAGTTCTGGGGGTGCCTGGCTGGCTCCGTCGGTGGAGCATGCGACTCTTGATCTTGGGGCTGTGAGTTCGAGCCCCACATTGGGCATGGAGCCTATTCAAAAATAATAATAAATAATGTAAAAAAAAAAAAAAAGTCACACAGTTCTGTGCCCAGATCTACCTGACCCCAACAACCATGCTCTTTTTTCCCTGTAGCTTCTCCGACCAAGAGGGAGAGGCACAGGCAGCTGCTGTGGGCACAGTAACTAATGGGTTTAGAAGCCTAGGCTTCCATGGGCAACACCTGCTGGTTTTGTCTGCCCCATAGCCCTCCCCCTTTGTGGCAGCACAGCCCTCTTTCCAGCAGGAAACTCATTCTTCGAGGGGACAGTGAGCTGGCCCTGCCCTTTCTTCACCCAGCTCCCAAAGGGAGACAGACCCGACCCCGCATTCAGACCTACAGGCTCTGGAATGGGCACGTGGTCAGGCAGGGCCAATCCGAGGTCTTCCCTGGATTTGAGCTCTGGATCTACCGGTAAGGGCAGTCTTTTTCACGGAGGTGCTAAGTAAGTAGGAAACAGAATTGGGGCTGCCCTGGGACATCTTTCTTGCCACATGAAGGTCAGCTGAGGACTCAAACCAACAGAGGGAGGGAAGCAGAAAAGAGACATGAGACAGAGAATGCCCTCAAGACCTCTTTGGAGCTCTGGATCCAGCCGCACCTGCACTGCCCTTGGACTTGCCACATACACTCTTTCTGTCCTGAGCAGGTGCAAGCTGAAGCAAAGTTAGGCACACCAGGAGGGAGAAGATAAGAGCGTGGACCAGGAGGGCAGCGAGGCCCGGAACTATCCAAGCAGGACAGAAGAGTCTTCCAACCCAATTTGGCGCCATCCTTGTCACCCACCCACCAGCCTGCCATGTGACTTTGTACCCATGGTGTACTCCTCTGATCGCAGGCCTGCCATCTGCAGAGGGATGTACTAATTTGCAAAACCACACCAGGGACTGCTTGTTCCTGGGAAACTTCAGAGAAATGGGAAATTTTCCAGCGAAATCAATACAAAGAGATCTTTCGAGGGGCGCCTGGGTGGCTCAGTTGGTTAAGCGACTGCCTTCAGCTCAGGTCATGATCCCAGGGTCCTGGGATCGAGTCCCGCATCGGGCTCCCTGCTCTGCGGGGAGCCCGCTTCTCCCTCTCCCACTCCCTCTGCTTGTGTTCCCTCGCTCGCTGTGTCTCTCTCTGTCAAATAAATAAATAAAATCTTTAAAAAAAAAAAAGATCTTTCGAGGTCTGGAGAGGGAGGAGAGACTATTACTTTACTGAGTTGTGTGTGTGTGTGTGTGTGTGTGAGGCCTCACCTGCTTCAGTGCAGACGACTAAACCAAAGGTAGGGATTCTATGCTTGATACTCAACGCATGTCACTCACTCAAATAGGAAATATTTTTGGAATGAATGAAACATTCATCCCAGTTAATCCCCACAAGAGTCCAATGAGAAGAAAGTTCAAGACAAGGAAACCGATTCTCAGAGAGGCTCAGCAACTGCCCCAGAGCCCCAGAGCTGGGAAGTAGCCAGGACAGAATTCAAGGCACATCTTATTTGCATTCTTGCCATTGCCCTAGACTGACAGAAACCATCACGTCTGTAGGATATGACCCCTTGGGGGTCTCCAGGAACCCCAGAAAGAAGGTTGCATTAAATGACTTTTGCAAATAAGACTGAACAAATTAGATGAGGAAGGGTGTGTGATTGCTAACATGAAGGAGAGAGCCACACTGTGGGGAGTCAGGGGTGGGGGAGGGGGAAGGGTGTCATTCCAGAGGGAGAAGGAAACCCTCAGGCCTGTGCCCTGGGGTTTGTCCCAAGAGGACTGAGCTTGGGACAACTTCCTACTTGCAAAGATCCGTAGAGGGGAAGGAAGGGAAAGGGACTGGGAAGCCCAGGTACTTTACCCTTGAGTCTTGTCTCAAACATTTATCTGAAACTTTTGAAACATTTTCTTATGGGGAAAAAAAAACTAACTTCAAAGCTTCCTTGTCCTCTGTGTTGGGGGAGGAAGAGTGTTTTGTGTCTTTTTAAGATTTTGTTTATTTAGGGGCACCTGGGTGGCTCAGTTGTTAAGCATCTGCCTTCGGTTGGGTCATGATCTCAGGGTCCTGGGATCAAGCCCCACATCTGGCTCCTTGCTCAGCAGGAAGCCTGCTTCTCCCTCTCCCACTCCCCCTGCTTGCGTTCCCTCTCTCACTGTGTCTCTCTCTGTCAAATAAATAAGTAAAATCTTAAAAATAAAAAAAAAAAGATTTTGTTTATTTATTTGAGAGAGAGAGAGCGCACATGAGAGGGGGAAGGGTCAGAGGGAGAAGCAGACTCCCCGCCGAGCAGGGAGCCTGAAGCGGGATTCGATCCCGGGACTCCAGGATCATGATCTGAGCCGAAGGCAGTTGCTTAACCAACTGAGCCACCCAGGTGCCCTGGGAGGAAGAGTTTTAAAATAGCCTTTGGGGCACAGGCCCCTCTTGGTTTGGGAGACCCTTGGCTGACCACGGTTAGACCAAATCTTTTGGAAAGGACCAGCATGGCCATAAAAGGCTGCCTCGAATGTACACAGATGGGAATTTTGCTCACTGGTGGTATCTTTAGGGACCAGATCCCCAACACTGCTTGGTGTATAGACATGAACTATACTGCTTTGAAAATTGTCTGTTTGTGGGGAGGAGAGTGCGCAGTGTACCTGTGCATGTGAGTGTGTGAGCATGTGGCTGTGGTGTGCACGTGGTGCGAGCAGCATGCATGTATCCGTGTGTTCTGTCCAGGAGTGTCCCCAGGGGATCAGATCTCTATTTGCAGGCAGGATGCTGAGGCCTATCTTCATTTCCTGTCGGCGACGAAGCCTTTAGGACTGGGTGGAGAGTGCTGAGCACCTCTAGACGATTGTGCCGAGCCCCCTGGTGTCATTCCAGAAGGAGAAGGAAACCCTCAGGCTTTGGTCATGCATGGTTTCGGATAACTTGGCTTCTTCTAGCTTGTCGTGGGAGGAGTAGAGTTTTGTCTCCTGAAGCAGCCAGGCAGCCCCTCAACCAGTCACCCTAGAAAAGGGTGTAGAGAACGTAGATCCAGATCAGAGAGGCCAGAGGTTCTAGCTCTCTATCTGGGGAGAAGGAAAGAAGGCAGATGCCCAGGAGGGAGAAGGAGGCTACCAGTGGGGCTGGGGCTGGGACTTGGGCGTGGCTTCCCCCGGTACGGTTACTGTCCGTGTCTGGGTTTCGGTTGGTTTGTCCAAACTTGCAGTTGCCTCCCCCTCTCGCCATGCCTCCAAGAACGTTGGGTTGACCACTGCAGCCTAGTCATTGTCGGGGACATGGAAGGGCAACCAGTGCCCAGGCTTGGCACAGACCCCCGAGGGAGCTGATAGTCTCCCTCACACTGCCTCCTTCTTGAGGACTGTGGGACAGCACAGCACCACTTCCCAGGGACGCTAGCAGCCAAGTGAGAGAGGTCCATGCGGAGGAGAAAGTGATGCTAGGGAGCTAGGTGGTGGTGTAGTCACAGCCTCAGGCATTGATGGCCGGGGACCAGGTAGAAATAACTCCCCTTTCTCCCTACAGGGCAGGCAAACACACCTTGAAAGCTGGAGCCTATATCCCATCATATAAAGCTACAGATAAGCCACTCATAAGCTATTTAGTATATTGATCAGGACTCATTCAGTTGCAAGGGACCTGATTCACATTACCCTTAGACAAAAAAGAAACATATTGGCTCACCTAACCAAGAAATTCAAGGGATTTGGGTGTGGCGAGATCTAATGGTGCCATGGGACCCTCTGTGTTTCTCCCTCTCATATCCACTTGCCTCTGACTTCATTCCCCAACAGGATCTTACTCTACTCAGTAGTAGGACGATGACTCCAGGTTAGAGCACTGGTCTCGTAGGAAGATGACTCCCAGTGGCTCCAGACTTACATGGCCGGAGAAGTTGTAATTCCGGAGAGGACTCTGTTTCAGAGTCCATGATAAAACTTCCAAAAAGTTTAAACTCATGGTGTTTAATAGAGAGAGATTGCGTCCCCCAAAGACAACGAGCGCACCTAGGGCATAGAGCTTTGTTTCTAAAATGCACTCTGCACAAAATGGAATTAGAACTCCATAGAGAAATGGCAGATCCCAAGGCTAAGCCTGGGAAAGTACAAGATGAACCTAAAATATCTTATTTTTTTTTAAAGATTTTATTTATTTATTTGAGAGAGAGAATGAGAGACAGAGAGCACAAGAGGGAAGAGGGCAGAGGGAGAAGCAGACCCACTGCTGAGCAGGGAGCCCGATGTGGGACTCGATCCCGGGACTCCAGCATCATGACCTGAGCCAAAGGCAGTCGCTTAACCAACTGAGCCACCCAGGCACCCCGATCCAGTCTTAGCATTTAAAGGGCCGCGCAGCGTGGTCTGTCCACTCACCTTCATTTACCCCA
The DNA here is from genome assembly GCF_011800145.1 of Mirounga leonina. Lineage (NCBI taxonomy): Eukaryota > Metazoa > Chordata > Mammalia > Carnivora > Phocidae > Mirounga > Mirounga leonina. Next base: position 5,762,756 of record NW_023270503.1, read on the forward strand.
CTCAGTGATTGCCATTTTTCATCCTGGAGAACGAGCGCTTGAGACTTTATGGCCCACATTTATCCTTCTGTTGGTTGCCTTAATCAAACGAGCTCCTTCCTGTCACTTAATCCCACTGTCCTCAACTCATACGTCCTGCAAACATGAAGTACATGGCCTTGACGTGACAATCCATGTGAAGGCAATTTCCTATGTAATTGGGAAGGTAAGTCTGCCATCAAAAGAAAACAAGCGGGGTGCGTGGGTGGCTCAGTCAGTTAATCATCTGCCTTTGGCTCAGGTCATGATCCCAGGGTCCTGGGATCAATCCCCAGGTCGGGTTCCCTGTTTAGTGGGGAATCTGCTTCTGCTTCTCCCTCTACCCCTCCTCTCCGCTCATGCTTTCTCTGTGGCTCTCTCATTCTGTCTCTCAAATAAATAAATAAAATCTTTAAAAAAAAAAAGAATAAAAGAAAACAAATGATACGTTCAGGTGTTAAAAATGCCTGTGACCCTAGCTTATCTACACCACCACTGCATCCTCTACATGCCTCTCTCCGCCCCCACCAAGTTAGGTGAGAGTTATATGTATCCTGCCATTAGTGTTCAGGGTGTGAAAGAGAGGGGGGTGAGTCTTCCTGGCTAGTATCCCTCTGTGCTCAGCAAATTAGTCCCATGCTGACACCTCTGCCTTCCACTGTGTAGTCTGGCCATGTAACTGAATCACACATCCTTGCCTCTTTAGTCCTCTTTAGTCTCCTTCAGTCTGGAGCAGTTCCTTAGTCTTCCTTCCCTCGACTATCATGATCTTGATCCCTATGAGAGTACTAGCCAATTGTTTTGTAGAATGTTTTTCAATTAGGGTTTGCCTGATGTTTCTTTATGGTTGGACTAGATGATGCATCTCCGGTGGGAATGTTGCTCAAGGACAGCTGTTCTTCTCCTGCGGCATCCTACCAGGTGGTGCGATTTTGATTTGTCCCATTACTGGTGATGTTCACTTCGTCACTTGATTAAGGTGGTGTCAGCCAGGCTTCTCCGCTGTGACTTACACTTTCCTTCTTTGTAACTAGTAAGTATTTTGTAACAATGTAAATATCCCATTTCTCCCTAAGCACTCAAGTGGTGTACTTATTTATTTATATCCAAATGGATTCATTGCTTCTTATTTTATCCAATGGGTTATAATCTCTTACTCTCATTGTTTATTCTGGTGCTCAAATTTTCTGCAGATTTGGACTGTAAGAGCTCCTTCCAGCCAGCGTCTGTGGGCTTTTGACAAGTCCCCATCATTCTTAAGTGCCTCCTTGCCTTTTGGTTTAATAAGATATTTTAAGGGGTAAATGAAGGTGTGGACAGACCACACTGCACGGCCCTTTAAATGTTAAGACTGGATCGGGTGCCTGGGTGGCTCAGTTGGTTAAGCGACTGCCTTTGGCTCAGGTCATGATCCTGGAGTCCCAGGATCGAGTCCCACATCGGGCTCCCTGCTCAGCAGGGAGTCTGCTTCTCCCTCTGAACCTCCCTCCTCTCATGCTCTCTGTCTCTCATTCTCTCTCTCAAATAAATAAAAATCTTTTTAAAAAATGGTAAGACTGGACCATCTCAGTGTCTGACTTAGTTGGGAGTACATCCCAGCTGGCCTCTTGTTGCTTCCTCTCATCACCCTTTTAATCCTGAATAGCTCACCCTGACCAATCTGACCTACTCCCCAGCTTCCCCTGATGATGTCACTCCCCTCCAGATGGAAGGGATGACGTCACTCCCCTCCACCTAGGCTTCTCCTCCCAGCAGTGCTGCTGAAGCATATCCAACCTGACTCAGGCTCCAGGGTTCCACTTCCAGTGCAGATCCCGAGGAGACGTCCAATATCTAATCATGGAAACCCCAAAGCTGGGGAGGACTCTATGATGCAGGTGCCAGGAGGCCATCTTTTTTTAAATCTGAGATTTGTGATTTTGAACACGAGTCATGAAGCCTATGGGAATCTGATAAAAGCTATGGACCCTTTGCCCAGGTAAAAGCACATTCACATAAGAATATAGGGGGTTCCCTGCATCTCATGAAGCCCATCCACAGAAAGTAGATTTGCATCTGCTTTCGGTAGAAAAGCATCCTATTTTTTAGAACCTTTGTTATATTCCTTGAAACATTCCAATGATCTGATGTTTTTCAACCTTAGGATGAACAGGGGTGTTTTCCCCCTTAATTACAGAGGAGTTTGTGTTGGGAGAAGACAGATCTAGTGGTAAATAAAGCCTAGGGCTTGTCTGGGAGAATGAAGATGAAAAGAATAGCTCAAGTCTCGTGTTTTGCCAGAAGGAGAAGGAACACGGCGTCCTCACGCTCAAGGCCTGTTCTAAACTTAGCCGGCTCCCGTGGTTCCAAAGTTGGCAAAATGAGCTCCCACCATCCTAATAAACACGCCGTGGTGCAGTGACTCACTGAGACAGCAGCCGTGTGCGAGATGGGGCTGCTTCTGGTCAGTGACACAAGGGATGGTGGGGGCCTGGGACTCCCGAACCAGCAGGATGTCCAGTGTAGGGCTGAGGATGGCCTGGGCACCAGCTGCCCTAAAGAGCCAGAAAGGCTTGCCAGTGACAGAGCCCAACTTCCCATCATACAGAGGAGAAAATGAAGGCCTGGGGGGCTGGGGAGCAAGGGAGGACCCGGTGGGATCACCCAGCAAGGAAGGGAGCCATCATCTTGGGGAGTTCATCTGATGGCACTTCATACCTATCAAGGCATGGAACAAGGCAGACTAGGAGGATGGCATTCCTAGATGCCAAGGGATTTCCCTGTGACCTTAGTCATCTGGACATTAATAGAAGGTGGCTTCCAGAAGGAGAGACAAGTAGTGCTCCTCTGCTCTGCCCGGCCTGCTGTGGTCAAGCTGACCTGGTCAGGCCATGTTGGAGGTCTGGAGTCAGCTCAAGGTGCTGCACTCCTGGAGAAGGCGGGCAGTTTGGAGGAGGTAGATGGACTTGGGGTTCACCACTGGATGGGAACGCGAGAAAGATGAGCACAGTCACTATCTCCAAAGCCTCGGTGAGCAGCCCACGTGTCGGGCCCCCTTTGCAGAGGTGCAACACAGCACAGACTCAGCGCGGGGGGAAGGGGCCTCCTGGGGCTGGGGGGCTGCTGCGGGGTCCTTGCAGAGGTCAGAAGAGGGATCACCCGAGCAGCAAGGGGAAAGTGCATCCGGGAAGGGGAGTGGGTGAAGGGGTCATTAAGCAGGTCTGAGAGGCCATGGGAGGCTGGGACAGAGGGCCTAGGCCAGGGAGGCAAGGGACTGGCTGGGGGACAGGGAGGCGAGGGACTGGCTGGGGGCCTGGGGCTAGAATGGTGCAGGGTATCGACCCTGCATAAGACAGGGAGGTGCAAGCTTGCTCTGGATGGGGAGTGGCCTCCTGGCACCTAGGGAGGTCAGAGGGCCCAATGAGGTGGGCTCTGCTGGGCATCATAGCAGAGGCATGAGTCACATTCCATGAGGCCCTTGGGAGAGAACGAAGGCTAGTGGAAGGAGCTGGTAGAAGTCAGTCCAATATGAGGAAGGGCTTCTGCCAGCCCCAACCCCAGCTACTGAGCAGTGAAACAGAAGGTAGAGAGCTCCTTGGCACTGGAAGGCTTCAAGCAGGTCGGCTTGGTGGGGAGAGTAGCTAGCAGATTCAAGCATCGACGTCCCCTCCAACCTTAACAATCTCCGGCTTGGATTCCTCCAGAAGCCTTGTTGAGGAAGAAGAGCAGAAACTAATTTCTTCTTTTTTTTTTTTTAATTTTTTTTTTTTTAAGATTTTATTTATTTGAGAGAGAGAGAATGAGAGACAGAGAGCATGAGAGAGAGGAGGGTCAGAGGGAGAAGCAGACTCCCTGCTGAGCAGGGAGCCCGATGTGGGACTCGATCCCGGGACTCCAGGATCATGACCTGAGCCGAAGGCAGTCGCTCAACCAACTGAGCCACCCAGGCACCCGAAACTCATTTCTTCTTTAAGTAGGAAAGGGAAAGCCGAGACTGAACGCTGCACCCAAGGTCACACAGAGGCAGCAGATCTGGGAATGAAACCCTGATCTGCTCCTTCCCAAGCCCCAGACTTTCCCATCTGGTTTCCCAACTGGTGTCCCAGCCTGCGCTATTTTGGGTTGGCTCCCCTGCCAGGACAAGAGGGCGCCCATGGGACCAGCACAGCACAGACGGCGGCTCCCAAGAGAAGCTGGTAAATGAGCACCCAAGGGCCTGTCCTCTCTGCATGGGTCAGAATGGGGGATAAAAACGTGCTCCACACTTACCCAGTCCTGACTCTGTCCCTGTGCCATCAGGAGGGAATATAACTGTGCAGGGCAGTACTCTGACTCTGGCTCTCTTGGCAAAGAGAATCACATTGGCTTCCTTAGGTGGGGGCAAGGGGTGGGGGGGTGAGTTCAAGAATCACAGGTGAACCCTGTCCTCCAGGCCACCAGGGGGACCCAGTTGGCTTGGCTTGGATCTTTGTTTCCCAAGTAAATTCTTTAGAGTTCTTCAAAAAGCAACCTGTTTTTTGTAATAGCTCTGTAGAGATATAACTTATGTACCATACAATACACACATTTAAAGTGTACAATTCGGGGCACCTGGGTGGCTCAGTCAGTTAGGTGACTGCCTTCGGCTTGGGTCATGGTCCCGGGGTCCTGGAATCGAGCCCCGAGTCGGGCTTGCCGGGGAGCCTGCTTCTCTCTCGCCCTCTGCCTCTCCCCCCTGCTCATGCTCTCTCTCTCTCTCTCTCTTGCTCGCTCTCTTTCTCAAATAAATAAATAAAATCTTTAAAAAAATAAAGTGTACAATTCAATGGTTTTCAGTATATTCAGAGTTGTGTAGCCATCACCACAATTGATTCTAGAACATTTTCATCATTTCTAGAAGAAATTCTGCCCTTCAGCTATCGCCCTCGAATTCCTCACTTCCCTCAGCCCTAGGCAACCACTGATCTACTTTCCGTCCCTATAGATTGGCCTATTCTGGGCATTTCATAAACACGGAATCATACAATTTGTGCTATTTTTGTGTCTGGCTTCTTCAGAGGATACTGTTTGCAAAGTTCAGCCATGTGGTAGAATGTGTTAGTGCTTCATTCCTTTTTCTGGCTGAAAAATATTCCATTGTGTGGATGTGCCACATTTTGATTATGTATTCATTAGTTGATGGACATTTGAGTTATTTCCACATTTGACTGAGGAAAGATTTTGTATTCAAATAAACCTGGGGAATGATGCCAGCTTTGTCTCCCTCTTGGAGATCCACAATGTCCCTTAGCAAGTTAAAGGCTCTGAGAAGTCCTGTAATAAAGGCAATCGTTTACCTTTACTTGACCTACTGCTTCCCAGTCATCCCCTACTTCTCCACACAGAGAAATCCCAGGGATTTTTTTTTTAAAAGATTTTATTTATTTATTTGACAGGGACAGAGACAGTGAGAGCAGAAACACAAGCAGGGGGAGTGGGAGAGGGAGAAGCAGGCTTCCCGCTGAGCAGGGAGCCCGATGTGGGACTCGATCCCAGTACTCCTGGATCATGACCTGAGCCGAAGGCAGCCGCTTAACGACTGAGCCACCCAGGCACCCAGTCCCTGGGATTTTTGCGTCAGGTGTACACTTGGGGAAACAGTGACTGACTGAAGAGAAGCTGTCAACGGGGGCGGGGTGCGGGGGAGAGGAATGTCTCAACTAAAAGGAAGTTGGCTATGAAAAGTGTTTTAGCCCCTTTCTGCAGCTGCCGCTGGAGGCACTGAAAATGCCATGATTTGAGAAATCCAGCAGATTGGGAGACCTTCCGAGGCTATGGCCAGTCCCTTCATTTGCTTCTTTGGTCATTAAATATACACAGTCTGAGTACTTATGGGGCTAGAGCAGAGGCTTGCAAGTATTTATGACCATGGGAAGGAATTCATTTTACTTTATGACCCGGTTTTACACACACGCATACAACTGAAAGTGTGTGAAGCAATACTTAGCCTTACTGTATGCAGCGCCTTCTGTAAGTGACTATTCTATTCTACTTTATTCAAAAAATATAGGCTAGTCCTGACCCACTAAAATGATTTCCTAACTCATTAATGCATCATAATCTGCAGTTTATTTTTATTTTTTATTTTATTTTTTTAAAGATTTTATTTATTTGTTTGACAGAGAAAGAGACAGCAAGAGAGGGAACACAAGCAGGGGGAGTGGGGGAAGGAGAAGCAGGCTTCCCACAGAGCAGGGAGCCCGATGTAGGGCTCGATCCCAGGACCCTGGGATCATGACCCGAGCCGAAGGCAGACGCCCAACGACTGAACCACCCAGGCGCCCCATAATCTGCAGTTGAAAAGCCACTAAGGTGACAGAGCCGGAAGAAATATTTACAAAACATATCTGACAGAGAGCTGCATATATAAAACACATATAGAGATCTGTTAGGAGGGTGCCTGGGTGGCTCAGTCAGTTAAGCGTCTGACTCTTGATTTCAGCTTAGGTCATGCTCTCAGCATCGTGAGATGGAGCCCCGCATCAGGCTCTGTGCTCAGTGTGGAGTCTGCCTGAGATTCTCTCTCTCTCTCCCCCTCTGCCCCTCCCCTTGCGCGTGCTCACTCTCTCACTGTCAAATAAATAAATAAATAAATAAAATATTTTAAAAAATAAGATCTGTTAAGACTCAAAGAAAGGAAACCAAAAAAAGGAAGAGGAAAAGAAAAACATGCAAGAGCAAGAGCCCAATAAAAAACAGGCAAGGGGCGCCTGGCTGGCTCAGTCGGTAGAATATGCAACGTGATCGTGGGGTTGTAGGTTCGAGCCCCGTGTTGGATGTAGAGATTACTTAAAAATAAAATCTTTTTAAGAAATGGGCAAAAGATTTTAACAGGCGCACCCCAAAGAAGACGTAAGAACAGCCAGAACACACACGAGAAGTCCGTGAGCGTGAGTGGTCATCAGGAGATGATGTGCCACTGCATGCCCTTTAGAATGGCTAATGTGAGACAGAACTGACCATTGGATATGGGGGGGACTGGAGCATTCATATGCTGTTGGTGGGAATGTAAAATACTCTGGCCACTTCGGAGAGCGGTATGAAAGGGCCCTATAAAATTAAACACACCCTCGCCATGCGCCCCAGCCATCTCACTCCTAGGTATTTACCAAGAGAAATTAAAACAGGTCTCTACAAAGACTAGTACAGCGATGTTCACAGCATCATTATTCATATTAGCCAAAAATGATAGAGCAAATGTCCCCTGACAGATGAACAGATAAACCAGTTGTAGTATATTCATACGAAGGGATCCTGCTCAACCATAAAAAGAATGACATGTTTTGTTTTGTTTTTTTTTAAAGATTTTATTTATTTATTTGAGAGAGAGAGAATGAGAGAGAGCACATGACAGGGGGGAGGGTCAGAGGGAGAAGCAGACTCCCTGCCGAGCAGGGAGCCCGATGCGGGACTCGATCCAGGGACTCCAGGATCATGACCTGAGCCGAAGGCAGTTGCTTAACCAACTGAGCCACCCAGGCGCCCAAAAGAATGACATGTTAACACATGCAGTAGTATATACAGATCCCACAACATCAGGCTGAATGTAGGAAGTCAAACACAGATTGATTACAAATGGCATCATTTCGTTTATGTAAAATTCTGGAGAAGACAAAGCGATAATGACATGATGCAAATCCATGGCTGCCTGGGGCTGGGAGAGGGGCTGCAAAGGGACCCAAGGGGACCTTCAGGGTAACAGCAACGTGCATATAACTGTACTCAATCACCCACATTCAAGCTCTACACCTAGAATGAGTGACTTTTATTACATATAAAGTACACTTTAATAAAACCATTTGTCAAATCTTGAAGACAGGGGCACCTGGGTGGTTCAGCCTGTTAAGCGTCCGACTCTTGATTTCGGCTCAGGTCATGGTCTCAGGGTTGTGAAACTGAGCCCCTCCTACGGCTCCCCGTTCTGGGCGTGGAGCCTGCATAGGAGTCTCTCTCTCTCTCTTTGCCCCACCCCCCTCTCCCTCTCTATAAATAAATAAATAAATAAAACAAATCATTGAAGACAAATTATATAGGTGAGAGTTGGAAGGGGAGGGAGATGGAGGGGCAGAGAAGGGCTCAGTCGTGGGTCTACAAGGCTAAGGGGTGTGCACTGTTCCCAAGAGCCATGGGGAGCCATGCAGAGCTTCGAGCAGATGGTGTCATGATCTGATTTGTGTTTAAAGCAGTCTCCCGGGCCACTCTGTGGAGAAAGGGTCTGGTGAGAGGAAATGAGGGCCGGAACTGAGAATTGTGGGGCTGCTGCAGCTGAGAACCATTTAGGCGGTAGGAGAGGCTCTGGAGGAGGAGTAGGAGGGTGTGGGAGAGGGGCTGGGCAGCCATGGGGGACATCTGAATGCATCGGATACTTCTGCCCTAGCAACCAGGCGAAGGGCGGTGCCTGCAGAAGGCGATCGGGTTAGGGGAGAAAGAGGATGAGATGACGGGCTGTGGCATCTTGCATCTGAGGGGCTGCGGCCCCCCTGAGGAAGTGGTGGGAGGTCAGGGCTCTTAGGGATCCAGGGGCTCGGAAGAGTGGCGTTTGCTGAATGCAGTCTTGGGAGTCTGGTGAAGCCCTGGGAGGGAAGGAGAGGCTAGGGGCGGGTGGGAAGGATGGAGAGTTGAAGCACGTCTGGGAGAACCCCCATGTTGAAGAGTGAGTGGGAAGGGCTGGAGATCAGAGGAAGACAGAGGGTGTGTTGGATAGTGGTCAGATAGGTCAGCTGCTACAGAGCAGAACAGTCACGGTCATGGTCACGGTCATGGTCGTGGGGGATGCAGGCTGAGATCAGGGACAGGAGAGCAGGGGCGGGAACTCCCCTGCAAGAGTGAAAGGGTAAATGAGATGACAGCAGGGCGTGTAGACGCTCTTTGGAAAAGTGTGTCCGAGAGAAGGGAGGACGAGGAAGTGGGAGATGGAGCAGGAGGTGGCCGCAGGAAGGGTGAGGAGTCCTGGCTCTGGTCTCTTGGTGCGGGCTTCCCTCCCAAACCTTCTTGCTGCTCGGAGTAGAAACAGCCTCTTTTTGGCAACCGTCTTGCCCTTACTCGTGCTTGGATTAACAGCAAATTCTAGTTTCCTTGCCGACTCATTTCCCACCCTTCAGGGAGCCTGGCAGGCGGCCCGGGCTCCTTCCCTGCCCCCTCCTCCCAGGCAAGAGTGAGCTGCAGGAGGTGCCCCGCTGGCTCATCACCAGAGAGCCCAGGAAGTGGGGTGAGACCTGGAAGGCAACTCAGTCGATCCCCGTCTTGGCGGAGGAGTAAAACTGGACCCAGAGAAGGGCCTCTGGCTTGCCCAAGGCTGCAGAGCTGTCCGCACAACCCTGCACAGACCCCCAGTGGCAGACATGGGGAAGTTTGGGTGGGGAGGTGGTGCCCAGACAGTCTTGAGGACCAAGGGGACACCTCCGCACCCAGCAGGAACTCTGGGCCCTCCAGCTGGAAGAACCTGGAGGAAAGGGGGAGATAAGAAAATGACTCTCCAGTGACTGACTGGCCAGTTACCCTTGATTGCTTGTGTGGGGAGGGGCAGCGCCCAGCCCTGGGCCTCTGCCAGGCTCCCTAAAGGGTGGGAAATGAATTGGCCTGGAAATTGGAATCTACTGTTATCTCAGACATGAGTAAGGGCAAAACGGTTGCCAAAAAGAGGCTGTTTCTACTCCAAGAAGCAAGAAGGTTTGGGAGGGAAGCCCGCACTGTAAGACCAGAGCCAGGACTCCTCACCTATTTTGCTACCATCTGGCTCTGTGACCTTGAGCAATCTGCTTCACCTCTCAGGGCTTGGAAATTCCACCCATCACCTCCAGCAGACACATGTTAATTCATTCATTCATTCATTCACCCAACAAGCATTTCTCCACATCTGCTGCCTTGGACAGAGATGTGCTGTGGGAAGAGCTAAGCTTTGGAGTGAGAGACCTGAATTCAAATCTCCATCTGCCACTTGCTAGCCAGGTGACTTTGAGCAAGTCATTTAATCTCTGTGTGTTTCAGTTTCCTCATCTGCAAAATGGGGGTAACAATACCTACCTCAAGGAATCTTGCTATTTTCCCATCTCATGACCAGCCAAGTACCATCTTCACATGTATCTCTTCAAGTTCAAAACGAGGGAGTTAATACATGCACTGGACATTAAAGAAAAAAAAAAAAAGGAGTAATTACCTCACAAGGCAGATATAAGGATTAGGTTACTCGAGACAAATAAGAATCTTTAATATGGGCGCCTGGGTGGCTCAGATGGTTCAGCATCTGCCTTCGGCTCAGGTCATGATCTCAGGGTCCTGGGATCGAGCCCCACGTCGGGCTCCTGGCTCAGGGGAGAGTCTGCTCCTTCCTCTCCCTCTGCCCCTCCCCCTGCTTGTGTTCTCTCTGTCTCTCAAATAAATTAATTAAATTAACAAATCTTTAGTAAATGCTGAACAAGGCAGCCATGAGTTTGACAACAAATAGCAGCCTGATGATGATGATGATGATGATGATGATGATGATGATGATGATCTGTAAAGCCTAAACCAAAGCCTGAAGCATGAAATGTGCTCAAGAAATTGTAGTTACTGGGGTGCCTGGGTGGCTCAGTCAGTTAAGCATCCAAATCTTGGTTTTGGCTCAGGTTGTAATATCATGATTGTAGGATTGGGCTCCACACTCAGCATGGAGTCTGCTTGAGATTCTCTCTCTCTCACCCTCTGCCCTTTCTGCTCATGCTCTCTCTCTCTGAAATAAATAAATCTTGAAGAAAAAAAAAGAAATTGTAGTTACTGTTATTGTAGTTACTGTGTGTCATTGTGTTTTTGTGTTACTGTTATTGCATTATTGTGTTATTGACATGAACAATCATAGCACAACAATATCATTGTATGTAAAGTGTGCAATGGGCTTGCTGAGGTAGCAGCTACTTAAGAAGTGGTTGCTATGTGGGGCGCCTGGGTGGCTCAGTTGGTTAAGCGACTGCCTTCAGCTCAGGTCATGATCCTGGAGTCCCGGGATCGAGTCCCGCATCGGGCTCCCTGCTCGGCGGGGAGTCTGCTTCTCCCTCTCCCACTCCCCGTTTGTGTTCCCTCTCTCGCTGTGTCTTTCTCTGTCAGATAAATAAATAAAATCTTAAAAAAAAAAAAAAAGAAGTGGTTGCTATTCATGCATTTATCTCAGTGATGACATCATGATGTGCCCAGTGCCCGCCACCTAGTAGATGCTCAATGCATGTGAGTTTCCTCCCCATTGGCAGAGACCTCAGAGCATCCTGGCCCTGGTGAAGGGTCCATGGTCATCTAGGAAGGACGTAGGCACCCCCAGATACCCAAAGCAGGGTGTGTGTGGTCTCCACCCTGGGGCAGCTCAAGACCCAGATCTCTCACAGCTGCTGTTGGAAGAGACAGATCTTTCCAGCAAACCTTAAGTCTTGTTTCCAGACCAGCCACTGTCCCCTCACCCCCAGTCCCTGTTTCTCAGCCCAGGAACAAGCCAGACTCTGCTCTCCCTGCTCAACATTTATATTTCCAGCTATTTATAACCCAGGCTTAGAGCGGCCATGGTGGGGCTGAATGGGCAGTGAGGAGTCTGGCCTCCCATCAAGTGGGCAGCCCCAGAGGCCCTGGCCCCCATCAGAACATTTCATTTCAAACCCTCTCTTTAGCTTTCTTTCTCCCCCCACTGGCTCTGGTCCAGCATCTCTGTAGCTTGGATGACATGGCTCGATGAGAGGACATTTCATGTATCCCAGTAACTGACTCTGTTTGAGAGTCACCTGGGCCATGGGGTCCTGGTCTGTTTGTGGTCTCAAGGGGCTATGCTTCTCTTTCAAAACTTCCCCAGCACTATGGAGGAAGGTGGCCCTGACCGCTTGCTGTGAGGTGGAGGAGGAGGTGAGAAGCAAAGTCCAGTAGCTGGGAGGGCGGCGGGGGGGGGGGGGTTGAGAGGTGGGAGGGGTGAGGGAGAGGAGGAGGACACTGTGCTGCCTGCAGCACAAGGAGGTGGCCACAGGACCAGGAGCCACCGCATTGTAGTGAAGGGCCAGGAGTCCCAGATCTGCTACTTCCTAGCTATGTGTCCTTGGACAAGTTACTTAACCTCTCTGAGTCTCCGTTCCTTACCCTGTAAAATACAAAGAGAATGCCCCCCCAGAGTCCCCATCAGGGCTGAGGAAGGGTTTGAGGAGCTCCTGAAGCACAGTGCCTGGCATGCAATCACTATGTCTCTCTTCCTTCTACCTCTCTCCTAATGCTGAACCCCGGCTCGCCCCCAGCTTGGAAAAATCGGAATCCACTGCTTTTCATGCTTTTCCCAAGGTTTGCCCTTAAGAAGGGGGATCAACCTGAGGAAGAGAGCTGTGGCTTCGGGTCCAGCTGACTGGGGGCTCCCCACCTACATTGCCTGACTCGGAGCTGGTCTGTTAGTCAAGGGCAGCATCGCTTCCAGCCTGAGCCTGAGCAACCACAGAAACTCAGGCCTTGGGGACAAGGGGTGGACAGGGCAGCAAGTGGCTGCGTGAGGAACCCTGGAGGCTCCCAGGAGAACATGTTTCCAGCTGAGAGACTGTGTGTGTACAAAAGCAGGCATGTGTGGTGGTGGTGGAAGGGGCAGGTGTGTGTTGATGTGTGTGTGTGTGGAAGTTGGGGGAGGGGGTACTGGATTTAAAATTTACTCCAAATCACTCTGAGTCTCCTTAGGAACCCCACTTAGCCTGTGAGCTTTGGGAGGAAAGGACCGTATGTAGCTTGTTCGGTGTGGTCTCCCCAGGGTCCAGCACACTGCCTCGGACGCTCATGAATGAATGAATGAATGAATGATGAGGGAGGATAGCTTTCAGGAAGAGCCCGCCAGATTTAGGCAGCGGAAAAAGACTGAGAGGCCCTTGGGCTGTTGTCCCTGCTCCTCCGCACCCCTGGCCAAGCCCCAGCTGGGGATGGTAGAGGCAGCTGGTGTAGGGCAAGGAGCTTCCCAGCTCTGCTACCTACAAGCTGGGTGACCTTGGCTCATTTGCCCTCTCTGAGCTTCATGATCCCCAAGTCTGTCTGGGCAGGGAGGTTTTTTTCCAGTTAAATAAGTTAGATGGGTCGAAGGGCGTAACAGAGTCAGTGCTCGCTGCCTAGGCATTTCCTTAGCGAGGCAGGGGTGGGTGGGCAGAGACACACCCTCTCACCCCTGCACCCTGCCCTGCTTTCTCTTCCTGCCGCAGTGCAGTGCCGGCTCCCCAGGAGGGGCTGGCCGTGGTGAGGGGGCGGCTGCCTGCTGGCCTGCTTCCAGGCCCAGAGCGGAACCAAGTGCCGCCCCCATCCCCGTCATCCCCACAACAGCCTTCTCTCTGTGCCTTCCCAGTCCCACGCACCAGCCCCCACTCCCACCCTCCGCCCCTTCCCTTCCTCCTTCACTGCCTTCCCTGCCTCTCTTTGTGTTCCTTCCAGACACCGTTCCAGCCCACTGGAGAAGAATAGAACAGAAAGCTCCTCCTCATCGCCCTTCTGTGGTGGCCATGCTCACAGCCCCCTCCTCTGGGGCCCCTGGACGCCTGTCCCCACCCCCCTGCTCACAAGGCTCAGCCTGTGATGAGAACTGGGCTTTTCACCGGAGTGAAAATACCAGTGTTTCAGAAAGCAGAGCTCAGAGAGCTGGCCTGACCTCCCAGCCCTGCTGCGCATCTTAGGTGGGAGCTCACTCTTCCTGGGCCTTTCCCCACAAACATGTCCCCGCCTCCCATCTCCAGGCCCTGTGCCACTCAGGCTGAGATGTCAGGGATGTCAGCAGTGTCTTCTCTGTGGGGTCCTGAGCTCAGGGACCTGTTGCCTCCTCTCTCCAGAAAATACCTCACAGAGCAGCCCAATTGGCCCCGGTTAGGAAGAACCCCTGACCGACAGTCTCATCTAGTGAGTGCTTACGACATGTCAGGCATTGTACTTGGAACTTGATGTGAAGTAGCACATTTAATCTTCACCACAAGCTTTTGAGGTCAATACCATTGTTTCCCCCATTTTACAGATGAGGAAATTGGAGCGACCTGCCCACGGTCACCCAGGCATTAGGGGCAGGATTAGAACACAGATCCTCTAACTTCAAAGCTGATGTATTTGGGTCATCACCCTTTCTCAGGACAGATATTGTGCAAACAAGCAAACAAAAAGACCATGAGTAAAATCCCCTTCTTACTTTTGATAGATTTTGTGCAAAGGGAAAGTCAGAGACTCTGGAAGGCCCCATTATTGTCACCTGAACAATCAGAAGTTCTGGGATTCTCAGTTGGGGGAATAGAAGACAGATCCGAATAATACAAAGTACATGCAGGGGCTGGAGCTGGTTAGGCCTGGGTTTGAATGTCAGTTCTTCAATTTGCTGGCTGGGTGACCATGTTACCTCTCCATGAGTTGGTTTGGGGAGTTTCTCTTCCGGGATAATCAGTTAAGATCTTACTGAACAACCCTCCCACAGATAACAACTCTTGACAACACCCCCCCACACACACACACACCCTCAAGGCCCCGGGAAATGAATAAAAGCAAGTAGACTCTGGAGCATTAGGGAATGACAAGGAGGAAGTTACCCATTTTTTATTTCTGATCTTGAGAGCAGGTTACAGTTATCATAGCACAGATAGAAAACCTGCAGTCTTTATGACCTAAGGAACCAGAGGACAAATTCAGATGAACCACAGCTACTGGGAAGTAGAAGGAGCAACCCCAGACAGGAGAGACACAAAGAGGGAGAGCCCCAACCCCAGATCCTGTGGATAGGCGTGGTTCAATCTCTGAACCACGTATGCACGGAAGCAACTTCAGCTGAGGAAAAATTTAAACAAACAAAAAAACCAAACCCAAAACTAAACTGAGATTTGGGCTGCCATCCAAGAGCAGAGTTTGAAGTTAATTGCCCAATAAAACAAAATTTCAACACATTTTGAGAATATCACAGAACCCAGAGTCCTCATAACATAACAGGCGCAATGTCCAGGATATATAACTCTGTTCCTCTAGAGTTATGCTCACAGACTTCAATGGAATTAAAGTAGAAACCAGTAACAAAAAGATAGCTGGAAAACTCCAAAGTATTTGGAGAGGAAACACACTTCTAAATAACACGTAAGTCAAAGAAGAAGCGTTGGGAGAAATTTTTAAAATTTTGAACTCCATGAAAGTGGCAATTATCAGGGTGCCTGGGTGGCTCAGTCAGTTAAGCGTCTGCCTTTGGCTCAGATCAAAGAGTATGGTCTTATTGGAACATTTTCATGCCGACTGCTCAGGCTGCAATCCTCTAAGTTCATACCATGGCTGGGATGGTAATAAGACCCAGAAACTTGATGCCCTCTCTGTTTCAAACAGATGCTTGACCCACTGAGCCACCCAGGCACCCCTAATAGCAATTTTCATATGAGGCACGCTCTGATCGCTTTTAACACCCAGAACCTCTGACATAACTTCCGTGGGATGTCACCTGGGAGTCAGGGGGGATTTTTGGAAATGGACCTTGTCTTCAGTTCCCAAGGACCATGGGAGTCCCCAAGGATTCTCCCTTGGGATGCCTTTTACCCCTGGAAACAATTCAGATTGCAAAATTTAAGAAAGGCCCTGCACAACCTCAGTCGGATCTATCAATTAGATCTCTTTTCCCGGAAACAGGGCAAACAGACGGAGGTACCCTAGGACCATCCAGGGCTCCAGGGCTCTAAATCAGGACCTGGACCTAAGGGCCTCTTGCACAATGTGTTTGGTCTGTAACCAGACCAGTAATCTCCCTTCTGATATATTGGATGATAATTATCTAAATAGGCCTCCTCAGAATAAACCCAGGTTGCTGGAGGAAACACAGGCCCTCCTTGACGAAGGGGACACTGCCTCTCTTACTGTTCCTTCTAACATATGTGGGGGCTTCTCCCTCATTTCCCGGGTTAATGGCTATAATTGGAGCCAACTGCGATTATTCTACTTTGGGACGGGGACTTTAAGGAATAGTCCCAAGCAGCCGCTGAAATTCCCTTTGTTTGGGGGAAATTCCCTGTCTTCTCTAGCCTGACATGGACTGCCTAATTCTACTTCTTGGTGGAAAAAACCTGCATCTGCTCATTTGTCCTAGCTGACAGGCTGTAGGACTGGGGGACCTCTTTCTCTGCCCTCTTGGCTTTTATCCGCCTCCAGCCTTCCTGGAGCACCTCACCTCTTCTGTGTTCCCCTCCCTCTCCTCCTGTTTCTGCACCACCTTGGCTGCAGCCCGTATACCTGTTCTTATGGCATCCTCAATGCCTAGGGCGCCATGGCTCCTTCTACCCTCAAGGTCAAGGACAACCCCCGGACGTAACACCACCCGCTTCAGATTTCCCCACCGGTGCCCCAGGTAGACACTGACAATGGGGAACAAATAATCAATTTGCAGGTTGTAAGGACATTTCTTTTTTTTAAGATTTTATTTATTTATTTGACAGAGAGAGACACAGCAAGAGAAGGAACACAAGCAGGGGGAGTGGGAGAGGGAGAAGCAGGCTTCCTGCTGAGCAGGGAGCCTGATGCAGGGCTCGATCCCAGGACCCTGGGATCATGACCTGAGCCGAAGGCAGACGCTTAACGACTGAGCCACCCAGGCGCCCCTATAAGGATATTTCATTTTATCTACATTTCCTTCTGCCTTTGTTTCCCACATCAGTTAAGAAAAGGGGCTTTGTGGTCCAGCAGCTCAGGGTTAAATCCTGGCCCTGTCCCAGGGTCCTGGGATCGAGCCCTGAGTCAGGGTTCCCTGCTCAGCAGGGAGTCTGTTTCTCCCTCTGCCCCTCCCCCAGCTTGTGTATGCGTTCTCTCTCTCTCGAATAAATAAATAACATCTTAAAAAAAAAAAAAAAGACGGGCACCTGGGTGGCTCATTTGGTTAAGCGACTGCCCTCGGCTCAGGTCATGATCCTGGAGTCCCGGGATCAAGTCCCGCATCGGGCTCCCTGCTCGGCAGGGAGTCTGTTTCTCCCTCTGACCCTCCTCCCTCTCATGCTCTCTGTCTCTCATTCTCTCATACATACATACATACATACATAAATAAAAGACAGTGTTCAGCTTCATCCTCTCTCCACCACCAGCCCCATCTTCTCTTCGGGCCAAGGACTCTAGCTAACTCCTAAAATTGCTGACTGCTTCTACATACAAATCCAGGCTCGGAGTGGGGAGGTAACCTGCATGTATTTACACAGCTAAGAAGCGAACCTCTGGTTGTCTAGGTCTTTCTGTGGTTCCATGCTACCAGCACACTTTTGTCAGCTCTCTCTCTCCTCCCCTATTCATTTCCTAGGGCTGCCGTAACAAATTATCACACACTTTGTGGCTTAAAACAACAGAAATTTATTCTCTCACTGTTTCAGAGGCTAGACATCCAAAATCAAGGTGTCAGCAGGGCCCAGACCTCTCTGCAAGTCCTGGGGGAGGATCCCACCTTGCCTCTTCCCAGCTTCTGGTGATTGTTGGCAATCCTTGGCTTATGGCTGCATCTCTCCAATCTCTGCCCCCATTTTCACATGGCCCTCCCCCTGTGTGTCTTCCCTTTGTGCATGTCTCTGTGGCCAAATTTCCCTCTTCTTGTAAGGGGGCCAGTTGCTGGATGGAGGGTCCAAACTTATCCAATGTATCAGCACAAATCTGATTTCCAAGTGAAGTCACATTCACAGGTACCAGGGGTCAGGACTCGGACATGTCTTTTGGGGAGACACAATTCAACCCACAACATCCCTGAGATCTAATGATTTATAAGAAATACATATTTGGTCATTCAGCTGACTCATATATTTCTCGGATATATTTGGTCTTCACGAGTCCTGAAAATCCTCCAGAACTGTGAAGGTGATATGGGTGACTTGTTATTAATGAAGGTGACTTTTGGATCCGCCCGAGGGTGGGAGCTGGTGAGCAGGAGGACTGACCCTGTGACTAAATGGTCAGAACCTTCAGCCCCACCCTCCACCTGACCTCTGGGGAGGTTGAATCAATCAAAGGCCAATGACTTAGTCAATCATGACTACGTCATGAAGCCTCCATAAAAACCCAAAAGGACAGCTTGTGGGTCCTTTTCCTTCGTTTCAGAAAGCTTGGGGAACCAGGCCATTGTCCTGTGCCACTGAGCAGGGCCCCGAGCTCCACAAGGACAGAAGCTCCTTTGTTCAGGACTTTGCCCCAGGTATCTCTATGTCTAGTATCCTTTATCATATCCGTTAGTGAACTGATAAATGAAACTAGGTGTTTCCCTGGGTTCTGTGAGCCACTCTAGCAAATGAGTCTGCAGCGCACGTTAACAGCCTGGGGCTTGTGACTGGTGTCTGAAGAGGTGGGGGAAGCAGTTGTGTCAGACTGAGCCCTCGATCTGTGGGATCTGATGTCATTTCCGGGTACACAGTGTCCAAAATGCTTGGTGCTGTGTATGGGGACCTCACTCCCAGACACGTGTTAAAATCCGGTCAAAGAACTCTAAAAGAAACCCCCCTACCGAATGTGCTAGACAATAATTCAGCAGGTGGACACTGAGCAGACACTCTGCATGGGAAGGAGCATCCTCAGGGTGTGATGGGGAGGTGGCAGGGCCCCATGAAGACCTGGCTGCCTGACACACAGGGACAGAGGCCCAGACAGGAGCCGGTGTGTGGCTTGGCCACCAGACTGTCTTGCGCTCTTCCTGTCTGTTCCGTCTGCCCTCCAGCCAGCAGGAGGGACAGCAGGCAGGCAGAGGAGGGAGCCCAGGAGAGGGGCCAGCAGCTTCCGGACCTAGCCCGGCCACTGACCATGGTCACTGCACAGCTCTGCGAGACTCTGGGACCCAGCTGCTGCCAAATTGACCTTGTCTATCAAGCAGTAATTCAGTCTAGGGCTGAAGGGTCCTTGGCAAGGGCTGGAAGGACTGGAAGGCAGAGGAATTTTTCTTAAAAGAGCTAGAGGAAGTCTCCCGGGGCAAAGGGCAGTGTTTTCATTTACAGAGCTGCCAACCAAAGCCCCATCTGTGGATAGAACAGCCTCACCGCCTTATGATTGAAAAGAAAGGCCCCTGCGTAGGGACTCCAGGCTCCTTGTCTAAGGCGATCCCTGGGGCAGGATGGCTTTGTAAAAAAGAGCTACTTGAAACCAGGCACGCCAGGATTCAAGCCTCAGCTCTGTCAGGTAGTAACAGTGTGGCCTCGGGTGTCACTTCACCTCTGGGTGCCTTAGGCCTACCTCTCCTGAGGTTGCTCAACATGTGTGGTTGGCCTCTCTGGCTCTGCCAACCGACCGAGTCACCCAGGTGCCCCAGGACCAGCACTGTTTTATCCACATGCATGTTCTTAGTATGTGACCCACAGTGGGTGCTCAGATGTTTGTGGAATGACTAAATGTGTTTAAAGGCTCCTAAAGTTTATAAGATTCTTAATAAATGTTAGTTTATATTATGATCTCAGCAAAGGCAATCTTACCTTTTTTTAATTTTTAAAGACTTTTGTTTTTAAATTTTATTTATTTATTTGAGAGACAGAGACAGATAGTTACAGAGACAGCGAGAGAGAGCACAAGCTGGGAGGAGAGGGAGAAGCAGGCTTCCCGCTGAGCAGGGAGCCTGACATGGGGCTCGATCCCAGCACCCTGGGATCATGACCCGAGCCAAAGGCAGACGCTTAACCGACTGAACCACCCAGGCGCCCCACTCTTTTTTTTTTCTCTCTCTTTAAATAGGCACTTTATTATATCCACAGGTGATAAAATCCCAGAGCTACTGTTAGGCACGTAAATACAGACCCTGCTAAATATTTAATGTTATCGAGCTTGTGAGACTCCAGCATGGTTTTGAGGCCAGTGACCTCAGTGTCTATCTTCCTGTTTGTTTGGGTGACAGCCCGATCTTGCTGGGCATGCAATGACACCATTTCTGTCCTCATTTCCAGCAGCTTCCTTTCATTCAATGAATACAATTCTTGCACTGTGCTCTTTTCTAGATTGAAGTCTAATTTGGTATCTGTTTGGACTTTGGTTACTTCATCCATTACTTGTCTTAACTGATGTAATTTAAGGTTTATTTTCTCATTTTCTGCTCTGAGGGCTGAAAATTCACTCTTCTCCAAAATAATACCTTTTTTCACATTAGCAATCTGAGGCATTATTTGCTGAACAGCGATCTCTTGCTGCATCTTGGTGACCATATCCTTGTAGACAATACCCATGTTGGTGTCCATGATCTTGACCAATGCAGAGGCAGTGATTCCCGCTTGCTGGGTTGGGAACCCATTTTCTTCGAGTAAACACACTAAGGCATGGGTGCCAAAGTAGAGCTTCTTGTTCCCACAAGAGGTGAAATCTCTCCTTTTGTGCTCCAGATCTCTCCTGTGCTCCAGCTGCAGGCTCCCAGCAGAAGGGCTTAGGTCCGTCCTGGAGGAAGCAAGGGCAGCCACTTGGCTGTGGCACAGGAGGAGGGCAGGCACCCCAGTCTTATCTTTCCTTGTTCCATATTGCCCTTCTTCTAAATTTGGATAGTGAGTCAACAATCCCCTGCCCAGCTCCCCCAATTCATTAAATAATGAAGTTAGCAGTATCTCTTGATACGAACTGCCTAGTACGTTCCGGGGCTGGGCAGTGGAGGTCCAGTGATGAGCAAGAATGGCCCAGAGAGCTGCACCATGAAGTCCCAGCAGCTATAGTGTATGGTAGGTGAGCTTGGAGATGAATATCAGTGCTGGGGGGACACAGAGCAGGAGCCACTCAGCCTAACTTAGAGGATTAGACAAGGCTCCTCTGAGGAAGTGTTGGCTGGGGCCAAAGGCTGAGGAGGAGCCAGTGTGGGGACTGGGGGGTGGGGGTGGCAGAGCGCTCAAGGAGGAGCAAACAACCCGTGCAAGAGCAAGGAGATTGAGAGGAGTGTGCTTGTCAGTAGGGCACTGAGGAGGCTGGAGAAAGAGGAGGATGAGGCCCTCCCAAGCCAGGCTGATGACTTTGGATACAGGCTTAGAGCAGAGGGAGACACTGAGGGGGGTCTAAGCTGGGGCATAGCATGCTCCGACTTGCGCTGCTGGAACACTTTCTGGGGCTGAAGTGTGAAGGGTGGGGCTATAGACCCCGTGTTTGTGTCTCTCCCCCTAATTCATATGATGGAATCCTAACCCCCAAGGTGATGGTATCAGGAGGTAGGGCCTTAGCGGGGTGACGAGGTCCTGAGGGCTCTGGGATTCATGCCTTCGCCCCTTTCACCACTGAGAGTGAAAGTATGCAGTGAGGGTACGGTCCTCCATGAACCAGGACCGTAGTATTTTGTTAGAGTGGCCCGAGTGGACTTGAGACAGATGGGTTGAGGGGGCAGGACACCTGACATGTGGTCCAAGGGGAGAAGTTGGGGGCCTGAACCCAAAGGAGAGACAAAGGGATGGAGAGAAGTGGGCTGGTTCCCGGGTTGTTTCAAAGGCCAAATAGTGATGGGGAGGACGTTGGCGAAGAGGGCTGGGGAGAAATCAAAGGGCAGTTGGGAGAACTATGTGGCTATTCCCTGGAAAGATCTGGACAGGGAAAGGCAGGAAGGGCATTCACGTTCTCCTCTTCCTGCCACCGCTAAGGAGAGCTCCAGCTCCTGGGCTTTCCGGGTGGAACAGGAGAAGTGCTGAGGCCCCAGCTGGGTTGCCATGGAAGGCACTGGAGTTGGGAGGGAGGCAAGAGGGAGACAGGCAGCAGGCGCCCCTCATGCAAGAACAGAAAGACAGAAAGACAGAAGGACAGAGACACTTGAGGAAGTGGGCCTTTAAAAGCGTTGGGGCATGATTCGAGTAATTCCCTGTGCTTGATTCCTAGGGTGGCTCTACCAGGTAGATTGCCACAAATTTGATGGCTTAAAAAGACCAAAATTCATTCTCTCACAGTTGTGGAGGCCAGAAGTCTGAAATCAAGGTGCCGGCGGGGTGCTCTGAAGGCTCCAGGGGAGAATGCTTGCCTCTCCCAGCCTCTGGGCTCTCCAGTGATCCCTTGGCTGGTGGCTGCATCACCCCAGTCACTGTCTCCACACAGCCCTGCCTTCTCCCTGCAGATCTCTCCTCTGTGACTCTCTTATAAGGACACTTGCTGTTGGTTTTAGGGTCCACCTGGATAATCCAGAATGATCTCCTCTTTAGATGCTTAATTACATCCGCAAAGACCCTTTTTCCAAATCAAGTCACATTCACAGGTTCTGGGGCTTAGAATGCAGACATATCTTGGTGGTTGGGGGGGCCAACTATCCATTTAACCCATACCTTCCCTTTCAGCATTTTCCCAAGGAACAGCAGTGAGGATTTCAACGACTTTTTAATTATTTTTTTTTTTTTAAGATTTTATTTATTTATTTGACAGAGAGAGAGACAGTGAGAGCAGGAGCACAAGCAGGGGGAATGGGAGAGGGAGAAGCAGGCTTCCTGCCAAGCAGGGAGCCCAATGCGGGGCTCGATCCCAGGATCCTGGGATCATGACCTGAGCCGAAGGCAGACGCCTAACCATCTGAGCCACCCAGGTGCCCCCTTAATTATTTTTTATAACAGCTTTATTGAGATCTAATTCACATACCATATACTTCAACACGTTAAAGTCTACAATTCAATGGATTTTAGTATATTCAGAGTTGTGCAGCCATCACCACAATTTTAGAACATTCTTCCCATCCCCCAAGTTTTTTTTAATTTATTTTTTTATTTTTATTTTTTTTTAAGATTTTATTTATTTATTTGAGAGAGAGAGAGAGCGCGCGCGCACACGCACGCAGGAGTGGGGGGATGGGCAGAGGGAGAGGGAGAAGCAGACTCCCCGCTGAGCAGGGAGCCCAATGCGGGGCTCAATCCCAGGAACCTGAGACCATGACCTTCATTGAGGGCAGATGCCTAACCGACTGAGCCACCCAGGTGCCCCTAAGCATTCTTTAAATATTCTAGATACAAGCCTGTTATCAGATAAATGATTTGCAAATATCTTCTCCCATTCTCTGTGTTGTCTTTATTCTTTTGATATTGTCTTTTGAAAAACAAGTTTTTGATTGTGATGACATCCAGTTTATCCCATTTCCTTTGATTGTGCTTTTGTAGTCACATCTAACCAATGACAAACCCAAGGTCATACACATTTACCCTATGTTTTCTTCTACGAGTTTTATAATTTTACTTCTTATATTTAATTTTTTTTAGAGTAAGCTTTATGCACAATGTGGGGCTTGAACTCCTGACCCTGAGATCAAGAGTCATGTGCTCTTCCCACAGAGCCAGCCGAGTGCCCCTATTCAATTATTTGTTATGCCTACTCATTGTTTTGAGTATGACACCTGAAAAGGGCCCACAGGTGGCCAGCTAAGTGAGCTGTAGTCTTGAGAAGGGCCTGTATGGGCTTCGAAGAAGAGCTTCCTTATGCCTTTCTTCCCCCTTCCCATCCTCATTCCTGGTGGTCCACACTGCGGGGTACTGTCATCTGAGGGTGGAGTGCTCTGCATGGAAGGGGGTCCTCTGACACAGTTGAGAGGCCTGTTACAGACCTGAAGGAGTGGACACAAGCTATAGATCCAAACTGCAGGGAAAGAGCCGAGGACCAGAGGAGCTGGTTCTCCAGAACCCACCCCAAACTCAGGGAGCCAGAGCGCACTGCCGGTGAGATGGAATGTGTGGTCAAAACAAAAGAATCCACCCACCAGAATATTTGGACACAGACAGACAGATAATGCCAAGCAGCCGTGAGAATATGGAGCAACTAGAACTCTCACACACTGCTGCTGGGAGTGAAATGGTCACAGCTACTTTGGAAAATGGCAAGTCTCGGGGCGCCTGGGTGGCTCAGTCGGTTGGGTGTCTGCCTTCGGCTCGGGTCATGATCCCAGGGTCCTGGGATTGAGTCCCGCCTCGGGCTCCCTGCTCAGCGGGGAGTCTGCTTCTCCCTCTACCCCTCCCCTCTGCTCGTGATCTCTCTCTCTCAAATAAATAAATAAAATCTTAAAAAAAAAAAGTGGCAAGTCTCTACAAAAAGAGAGTATACGCCTCGCCTACAACTTAGCTATTCCCACCCAGATAGATGAGGTGTGCACATGTTCCCCAAGATGTGTACAAGAATGCTCATGAAAACACCAGTCTGGGGGCGCCTGGGTGGCTCAGTCAGTTAAACGGCCTACTTTTGGTATTTGGCCCAGGTCATGATCTCAGGGTTGTGAGGTCAAGTCCCGTGTTGGGCTCCATTCTGGGAGTGAGGCCTGCTTAAGGTTCTCTCTCTTCAGGGCACCTGGATGGCTCATTTGGTTAAGCATCTGCCTTCGGCTCAGGTCATGATCCCAGGGTCCTGGGATTGAGTCCCACATCGGGCTCCCTACTCGGCGGAGAGTCTGCTTCTCCCTTTCCCTCTGCCCCTCCCCCCTGCTTGTGCTCTTTCTCTCTCACTCACTCTCTCTCTCAAACAAGTAAATAAAATCTTAAAATAAAAAAAAGACTTTCTCTCCCCTTCTGCCCCTCCTTGCCCCCCACCCCTCCATTAAAAAAAAAAAAAAAGCACTAGTCCGAATAACCCAAACCTGGAAACAACCCAAATGTCCACCAGCAGCAGAATGAATAAATAAATCGTGGAGTATTATATCATGAAATTTTATATAGCAATGAGGATGAATAAACCACAACCTCGGGCGCCTGGGTGGTTCAGTTGGTTAAGCGACTGTCTTCGGCTCAGGTCATGATCCTGGAGTCCTGGGACTGAGTCCCACATTGGGCTCCCGGCTCAGCGGGGAGCCTGCTTCTCCCTCTGACCCTCTCCCCTCTCATGCTGTTTCTCTCTCGCTTGCTCTCTAATAAATAAATAAAATCTTAAAAAAAAAAAAAAAACCCACAACCTCAATAAATCTCATAAACCCAGCATTAAGTAAAAGAAGTCAGACTCAAAAGAGCATATATTATATTATCATATTTATAGAAATTAAAAGGCAGGAAAACTCATGGTGGCAAGAGCCAGAATAATGGCCAGCCCCGGGGAGAGTAGTGACTGGCAACAGGGTTATTTACACTTTCTTGATCTGGGTGCTGCTTACATGGATATGTTCACTTTGAAAATTCACCCAAATGTACACTATTTGTCTTTTTTGGCATATATGTTAGATCATAAAATTTACAACAAAAATCCCAGGAGCTGAAACTGGGTGTGACATGGTGGCCAGGGGTAGGGTGGGGTGACTGTCATGTACAGCCGGCCCAGGCCCAGGGTTCCTCTTTTTTAGTTGTTAGGTTTTTAAAAAAAAAATTTTTTTTTTTCCCCAAAGTAAGCTCTATGCCCAATGTGGGGCTTGAACTCACCAGGCTGAAATCAGGAGTCGCGTGCTCTACCAAGTGAGCCAGTCAGATGACCCCAGGATTCCTCTTAAGTGTGGTGGACACATCCAAGCGGATAGGGCTGGGCGTTTCCAGCGGCAGAACCCTGCTGAGCAAATGTGTGGAAGGCGAAGAGCAAATTAAATGAATCAGTCTCTTCCTTCCTACTTTCTCTCCTGCCTTCCTGCCTTCCTTCATTTATTCATTCTTTCTTCTATTACAGTTTCAGGACCCATTTATGGAGTACCCACATCAGCTGAGCCCTAAGTACACAAAGCTAAGTAATTTACAATCCCTGACCTCAAGGAGTTCATGGTCCGGTGGGGGAAGCAGATCCTAAAAGAAATCAGTGCAACCCAGAGGGAAAGATGCCCTGATAGGTGTCCATCCAGACAGCGTGGCCAGATTAGGCTGGTTGGGGATCAGGACAGGGAACTCTCAATGGAGGTGATGCAGGACCAGGGACCTTCAGCAAGTGCCAATGGGGCAGAGGAAGGGTATCCTGGACAAGAGCACAGCCAGCCTGGCTCCCCTCCTATTAGAGCTAAGTAGATAGGATCAGGAGGTGAGTATGAAAAATGGTGGGGAGGGGGGGCAGTCAAGAATCAAAAAGGAGGGGCCTGGAAATGACTCCATGGTTTTGGATGATACGGATGACTGTGCTCTTAACTGCTGGCTAAATAGGAATCCGAAACGATCCTATTAGCAAGAGGCTGAGATGATTTTCCAAGGAGTCAGTGTCTTACAGTCTTGCCTGTGAAGTACACAGGTGGCCTGCTTGGGGGTCCAGGCAAACAAAGCAAATATGCAAATCTGGCTAGGTGTGAGGCAGTAGGGAGCGGCGGGGTCTGTAGACATTGACTCTCCTGACCTGCCCACAGGTATTCAGATTTTGTTGTGTTCAAAATGTGGTGCAGGCCTGACAGAACAATCTGGTCCCTGAGTCCCCTCTAGCACTTGGCTGCCAGTCTGCAGACTCTGGACAAACTTTCCTCCAAGGTGTCTCCAGATATAATGAGTGATTTCTGTAATTTAGTGTGTGGGTGATGAGGGTATTGCTCAAGATCTGCGGTCCCATGAGGTGAAGTGTCCTCTGAGTTCCTTTCTCTCCTGAGAGGATCTCTCAGTGGACAGGGCTGCCCCGTGAGCCTTTTCATAACTTTCCGTGACTCTCAGGGGCAGAATTCAGAGAGATTGGTTTTTTACAGTGGAAAAATACTGGCAATCATAAGAGATCTTGATCCGGTTCTGGAAAATCCCAAAGGCCAAGAGCCCTGGAGGCCCAGATGTCCCATGACCAGGACAGGAAGACTTTTAGAGTATGCAGGACAAGGCACCTTCTTCTCCGGGAAGACCTGCTATGTGCCAAGTAGTGGGCTGGTCCCTAAGCTCATTGCATTCACATAACGGTATCTTGGGATATTTGTTTTTATTATCCCTCTTTCACAGAGGGGAAAACCAAGGGGCAGAGAAGTGACTTGCCCAAGGCAATTGTCAGCACCACTGTAGCCGGAACCCTAAGCAACTGGAGAAGGGTCTAACACAACCGTATCTTTGAGGATCTGCTATTTATTTGGGTACTTCCTGAGCACCTGCCAGCCACTGCTGTAGGCTCTGTGGACACAACAGTGAACAAAACAGACAGCAGTCTCAGCCCTCATCCAGCTGACATTCCAAAGGGGGAAACAGACAGTGAACAGATAAACAACTAAGTCAGGCAATAGATGGGGAAATGTGGAGTACAGTGGAAGAACATAAATCAGGGAAGATAGGTGGGGTGTGTAGGAGGTGTGAGGGTTGCTGGGTTAAATGGGAGGGATGAGGCCAGACCCCACTGAGAAGGTGACACCTGAGGAACTGAGCCCTGGCTGCTTCTGAGGGAAGGGTCTCGGATGAAGGGAACAGCAGAGGCGCTAAAGGGGAGAGGGTCTGATGTGTGGCAGAGGCCAGTGTGGCTGGAGCAGAGGGGTGAGGGGCAGAGGGGACAGGTGAGGTTCACGAGGGCATGAAGGCAGGAGAGCTGGGGGTCAGGTGGTGCAGGGCCCTGCAGGCCACTGCGGAGATTGGCTCTTACTCTGAGGCTGTGGGGGCCATTGCAGGAGTCTGAGAAAAGGAATGACATGACCTTTACCCACTTTGAACAGGATCGCTCTGGCTGCCGCGTAGGGAGACACTACGGGGCAGGGGCGGGGTCACCGGTCGGGAGGCAATGACAGTGACCTGGGCGGGAGAGAATGGGGTGCAGCCCAGGGGGCAGCAGCAGAGGTGGTGAGACGCAGGTGGACCCCACATCTGTTTGCAAGCAGAGCGAGCAGGATTTGGTGGTGGATGGGCCATGGCAAATGAGACAAAGGGAAGAGGAGTGATGATATCCGAGTTCGGGACTGAGTTACCAGAAGGACAGAGTTACCACTTCTGAGATGGGAAAAAGGATGCAAGGAGAAGGTCTGGGGAAATTCAGAAGTTCAGCGTTGCCCAGCGTAGTAGTTGGGGATGCCGCTTGGGTTTCCAAGTGGGGATGCTTAGGCAGCGTGTGGCTGGGATTCTGGGGAAGAGTCAGCAGGTGGGAGGCTGTCTGTGAACTTGAAGAGGTCTCCAACTGGTTGGGAAAGCAGGGCACCCTGGTAAAGCTCCTGGGACCTCTTGATTTCAGTAGCACCCTGGCGTCCCTCGTAGTAGCCAGCTTCCAAGAGACCCCCAATGCCCCCCACTTCCTGATATTCACGCTCTTACAAGGGCCTCTCTCACAGAGGACAGAGCTGAGCGACAAGTAAGAGATTGCAGACATGGTGGTTCCTGATGACCAAGGCTTCTGCCTCGCTTTCTCTTGGGTCGCCTGCCCTGGGAGCCGTACGCTGACATGTCATGAGGTCACTCAAGCAGCCCAATGGAGAGGTCCACGGGGCAAGGAGCGGAGGGCTCCAGGGGACCGCCATGAGAGCGGCCCACCGCGGAAGTCGGTCTTCCAGCCCCGGCCAAGCCTTCGGCTGACTGCAGGCCCGGCTGACACCCTGACTGTAACCTCATGAGAGACGGAGACAGCATCACCCAGCGGACTCACTGCCACATTCCTGACCCACAGAAACAGTGTGACATAATAAATTTATGTTGTTTTAACCTGCTAGGTTTAGGAGTAATTTGTTACACAGCAATAGATAACTAATACAAACTTTTTTTTTTTAATGCCCAGAAAGGAAGGGCAGGTCCTTCTGTAGCTTACATATTATCTCTTATTTGCTGACTGACCCTGATTGGGGGTGGGGGGAGGACAGCTGCCCAGCCTGCCACTGTTCTGACTTCTTGGGATCCTCCTGCAGCTTCTCAGACTCCTGGGGAGGCTGTGTGCTCAGCATCTCCACAAAGAAGGCAGAGAAAAAAGCAGGCTCCTGCTGAGCAAGGAGCCCAATGCAGGGCTCAATCCCAGGACCCTGGAATCATGACCTGAGCTGAAGGTAGATGCTTAACCGACTGAGCCCCCCAGGTGTCCCTTGCAAATCCCTTTATAGAGAGTGGTTCTGCTCCTTTGATACAAGTCTGAGAGCCTCGGAGGGTGCAGAGGCAGAGCCCAGGCACAATCAGGTTTGGTGAAGATGAGCACGCGGGTCCAGGTGGCCCTTGCTCCCAATCTGGTCATGGTGTCTGGCCTGAACTCTGCCTAGGAGAAGCATCAGGCCTCGCTCCCCCAGTGGAGAGTGTCAGGACACCAGAATCCACTGGCAATGGCTTTGGCATCCTTAGACCTGGGTCTGGAATCCCCGTTCAGCAGTTCTGGCTCTGTGTCCTTGAGTCACTTCACTGGCTGACTTCCATTTCCTCAGCTGTCACATGGTGGTTTCACACTGACCTAAGGGGACCCCTGACACTGGATAAGCTGTGTGAATCCTTGGCACTAGGGGCCACCCATTAAGTAGTGGTGATTATTATGATGGGACCTCGTGGCTCCAGGCTGGCTGATTGGGGCTTGAAAGGGGAAACCCCAGTGCTTTCCATGTCTCTCTGGCTCCCTTTCATGAATTTAAGTGACTAATATTTATTCCTATCACCCCTTCCGGGCTGTTAAAAGAACACAAATAGGAGTTTTTGCATGTAAATGTCTTAAAAGATGCTACCACAAAGGAGGGGTCTGCAGTGATGACAGTTGGATGGGTGGTTTTCAATATCTTCCACTTCTTTGTGAAGGAGAACCATCCTTCATAGTCCCCAAGCCTTGAATTCACTGGTGTGGTCAGAGGAAGTGGGGGCCAGAACTGGGAGGGGCGGAGTCTGGCAGAGAAGTTTTCAGAAGAAGCAGGAGGTTTAGGAAGGGAAGGCTTGATCTAGCTGCAGTCTCCGTATCTATTTATGCATCTATCTATTTACATAGGTCTGTTTTAATCCATCCACATTTCTAGTGATTTAGTAAACATTTACATAGCGCTCACTATTTAACTCTCCCAGCAACCCTGCAAAGCCACTGTCATTGTCCTCGTCCCAAGGTTAGAAAACTGTGACTCAGAGACTTCTCAATGTCACAAAACAAGCCAATGGGAGAGGGAGCAGGGGTTCTGAGTTTGGGGAGATGTCAGAGCCCACCACCTCCCACCACTGCTGGCGTGCTAGAAATAGAGGTGGGGCTCAGGGGTGGAAACACTCAACTGGTTTGGAGAGCGAAAGCTAAGTTGTGACCTTCAGCGTTCCCGGTTTGCAATGTTCTTCCACATCTAGGAAAGGCTACAGGACTTGCCAGCTGTAGTTGAAGAAACCCCTTCCCACTTTCCCCATTTTAAAAGGGAATCGACTGGGAGTGGAGAAGTTAAGGGAGTTGCCACTTGACCCTTTCAACATTCAATATTCTTTTCAAGAATGATCTCATCTCTCTCCAAGAGGGCAAAGCCTGGCCCCTGGGCTGAAGCAAGACAGAGAGAATGGAGGTTCTTTAAGCTCTTACTATGTGCTAGACATTGTGAACACATCATCTTGCAGCAACTCTGAGTAGTAAATATTTTCATTCTCAGTTTATAGCTGAAGAAATTGAGTTTCAGAGAAGTAAGAGGATTTGCTGAGGAAGTGGTGGAGGTGGGATATGAACCCAGATCTGGCGACTCCAGACTCTTGGAGGCTCCCTCCACTACACTTCACTGTCTCATCAAGGGCAGCCAGGTCACGAGGTGGAAGGGCAAGGTTAGGTCAGAGCTATCCTGCCCCTCAGGAAGAAGAGTAAATCAGCCAGGAATAATTCATGGCAAACTCCATTCCCCATGAGCGTCAATTCCCAAGGCATCATGGTGGCAGAACCAGTACTGGGTGGTCTCAGAAATGCCCTCTACTTCTTTCTTTTCTTTTTTCTTTTCTTTTCTTTTCTTTCTTTCTTTCCTTTCTTCCTTCCTTCCTTCCTCTTTTTTTTAAGTACGCTCGACGCCCAACATGGGGCTTCACGCCCAACATGGGGCTTGAACTCACAACCCTGAGATCAAGAGTCGCATGCTGAGCCACCCAGGCACCCCTCTGCTTCACTATTTCTGCTTCAGAGTAGCAACCTTGAGGTCCACTTAGCCCAAGCTCTCATCCGATGGTGGACGCCCATTATATTATCCCCCAGAGAGGTAGTTCAACCCCTGCATGAGCACTTCCACAGACAGCAAGCCCACTCCCCACTAAGAGAACCCTGACAGGGCTACCCTTCCGAGCTGTGTTGGCCCAAGCCCTCCAAACCCCCATCAGTCTATTGACAGAAATATGGCCACATGTAACAGGAATTGGCTTTTTCTGGCTCTGTCCCCAACCGTTCCTGCAGATGTTCCTGGGAATGCCCTGCAGGTGTCTCCCAGGTGCTCTGCCTTGGGAGGTATGCTTCCCAGAACTAAACCACCCACATTAAAAATGCTGACTTTTTAAAAAACCAAATCCTCAGTGTCTGTAGGAGGTATGAAGCCAAACTTTCAAGAAGCCACCATTGACAGACAGTGCTGATGTTCCTTCTGGCATACTCATGAAACTGTCCACTCTTTTAAGCAGTGCTCCTGGGACTCAAGTGTGAGCACCAAGGATCTTCTCCTCTGAATCACCCTCTTCTCACCCTGTCCGCAAACCTCTTTTATCCTCTTCAACTCTCTTTCCTTAGGATGACTTCTTCCCAGGGAGCCCTCTATCCCTTGTGCAAATAGACCCTCAAGAATCTTCCTCTCGGTTCCTCCAGACCTGCCCTGACAGGTCTAAATCCTAAAGTAAAATCAGCCTAGGCAATAATAATAGCTAACATTCATTCATTCGACAAGTGTTTACTGGGCTCCTACTTTGTACCAGATAGTGCTCTAGGTGCTAGAGATACAGCAGTGCACAAAGAAAGACAATGGAGGAGTCCCTGCCTTCCTGGAGCCCACATTCTGGAAGGCTGTAGGTGCTTATCAGCCTCCACGCACTGCTACAAGCCCGTTCCATGTATGAGCTCATCTAATTCCAGGAAACTGAGGCACCAAGAGGTAGGTAACTTGCTGAGTAATAGCAATAACCACCACTTACTGAGTCCTTTCACCATTTCAGATGCTGGGCCCTGCAGGTCGCATTCAGCATGGAAGGAAGTGAAGAGGTGTGAGGTAGGACGGGTGTGGTGTGAGTCCCAGCTCACTGTGTGGCCTTCGCATGACTCCTTCTGTGTTTCCTAAAGGAAGGCGCCCTTGGATGGCCCTGGTCTTGTGAAATAACCTGAAATACCTGGACTGGAGTGAGTTTCCCTGCCTCTCTGGAACCTGGAGGGAAAGCAGAGGGGAGCGTATGGGTCCAGGCTGCCAGCACCGCGTGCAGAGGAGATGGGGAGCGCAGGTCGGGGTGAGGGGCACCTGGTGACAAGGTCACTCAGCGCAGGGAATAGGAGCTCTGCCCAAAACAGCAGACTCCACTTGCTTCCCAGGAGGAACCCAAGCTGCCCTCGGCTCTTGCTGGTTACAGGGGCGACCATGTTTCAGGGCCCACAAATAATCAGAATCTAGGGCATACTGTCTGCCAACTTTGTACTGGAAACACCAGTACATGGCGTGGGGGTGGCGAGGAGAATAAAAGTAACACCTGCGGGTCTGTGGGAAACCCAGGAGCCTGGGGGGCGGACAGTGCCGGGTGCGCCGCCTTGCTCAAGGCACACCCCTGCCCTAGGTCTCCGTTTCCCCATCCGTGACCGTCAGTGTCTGGCTCCCGCGAGCCGGAGAGGTGGTGGGGAAGAGCAGGGTCAGAGGCCTTTCCCGGGCCCCCTCCCTCCCAGCGGGCAGGGTGCTGGCTACGCGCGCGGGCGCCGGGGGAAGGAGCTGCGGGCTCTGGCGCCCCCTGCAGGCCGAGAAGGGCCGCGCGGCGCCTGCGCCCCGAGCCGGCCGGGGAGGCGGGCCACGCTGCGCGGAGGTTTATGTCACCGCGGAGAACGGATATGACTCACCACTCCTCGGGGCCAAGGGGCGGCCGGGTCGAGTGCGGAGACGCGGCCACAGGAACCAGGGACAATGGCGGGAAGTGAGAGGAATGCGGGACTGGCTGCTGCAACGCTACCCCTCGGCGACCCCGGCTCCGCGGAGGGGCGGGGGGTAGGGTGGGGAGAGCAGCCGGCCGGCGCAGGCGCAGACGGGGCGGGGCGGGGCGGGGCCTGGCGGGAGGACGGGGCGGGGCGCCCCAACCTGAAGAACACTCTGGGCGGCCTTTCCAGCGCCCTAGCCCGACTCCTCGGGGGCTCCCCATGGCCTTCTGGACAGTGCTCAAACTTGACTGGATGTCAGAAAATCCCAGGGGCTTGTTAAAACCCACGTCCCGGGGCCCCACTCCAGAGGTAGGTCAGAGCTGGGGCAGCATGAATGTGCGTATTTAACAAGCTCCCCCTGGGTGCTGCTGAGGCAGGGGTCCTGGAAGCACTCCTTGAACCTAGCAGTACGGTAGAACACAGTCCTAGCTGCTTAGCTGGCCTACTGTGATTGGGCATGCTCCAGCCTCACCTCTCCCAGCTTCCTACCCCCTCCACACGTGTACTAGCAAGACTCGACTACTTGCATTTTGCTTACATTTTCTTTCCCCTGTGTGTTTGCACAGGCTGTTTCCTGTGCCTGGAACACCTTCCCCTCACTCCACTGCTGCCCTAACAGGCTGACTTCCACCACCCTTTAAAATCTCCATGGTGTGCATCAAAGGGCACAATCAACAGAAAAAGCAACCCACACAAAAGGAGTAGATATTTTGAAATCATATATCTGATAAGGGGTTAATATCCAGAATATGTAAAGAACTCCTACAACTCAGCAAAAAAACCCCACACACAACACGATTTAAAAATGAGCAAAGAACTTGAATAGGCATTTCTCCAAAGAAGATCTATGAATGGCCAATAAGCACTTAAAAATATGCTCACTATCACTACTCATTAAGGGAATACAAATCAAAACCACAATGAGATACCACCTCACCCATTTGGATGGCTACTGTCAAAAAAATGAAAACAAAAGCCAGGGATGCCTGGCTGGCTCTGTCGGAAGAGCAGGCAACTCTTGATCTCAGCCTCACACTGGGTGTAGAGATTGCTTAGATAAGTAAACATTAAAAAGAATGGAAATAACAAGTGTCAATAAGGATGTGGAGAAATTGGAACACTTGTGCACCATTGCTGGGAGTGTAAAATGGCTTGGCAGTTCCTCAAAAAATTAAAAATAGAATTACCATATGATCCAGCAATAGACCAGAAAGAATGGAAAGCAGAAACTCAAAGAGATGCTTGTATGCCCATGTTCATAGCACCATTTTCCGCAGTAGCCAAAATGTGGAAACAAGTGTCCCCAGTGTCCATCAACAGATGAATGGATAACCATACACTGGAATATTATTCAGCCTTAAAAAGGAAGGAAATTCTGACATGGGCTACTACATGGATGAACCTTGAAAACATTGTGCTAAGTGAAATAAATCAGTCACCAAAGGACAAATACGATACATTTCCACTGACATGAGGTACCTAGAGTAGTAAACTCATAGAGACAGAAGAGTTGCCAGGGTTGGAGCAGGGAAGGGGGGGCGTGGGAGTTATTACTCAATGGGTATGGAGTTTCAGTTTTTCAAGATGAAGAGTTCTACGGAGGGATGGGGGTGATAGCTGCAAAACAGTGTGGATGTACTTAACGCCCGAACTGTACAGTTAAAAATGTTTGAGATGATAGAGTTTAGGTTGTGTATTTTACCACAATTAAAATATTTTTAAAAGGGGGTGCCTGGGTGGCTCAGACAGTTAAGCCTCTGCCTTTGGCTCGGGTCATGATCCCAGGGTTCTGGGATCGAGTCCTGCATCGGGCTCCCTTCTCAACAGGGAGTCTGCTTCTCCCTCTGCTCCTCCCCCCTGCTCATGTGCACTCTCTCTCTCTCAAATAAA
The DNA here is from genome assembly GCF_011800145.1 of Mirounga leonina. Lineage (NCBI taxonomy): Eukaryota > Metazoa > Chordata > Mammalia > Carnivora > Phocidae > Mirounga > Mirounga leonina. The sequence goes on from NW_023270503.1 coordinate 5,797,373, forward strand.
TAAATAAAATCTTTAAATTAAAATTTAAAAAAAGTCTCCACAGCAGCTTCTGACTGCCTGTTCCCTCTCCTCCTCTAGCGTAGATCAGGCTTCCTTATATTTGCTCCCGCTGTACCTCATACCTCCAGGAAAACATTTGCCATACTGTGGAGGTTTGGGCATTTGTTTGTTTCTTTTAATTCACACATTTATTGCTCTAATGGACAGTGGACTCCTTGAGGGTGGAAAACCACTCAGTTCTGTCATTCTGTGCCCTCTGCACATAATCAAGTAGGGTGAGCCCTCAATAAAGGTTTGGCCCATGAGTGGATGGGAGATGAGAGTCAAAGAAAGGGTGAGTGGTCACTCAGGTGCTCTCTTTAATCAGTTTGAATCAAAGTTAATGATGAAATATTTTCAATAAAAAGGTACAAAAAAATACTATGACAGACACCCATGTACTTGCCTACAAAGATTTAACGAATATTAACATCATGCCATATTTGCTCCAATTTCTTTTTTTTTTTTTTGCAGTTTCTGTATTTCTTTTAAAAAAAGACAAACAGGAAAAAACTCTGATAAATCGAAAGCTCTTCTCCTCTTCCCCTGTTTAGATAACCACTACTCTCAAGTTACTGTAGATCCTTCTTGTCTACCCATATATGATTTTACTACATGGCTATATATCAAAATGTACAATATTATATTAATAATATATGCATACATAAATACACATATGTATATGTATAATACCTATATTAGCAATATGTGTTTATAAATAGTAAGATACTGTGTAAATAAATTCCTTTGAAACTTGCTTTTTCACTCATGTTTCTGAGATTCATCCATGTTGATACATTCTGATCCATTCTTTTAAAATGCTATTTGTATAGTTTTCAATTGTATGAATAAATCTCAGTTTATTTATCCATTCTGTTACTGATAGACTGTTTGCTGTTTCCCTTTTTGTTATGTATAGCACTGCCATGAAGATTCTCGAATAAGTCCCTCATACAAACCTGAGGGGAGGTTTCTAGGCAAATAGTTGCATATTGTCAGCTCTCAAAAGTTCCTCTGAAACACTTGGGACCATATTGTTTCCAGTTTTAGAATGGTTCTGATCTTAAAAATGTAATATGCTATGTATCATATGACCTCACTGATATGAGGAATTCTTAATTGCAGGAAACAAACTGAGGGTTGCTGGAGTGGGGGGTGGGGTGGGAGGGATGGGGTGACTGGGTGATAGACATTGGGGAGGGTATGTGCTATGGTGAGCGCCGTGAATTGTGTAAGACTGATGAATCACAGATCTGTACCTCTGAAACAAATAATGCAATATATGTTAAGGAAAAAAAAAAAAAGAAGATGAAGAAGGTAGCAGGAGAGGAAGAATGAAGCGGGGGAAATCGGAGGGGGAGACGAACCATGAGAGACGATGGACTCTGAAAAACAAACTGAGGGTTCTAGAGGGGAGGGGGGTGGGAGGATGGGTTAGCCTGGTGATGGGTATTGAGGAGGGCACGTTCTGCATGGAGCACTGGGTGTTATGCACAAACAATGAATCATGGAACACTACATCTAAAACTAATGATGTAATGTATGGGGATTAACATAAGAATAAAAAAATTAAAAAAAAAAGGTAATATGCTAAATGATTCTATTTCTTCTCGAAAAGACAAAAGTTTAGTGGATGGAAAACAGATCAATGGCTGCCAGGCATAGGCGTGGTTGAAGGGAGAGTGTGATTATAAAGGGGAGAAATAGAGATTGTTTGGGGTTGTTCTGTATCTTGATTGTGGTAGTAGTTACACAGATCTATACATGTGTTAAAATTCTTAGAACTATACAAAAAGGAAAGAGAAATCCATTTTAAATTTTAAAATGTTTAAAATATAAAAATGTTTAAATGTTATATTGTGGATGTGCCACATAGTACCTAAGACTCCCAGTGGGGCACCCATAATCAAACAATAATATTTCTAAAGTAAACTATATGAACAATCACATTAAATGGGACTAATTAAGACTATAAATAACTTGGGGCGCCTGGGTGGCTCAGTCAATTGAGCATCTGACTTTTTTTTTAAGATTTTATTTATTTATTCATGAGAGACAGACAGAGAGAGAGAGAGGCAGAGGGAGAAGTGGGCTCCCAATGCGGGACTGGATCCCAGGACCCCCGGATCATGACCTGAGCTGAAAGCAGATGCTTAACCGACTGAGCCACCCAGGCACCCCTTGAGCATCTGACTCTTGATTTCAGCTCAGGTGAAATCCATTGCTTATTCATTCATCTGTGGACACTTGGGTTGTTTCCATGTTTTATTTTTATTTTATTTTATTTTTTTAAAGATTTTATTTATTTGACAGAGAGAGAGTACAAGTAGGCAGAGAGGCAGGCAGAGGGAGAGGGAGAAGCAGGCTCTCCGCTGAGCAGGGAGCCCGATGCGGGGCTCAATCCCAGGACTCCGGGATCATGACCTGAGCCGAAGGCAGCCGCTTAACCGACTGAGCCACCCAGGCACCCCTCTGTGTTTTAGCTCCTGTGAATAATGCTGTCATGTACATGGGGGTACAAATATCTCTTCGAGACCCTGCTTCCAATTCTGGATCAGGTTTTGTCCTGAGGTGCATTTAAGGCAAGCAAACCTAGGGGTGAAAAAAACTTGCAGTTTTCAGAGTTTTTTGAATTTGGGAGTTGCAGATAAGGAACTATAGGCTTGCACCAATTTATATTCCCACCAGAAATTTATGCATTCTCCTTTTCCCCTGTCTTCATCAACATGGTGTGATCAGGCTTTTTTTAATTTTGGCCAATCTGATCAGACCGAAATGAGGTCTCATTATTGGTATTTGAATTCCCCATGATTACTCGTGAGGTTGAGCATTTTTTGGTTTGTTTATGACCATTTGGTAGTTTGTATGTTTCTAGGAATTTGTCCATTTCTTCCAGATTGCCCAGTTTGTTGGCATATAATTTTTCATAATATTCTCTTCTAATCTTATGTCTGTGATGTTGGTTGTGATCTTTCCTCTTTCATTCATGATTTTATTTATTGGGTCCTTTCTCTTTTCTTTTTGATAAGTCTGGCTAGCACTTTATCAATTTTATTAATTCTTTCAAAGAATCAGCTCTTAGTTTTGTTGATCTGTTCTACTGGCTTTTTTTTTTTTTTTTTTGCTTGTTTGTTTCTATATCGTTTGTTTCTGCTCTAATCTTTATTATTTCCTTTCTTCTGCTGGCTTTAGGCTGTATTTGTTACTCCTTTTCTAGCTCCTTTAGATGTAGGTTAGGTTGTGTATTTGAGACTTTTTTTTTTTTTAAGATTTTATTTATTTATTTGACAGAAACACAGCGGGAGAGGGAACACAAGCAGTGGGAGTAGGAGAGGGAGAAGCAGACTCCCCGCTGAGCAGGGAGCTCAATGCGGGGATCGATCCCAGGACCCTGGGATCATGACCTGAGCGGAAGGCAGATGCTTAATGACTGAGCCACCCAGGCACCCCGAGGGCTGATTTTTTTTTAAGATTTTATTTACTGGGGCTACTGGATGGCCTAGTAGGTTGAGTGTCTGCCTTTGTTCAGGTCATGATCCCAGAGTCCTGGGATCGAGTCCTGCATCAGGCTCCCTGCTCAGTAGGGAGCCTGCTTCTCCGTCTCCCTCTGCTACTCCCCCTGCTTGTGCTCTCTCTCCATCAAATAAATAAAATCTTAAAAAAAAATAAAAATAAAAAATATCTGAGTAGAGTCTGAGGAAGAGATCTGATGTTATATTTTGCATATGTTTTCTACTTGTTCTGCTAGCATGATCCAGTGGTCTCTTCTTTCCCCACTGATCTGAAGTAACACCACCTCTGTCACAGCCCAAGTTCCCATCAGCATGTGATCCCTCTCTGGGTCTTCCACTCAGTTCCATGCTCTCTGTCTACCTTCGTTAATGATAAATCTCTATACACGGCAGGACAACCCCTCCCTCCTATTCTCCCAACGATTCTTGACCCTTTATTTACTGTTTTACAAAAACTAAAGGAAAATGTGTCCATTTCTATAGAAAAAAAACGCTGGAATTTGATTAGTATTTGTCCATGGACCACAATGCTGGTAGTAAGGAGTAAGGAGATTTTTTTTTTTCCTCAGAAGAGAGAAGGCAGTCACACCTCACTCATTCTGAGGTTACTTTCCAGCAACCTCCAATGTCTAGAAAACACAAGAAAACAAGAAGAAGGCACAAGAAGTCTCTGAGAAGCTCTTGACACCCCAGAGCCTCTGCACGAAATCACACGCTTCGTCAGAGGAGACCCTCTCGGCCTCCCTCAGCACCCGTTCACTTTTACCCTAGTCATTGTTCTAAGAAACTCGATTATCTGGTTTCCCAGCCGACAGCGAAGTAAAAGCTGCCGCTTAGAAGAGGAGATGCAGGGCGCCTGGGTGGCTCAGTCGGTTAAGCGACTGCCTTCGGCTCAGGTCATGATCCTGGAGTCCCTGGATCGAGTCCCGCATCGGGCTCCCTGCTCGGCGGGCAGTCTGCTTCTCCCTCTAACCCTCCCCCCTCTCATGTGCTCTCTGTCTCTCTCATTCTCTCTGTCTCAAATAAATAAATAAAATCTTAAAAAAAAAAAAGAAGAGGAGATGCAAGAAAAAAGCATGCTGATGACTAAAAATGACAAAGAAAAGCCCAAATCCCCAGAAATAGATGAAGGAATACAAGAGGGCAGCAAAGTGCGGCCCCTCACTTCTGGCTTGGAGGCACTGCTGTGCATTTTGTTATTTAAAAAAAAAAGGAAAAAGAAAAAAAAAGGCCACTCGGCTCCTCAGGGTCCGTTATTCAGGACCCACCTTCACCTCGTGGCTTCCAGGCTACTCTGGCTGCAGCCATTCCCGTCAGAGGTGAGGAGGGAAAGTGGAGAAAGTCAAGTCCGGCATCTCCTCACTGGCAAGGGAGGTGGGCTATGCACCCACCACCTGCAGTCCTGCAGTCCTGTCCCGCCGGGGAGAGCTTGGCCCGGTGGCACAGGGTCCGGGAGACCGAGTCCCCTGCTGAGGAAGCAGGTCATTTGCGCCCCTGTAGGACTTCGACTCGCAATTTGAGTGAGACAGGGCACCATCGGTGGGTTTGAGCCCGGCAATGGCTTGATCTGATTTGTGAAAGGCCCCTCCAGCTGCCGTGTGGAGAAAGCTGACGGGGGGGTGGGGTGGGGCGTGGGGTTAAAGGGCCAAAGCTTGGAACTCAGTTTGGATGACCCTCCCTTGTTCCTTTTCCATGACATCTCTCACATGGTAGCACTTACACTTTGTTTGTGTCTCGTCTTCCAGCTCAGTGTGTCCACAGTACCAGGCCTGGAGCAGGTGCTCAGCTACGTCCGTTTCAAGCACGTTAGAGGCACCTGAGTAACACCTGGAACCTGGCGGGTTGGCCGGGATTCTTTTTTTTTTTTTAATATTTTATTTATTCATTAGAGAGAGAGAGAGACAGAGAGAGCACAGAGGGAGAAGCAAGCCCCCCGCTGAGCCAGGAGCCCAATGCGGGACTCGATCCCAGCACCCTGGGATCATGACCTGATCTGAAGGCAGACACCCAACTGACTGAGCCACCCAGGCGCCCCTGGCCGGGGTTCCTTGATTACAAATGGCACAGACCAGCTCTGGCTGTCAAAAGGACAGGGAAGGGAAGAGGAAGGAAGAGAAGAGAAAGAAACTCAGGAGGAGCCCAGAACCCACAGGGAGGCTCAGAAGTAGGGTACGCAGAAGAGAAGTTTTTCACAGTCAGGTTCTGCTGCCTCTCTGGACCTCGTTTTCAGGTCCTGGGTGGGGTTCACTGGAGGGACGTGGGTGGCGGGATCAGGCTCTGGTCTCCCTGCATCACAGAGAGGCAGAACTGTGGTCGAGAAAACCTTCAGACCTCCCCCATGGCTTCCATGAGCAGAGGGCAAATTGCCTGATTCCTTGTCTCAGCCAGGCCTCTCTCCGGGACGGGGGGCAGGTCGTGGGAAAGGAAACCAGAGAGCCGTTAGGGGAAATGAGTGCTGGGTGGCCAAGAGCCAGCAAATGTCCACTACAACGTCCTGGGGCTAGCGAAGCACGAAGGCGTGACCGGTGGCCTGGGGCTCGTGAAGAAGAAGCATCTTCCTCACCTTCGCGTCCATGGGTGTAATGCAGCGCCTGGCACTCAGTAGGCGCTCACCTAACGTTTACCCAGTGACTGAAGGACGGACTGACCAGCCACAGAAGTCCAAGGGCCAGCAATGTCTCCTGAAACATCACTTTTATGAATAAAAGGGGATGAAACGGCAGCAGTCTCAATGAAAAGATTGGCCCAAGAGAAAAAAAAAATGTCTCTGGCGGGGGGTTGTGTGTGTGAAAATTGTAGCCCTGTTCCTTCTAGCCCGTCCCAAAGGCCCTGCCAATCTAGCTCAGAGCAGGATTAACATTTATTTAAAGCAATTGGCCCCATGCAGCCAGGCTGATTGCGTTGGATGCAGGGGAGGGGTTGGGCAGCAGGGGGTGGGCTGGCCTCCAAACCCTCTCGGAAGCCAGGGATCTGGCCGTGACAGGGCATCCAGGAGTGGGGCTCTGCATCCTCACGAGATAAGCCGCGCTGTGTGTGATGTGAAGCCAGTGTCTTCCAAGGCAATCCACAAGTCGGGGCACCAAGAAGTGTCACATCCAGGTCGGGGGAGGGCGGGGCGGGGGTTGGCTTAGAGCGGGCCTGGAAGTCCACAGGAAGACCGCGGGCCTTCGAATGTGCTCCTGGGCCTGGGACCTCACAGAAGTGGCCAGGGGCGCCTGCAACCGGAGCAGAAACATACTTCCAGGTTTTTCATGGAAGATTCTGTCTGAATACAGCGTTCTTTCATACTAACAAGAAAAAGTGGGGAGTCTAGTTCACCCACCCAGGGCACACCCATTTTATACAGTGGTTTGGTTTTGCATGTGGGGATGACACTTGTTAGTTATGTGATGTTATTATTTTTTTTTTAAGATTTATTTATTTGTTTTAGAGAGAGAGAACGGGGGAGGGGCAAAGGGAGAAAGAGAATCTCAAGCAGACTCCCCACTGAGCGCAGAGTCCGACGTGGGGCTCCATCTCACAACCCTGAGATCATTACCCCAGCTGAAATGAAGAGTCAGACACTTAAATAGACTGAGCCACCTAGGCGCCCCAGTTATGTGATATTATTAAGCCTTAGTTTCCTCATCTGTAAAGGAGGATAACATCAGGGGATTGTGGTGAGATTAAATGGGCCAGTGCATGTGGCTAGGCATTATTTTGGTCTACTCACCAACATTCATTTTTCTCTCTGTCTGTTCCATTCCATTCAGGCAGTTTTGAGGCTTAAAGCAGAGGGGCGAGGAAGAGGAAGGAAGCAGAAGTCACCTAAAGCTCTTTTAAGTATCAACTATACTTCAATCAACCAATCAATAGCAAAAAAATTTTTTAATTAAATTTTTAATTAAAATTTTTAATTAAAAAAAATTTTTTTGTTTTTAGATTTTATTTATTTGAGAGAGACAGAGACACAGCGAGAGAGGGAACACAAGTGGGGGAGAGGGAGAAGCAGGCTTCCCGCTGAGCAGGGAGCCCAATGCGGGGCTCGATCCCAGGACCCTGGGATCATGACCTCAGCTAAAGGCAGACGCTTAATGACTGAGCCACCCAGGTGCCCCTAATTAAAAATGTTTAGTAAATGAAGCTCTTTGAAGAAGAGCCTAAGCCCTCAGAAGAACTGAGATGGTTTCTGGAGGTGATAAAGGGAGAAAAGAAGACTCATGCAAGGGTTTAAGGAATCTCGGCCAGAAGCAGTAGGGAGAGGAGGACCCCCTTTTCCAGAACCAGGAGTGGGTTCCCCTGGTCTGAAGAAGAATGACAGGGGGCAAGAGATCTGTGAGCCCCAGAGCAGCTCTTAGGGAGGCAGCAGAAGCCTGGGGCAAATGGGTTGGGGATACATCTAAGCCGGGACTGTGACCATGACAAACAGGCAAACATGGGACCTTTGGGGGCCCTGTGCTGCATGCAAGGACAGCCTCAGAAGTGACTTGGGGATGGTTGTATGAGGATCACAATGCCACGTTCCTACCACACAGCATTGCATTAAGACCTCAGAACTACGACATAACTCCTAGAAGAGGTTATATATTTTTCCCACCAACCTGATGGAAAAGGGACTGGAAGTCAAAAATGAGGCGCAGTTATAGAAACCAAAGAAAGTTCCATTTCTTGCCTCCCTGGGGTGTCTGGGCACGGAGAGAAGATCCCAGCCTGTAGATGGAAGGCCTGGATCCAAAGGAGGGGCTGCACGTACACTGTCCGTCCCTCCTGGTCTCTCCTCAGAGACTCCGTACACCATGCCGCCTCTTCCTTAGGCCCCAGCTGCTCTGCGGTTACATCCAGCCTTGGCTTCCTCTGGAGGGTGGAGCCACATTCTTTGACCTCTGTAAAACATCATGGGGCTGTTTACTTCTTCCTCTGGGTCGGTTAGACTCTTGTAGGCGCTAGAAAGGGTGGTACAGGCTGGTCTTTCAAGGCTCCCCATGCCCCCCCCAACCCAGCCCTCGAGAGGGCCATGTGGCTTGATCCCAAGACTTGGCAAGACAGCCATGGATATCTGCGAAGTGACAAAAGGAGAGGAGGAGCCTAAGAAGAAAACAGCTTTCACACATGAAAATGCCTGGAAATGTTTTTCAGACACATTATTCTTCTCTGGGGTGATGTTCAAGGCCAAAAGAGCCTGGGGCCCGAGGCTCCAGGAGGTGACTCAAGTGGCCCAAGCAGATATGCAGCTACTTCCACTCCGCAGTGGGTGTGTATGTCTGGATGTATATTTTGTGTGTGTGTGTATGCACGTATGTGAGTGAGGATAGGTGAGTGTGTATGTGGGTGTGTGTCTGTCCCAGGACAGGGCCTCTCCCTACAACTCTGGAGCCGGTAGGGCATTTAGCAATCCCCTAAACCCAACCACTTTCCAGGGATGTGGAGACCGAGGCCCGAGGGACATGGCCTTTTCCAGAGGTAAAGGAGGAGGTGGCCTGGGACTCTGAAGTGGTCTCACCTGCACCCCGGCACTGGCCCCTCTTGCTTGGTGGAGGTCACAGCCGCTGGATGATGATGGCCCAGTTGGCATGCCCAGCAGTGGCCCTCACCTCAGGCAGGCCCCATGCTCTGTAGTTTCCCCAGATTATGTCATTCCATTTACTCCTCACAATCATCTTTCAAGGGGGCATTTTCTTTTCTTCTTCTTTTTTTTTTTAAGATTTACTTATTTATTAGGGAGAGAGAGCATGCTTCAGAGCGGTGGGGAGGGGGGAAGGGCAGAGGGAGAGAGAGGATCTCAAACAGACCGTGCACTGAGCATGGAGCCTGATGTGCGGCTCAGTCCCACGACCCCGAGATCAGGACCTGAGTGGAATCCAAGAGTCAGATCCTTGTTTAACCGACTGAGCCACCCAGGTGCCCTCAAAGGGGCATTTTAATCTGTACTTCACAGATGAGGAAACTGGACCCAGATGTGTTTTACTTCCCACGGCCAATGCTCATTCTATTTATGAGACATGACTGACATTTCTGAGCACACGCTGTGGGCCAGACACTGTTCTAAACACTGCACACGCATTAGCTCATTTTGTCCTAGTGGCGGACGTACTTTGATTAGCATGTTATAAACGAGGTCTCTAAGGCACGGGATTTAAGTAATTCACTAAGATTTAAAAAAACAAAAAAAAAGTAAGGAGAGGAGTCAGAAATCCAACACTCAGTGAGGGAGGGAGAAGTGAGACAGGGAAGGGAGGGGAGCAGGGTTAGCACGGTGGGCAGCTGGGGTTCATCCCCCCGCAGGGACCGGCTCACAGGCTCCAGAGGACACACATCAGGATTCAGCAGAGGAGTGAGAACACTCCTCACTGGTTGAGGGTCTCACCCGGGGTCCTGGCAAATCCTTGGCACTTCTGAGTTGCCCCTGTGTGGGCTTAACATCCAGGGAATGTCCTGAGGCAGAGATGCAAGAAGTCACCTTCATAAGGTACTCTCAGCAGTTGACTCCAGGTGGCCCAGGGGTCACAGGCATGGCAGCACCCCCTACCTGGAATTAGACCTAACATATAGGTGCTCAACAAATGCTCATTCTTCCCTACTCGCTATAGGTACCTTTTTTGGTGTGTGTGTATATATGTTTACCCAGACATTCCTGAAAATCAATAAAATCTATTTCATTAAGTGTCTGTCAACATGGGATTTGCCTTTGCAACATCATGAAATTTCTATATTAAAAATATTCACAGGTTAGAAAACTTGCTTTATCAGATCACTACCCAATTATTCCTTCACAAAAATCATCGTCTCCATGACTGTTCATAGCAGCACCACTCACGAGAGCCAGAAGGTGGAAGCAACCCAAATGTCCGTCAATGGATCGATGGGTTAAACATTGTGCTATATCCATACAGTGGAATATTATTCAGTCATAAAAAGGATTGAAGTATTGATACAGGCTGCAACATGGATGAACCTCAAAACATTATGCTATCCTTTCGAAGCCAGACACAAAAGGCCACATAACATATGATTCCATTTCTATGAAATGCCCTGAACAGTTAAATCACAGAAAGCAGATTCGTGGGTGCCAGGCTCTGGGGAGAAAGGAATGGAGAGTGATTGCCTCGTGGGTATGGGTCTCCTTTGGAGGTGATGAAAATGCTTTGAAACCAGACAGAGGTGACGGTATCACCACATTGTGAAGATACTAAGTGCCAATGAATTTTTTGCTTTAAATGGTTAATTGTATGTTATGTGAATTTCACTCAAATTTAAAAAATGATCTCATGTTCGCATTGTCCATAAGAAGTAGAGAGAAGGGAAATGAAGGTGTCAGGTGAGCCGCACAGGAAGCAGGAAAGTGACCTCCCCTGCCCAGGAAGTCCTGCCGAAGGGATCCTCAGGCTCAACCGCAAACTAAGAGAGAACAATGAAGTGGTATTTTTTTGTCTTTCAAACTGGGACATGTTTTCCCAAATAGTACTCCAATTTGGCATGAGAATGGTAAAAAGGGCATTCTCATACACTGGTGGGATAAAAATGAGCCTAGCCATACTGGAGGTAGGTTTGCCATTTTGTATTCTAAGAGTTTAAATTGTTCAGGTCTTTTTAATCTTTTTAAGATTTATTTATTTATTTATTTGACACACACAGAGAGAGAGCTAGTGAGCACACAAGCAGGGGGAGCAGCAAAGGGAGAGAGAGAAGCAGGCTCTACGCTGAGCAGGGAGTTCGATGTGGGGCTCCACCCCAGGACCCGGGGATCATGACCTGAGCTGAAGGCAGACACCTAACCAACTTAGCCACCCAGAAGTCCCTAAATTTTTTTTTTTTTTAAGGAAAAGTCTATACCCTTTGACTTCGTGTATAATGTCAGGGTCCTGGCCAGAAACAGGCCCAAGCACTTAGTCTGTAACTGAGGTGGTATTTCAAATCAGTGAGGGAATATTCTCATAAAAGAGAAAGGCTGAATAATGGCATTTGGGCAGTTGGCTAACGCTTTGGAAAAAAGTAAGTTTAGATCTTTATCTCATACCTTTTTTTTTTTTTTAAAGATTTTATTTATTTATTTGGGAGAGAGAGACAGAGCAAAAGAGAGAGAGCACAAGTGGGTGAGAGGGACAGAGGGACCAGCAGACTCCCCACCCAGCAAGGAGCCAGAACCAGGGCCTCGATCCCAGGACCCTGGGATCATGACCTGAGCCGAAGGCAGACGCTTAACCGACTGAGCCACCCAGGAGCCCCTACCTCATACCTTACATCAAAATAAATTCCAAAGGGGATTAAAAACATGAAGAAGTAGAGGAAGGAGGAGGAGGGGGATGAGGAAGAAGCGGGGGTGGAAGAAAATTAGGGAAATCTTTGTCTGGTACTCAGATGGGAACAGTCCTACAAGCAAAAAGCAGAGGGAAAAAGAATACAAGAAAACATCAAAAGGTCGGACCACATAAAAATGTAAAGCATATGTGTTCAAAATCACCAAAAACAAAACCAAGAGGTAACTTCTAAGCTTGGGATAACACTTGCAACACATGTGAGAGACTTGACATTTTGAAGTGCTTCTAAAAATCAACAAGAGGACAAAAAATTAAAAATAGGAAAATGGACAAAAGATAGGAATAGGCAACTCACAAAAGGGGAGGGGTAGACGTCTGCATCTATTTTTAAAATGCGGCCGGCACGTGGTTGAGCAGCCGCTGAGGAGGAACAAAGCCCAGGCTTTTGGGCAGAGAAGGCACGCCCTCTTTCCAGCGCCGGCGGGGAGGGCCCATGTGGGCCGGGCCTCCGGGGAGCCGGCGTCTGGGATGCCTGAGCTCGCCCTTCCCAGGGGCGGGAGAACCAATTCCCTCCTTTGTGGAAGCTTCCCCCCGGGGTGAAGCCCACGGGCCCTCGGGGAGGTGGTGAGTCCTCTCCGTGCGTCCCCGGACGGCCTGGCGCCCCAGGCCTGGGGCCTGCACTCGGGGGTCGGGCGCGGGCCCCCAGGGCCGCCTCCTGCGCCCTCCACCGCGCTCCCGGCCACCGGGGGGCAGTGCTGCCCAGGACACGGGGAGCCCGCAAAGGCCCCTTTCTTCTCCGCGGGGAGGTGAGTCACTGCCCAGGCAAATGTCCGAAACGGCCTCGGATCCGGAGCTTCTGGCAGATGCCGGGCGCGGGGCGGCGGCGGCCGGCGCCTGAGTCCCCTGCTCTGCGGCTCCCGGCGCATCCGCCGCTCCCCGGGGCTGGGGGCGCGGCGCCGCGAAACTGGGTCAGGCCCGTGGCCTAGTTTGTGTTGGTTTGTGTTGGCAGGAGGTGAGTGGGCAGGCATCTCGATTGCCTCCCTGGCTCATTCATGGGACAGATATCTGAAGAGTCCCTACTAAGTGCCAGGCAGGGCAGGAGCCACGCTGACGGCCAGTTGCTAGTGAACTTCTGAAGCCGGGCCGTGTGAGTTCACAGTGGGTCATCTCAGGACCCTGGAGGCTGGGCTTGCCTGGGCAGGTCCCCAGATCCCTGGGCTCCCTGTCCCATAGCAAGTTCAGCTGCTCAAATTGGAATGGCTCATCCTGGCATTGGATTCCCCTGGGATCTACCCCGCTACCTCTCTGACTGGCTCCACAGGATGTCCTCACTCGTGTCCCGAACCCCCCCCCCCCCCGCCCATTTCTGCTCATTTGGGCCCCGGGGCCTCTGCTTGTATTCCAGCCCTAGGTGGCCTTCTGCCTCCCACGCCTACCCAAGCCCACCCTGTCTTCCCTCTGTTTCTGATCCTGCCCTGGGATGTCCCAGGACTGCATTTCCTTTTCTCTTGTTAAAAAACAAAATTCAGGGGTGGGTGCCTGGGAGCTCAGTCAGTTAAGCCTTCTGCTGAGGTCATGATCCAGGGTCCTGGGATCCAGCCCAGACTGGGGCTCCCTGCTCTGCTAGGAGTCGGCTTCGCCCTCTACCCCTCCCCCTGCTTGTCCTCTCTCTCTCTCTCTCTGTCTCAAATAAATAAATAAAATCTTAAAAAAAACATTCAACTGAGTAAATTTGAAAATCCAATTGGCCTTATTAAATGATTCATGAATTGGGCAGCACCCCATCTAGCAAGTAGAGGGGAGCTCTGAGCAGTTGTACAGAATGGAAGGTTTTTATAAGAAGGAGGGTGGAGCAAGAAAGTCATCAGCCAAAAAAAAAAAAAAGATTGTCCAGGCAAGGTCTCTTTCCCTTAGGCGGAAGCGCAGGGGGTCTTACCAGCCGCTGACCTCACTTCCTTTAGAGGACGGGCACCCCTGTGGCAGACTCCTTGGCTGGTAGGAAAATTCCTGGCTGACTGGTTATGACTGCATTTCTCAGGGAGGTTGAAACTGCAATTAGATTCCGTACTAAGCCTGTTTGGGGACTCAGCCTAAGTGACACCGTTTTGGGCCTGTGGCTTTTTTTTTTTTTTAACACTCCAAAATTTTCACTTTTTGCTCATAAAGAGGACACTTTGGTTACCTGGTCCTAAAATGTGAGCTGCTGGACCTCAGTGAAGCTAGAAGCAACCTATACAGACCAGGTCTGTTCAGTGGGAGGCTGCGGGGCGGGGAGGGGGTGGTTGCCGCTGGAGATGGCTGGGGAGACCCAGAAAGGAAGAAGCCGTGGGCCGGACTAGCACAAAGACCTTCTGTGCCAGGAGGGAGGTCAGCGAGAGTCAAATGGAGGAGGGGCTGAGTCCAGAAGAAACTAGCTGTTCCTCTCCTCTTTTTTCCTTCCTCTTTCCTGCAACCCCCAGCCCCCACTCGAGATTGGGTGGGACACCACTTCGGCTGGGTCTCTCGGTCGCTGAATTGTGCTGACGGTGCCCGCTCATCAGCTCCCTCCAGCCCCAACCCAGCTTCCCGGCAGCTCCTGAGCATCAGAGATGGCTCTGCCTGCGTCGTGGGTGGACACACTGAGGCTCAGAAAGGCTAAATGACTTGCCAGGAAACACTGTGAGGTGGGATAGGGTTACCTCCGGGCCCCAAGCTCCCCAATCCAGAGACCAGAACAAGTAGGCAGCAGGTGCACTGTGCCTTTGCTGATGATGTGTTCATAGGTTTGAAGGTGTCCATTGGTCTCTAGCTTTTTTTAAAATTACTTTTTTAATGTTTGCTGTAGAATTTCCCAGCAATACAGAAGTGTCTAAAAATAGAATCCCAACGAAAGTCTAATTCTCCCCCCGCAGCCAATTCACATCTCACTGTTAATGTCTTGGTATATAAATCCTTCCAAGCTTTTCCAATAATAAACAAACAAGCAGGCAAACAAATAAATCTAATGAGCATAGCAGTCTAGAACTTGCACTGTTCTCTTCTTGTAGCTTTCTCTTTCTTATAAAGGCTCCTAAAAACCCCTCTGGGGTTAAGCCGGCCCTCTCCGACGGACAATCAGGTAGTTTCTTGGTTGTATCTTTACAGGTACATACACTTGGTGCGCTGTGGGAACAGCTCTGGGGAGAAACTTTCTAAAAGCGGACTTGTGAGACAAAGGAAATTCATGTGTCTGTTAGTCTCTTTATTTTTTTTATTTTATTTTATTTTTTTTAAAGATTTTATTTATTTATTTGAGACAGAATGAGAAGGAGGAGGGTCAGAGGGAGAAGCAGACTCCCTGCCGAGCAGGGAGCCCGATGCGGGACTCGATCCCGGGACTCCAGGATCATGACCTGAGCCGAAGGCAGTCGCTTAACCAACTGAGCCACCCAGGCGCCCAAAACTTTCAATTTCTTTCTTTTTTTTTTTTTTTTTAAAGATTTTATTCATTTATTTTGACAGAGAGAGACACAGCGAGAGAGGGAACACAAGCAGGGGGAGTGGGAGAGGGAGAAGCAGGCTCCCCGCCGAGCAGGGAACCCGATGCGGGGCTCCATCCCAGGACCCTGGGATCATGACCTGAGCCGAAGGCAGACGCTTAACGACTGAGCCACCCAGGCGCCCCTGTTAGTCTCTTTAAAAGCTTGTGGTTGCAAGGGGCTGACAGGTGCAGGGTTGCTGTATGGAGCCGAGCGGTTCCAGATGTCAGCCTCCAGGGATCCCTCCCTCACCACCTGCTTCCTCCCTCTCTGGCCAGGAAGCAGCTCAGTCTAAAGCTTCTGCCTTTGTGCACCAGTCCCTGGGGTCCTTCTGTCACCCCTGACCCCACCGCCCCGCACAACCTCCTTATTTGCCATCTAACACCTCCACAACCCTAGGGCTGTCAGCACCCACAACGGCCCCATCAGGGGTGCCACCATTCAGCCATGGACTCCCAAAGCCTTTCCTTTGCAGCCTGCTATCTTTGGTAACAAACCCCCTTTCCCCTCCTTTTAAGGCAGTGACAAAGACAGAGAAACTGTTTGTCTCCAAAAGCGAATCAGGCCATCTCCACTGCCGCAGTGCTGGGCCTAGATCTGCTTGTAGTGGGTCTGCTTATTGTCTTGATAGGGGGTCTGGGGTCCACTCCGGGGATGTCGGGTGAGTGGTGTGGGCCAGTCGAGCAGGAGGGTTTCATGGAACTACTCTACATGCTCAGCATCAAGCCAGGCACTGGGAGTGCCCAGCCGACCTCCTTTCCTTCAAGGAAACATTTTTATATCGGGCAGCAGAAAGACAGTAACCGTCCCCGTGTAAATGTAAAAACCCCGCGACTCCAGCCCGCTTTACACGCCTGCATGAGTCCTCTGTCCTTTCCATACCCTCATATTTCATCCACCTTTCATGAGCTTTTCCTTCATTCATGCACTGGGTTGGGGCTGTGAACCCCGAAAGAAGAAGCAGCTGCCTGTTTTACAAGCTGGGTGCCGAACCTCTTTTGGTTAAGATAATACCTGGTGCTGGCGAGGCTGTGGGGAAATGGTTACACCCGCCCGTGCTGCCGCCTGTGGTTTAGACAGACTGCATGTCATGAAAGCCATCAGGCAGGGTGCTCATACAAGCTGGACCTTTGACCCACTAGCCCATCTTTGGCATTACAAAAGCTTCCTTCTTTGGGGAGCTATTTTTATTTTTTATTTATTTATTCTTTAAGATTTTATATATTTATTTGAGAGACAGAGAGAGCACAAGTGGGGGGCCAGAGGAAGAGGGAGAAGCAGACTCCCCTCTGAGCAGGGAGCCTGACACGGGGCTCGATCCCAGGACCTGGAGATCATGACCTGATCCCAAGACAGACGCTTAACAAACTGAGTCACCCAGGTGCCCCTGGGGAGCTATTTTTAATAGGAGAAAAGAGGGAGCAACTTTTTTTCCCCATATTTTTATTTTTATTTAATTAATATATAATGTATTATATGTTTCAGGGGTACAGGTGTGTGACTCATCAGTCTTACACAATTCACAGCGCTCACCATAGCACATACCCTCCCCAATGTCTATCACCCAGCCACCCCATCCCTCCCACCCCCTCCACTCCAGCAACCCTCAGTTTGTTTCCTGAGATTACGAATCTCATGGTTTGTCTCCCTCTCTGGTTTCGTCTTGTTTCATTTTTCCCTCCCTTCCCCTATGATCCTCTGTCTTGTTTCTCAAATTCCACATATCAGTGAGAGCATATGATAATTGTCTTTCTTTGATTGACTTATTTCACTTAGCACAATACCCTCTAGTTCCCACGTTGTTGCAAATGGCAAGATTTCCTTTTCTTTTTTTAAAAATTTTTAGTTATGTTAATCCCCATACATTACATCATTAGTTTTAGATGTAGTGTTCCATGATTCATTGTTTGTGCATAACACCCAGTGCTCCATGCAGAACGTGCCCTCTTTAATACCCATCACCAGGCTAACCCATCCTCCCACCCCCCTCCCCTTTAGAACCCTCAGTTTGTTTTTCAGAGTCCATCGTCTCTCATGGTTCGTCTCCCGCTCCAATTTCCCCCTCTTCATTCTTCCCCTCCTGCTATCTTCTTTTTTTTTTTCTTAACATATATTGCATTATTTGTTTCAGAGGTACAGATCTGTGATTCAACAGTCTTGCACAATTCACAGCGCTCACCATAGCACATACCCTCCCCAATGTCTATCACCCAGCCACCCCATCCCTCCCACTCCACCCCCCACTCCAACAACCCTCAGTTTGTTTCGTGAGATTAAGAATTCCTCATATCAGTGAGGTCATATGATACATGTCTTTCTCTGATTGACTTATTTCGCTCAGCATAACACCCTCCAGTTCCATCCACGTCATTGCAAATGGCAAGATCTCATTCCTTTTGATGGCTGCATAATATTCCATTATATATATATGTATATACCACATCTTTTTTTTGTTTTTAAGATTTTATTTATTTATTTGACAGAGAGAGACACAGCGAGAGAGGGAACACAAGCAGGGGGAGTAGAAGAGGGAGAAGCAGGCTTCCCGCAGAGCAGGGAGCCCGATGCGGGGTTCGATCCCAGGACCCCGGGATCATAACCTGAGCCGAAGGCAGACGCTTAACGACTGAGCCACCCAGGCGCCCCTATACCACATCTTCTTTATCCATTCATCTGTCGAAGGACATCTTGGCTCTTTCCACAGTTCGGCTATTGTGGACATTGCTGCTATAAACATCGGGGTGCATGTACCCCTTCGGATCCCTACATTTGTATCTTTGGGGTAAATACCCAGTAGTGCAATTGCTGGATTGTATGGTAGCTCTATTTTCAACTTTTTGAGGAACCTCCATACTGTTTTCCAGAGGGGTTGCACCAGCTTACATTCCCACCAACAGTGTAGGAGGGTTCCAAGATTTCCTTTTCTGATGGTTGCATAATATTCCATTGTATATGTATACCACGTCTTCTTTATCCATTCATCTGTTGATGGACATCTAAGCTCTTTCCACAATTTGGCTATCGCAGACATTGCTGCTATACACATTGGGGTGCATGTACCCCTTCAGATCACTACATTTGTATCTTTGGGGTAAATACCCAGTAGTGCAATTGCTGAATTGTAGGGTAGCTCTATTTTCAACTTGTTGAGGAACCTAAGAAGGAGCAACTTTCTTTTTTTTTTTTTTTAAGATTTTATTTATTTATTTGACAGAGAGAGACACAGCAAGAGAGGGAACACAAGCAGGGGGAGTGGGAGAGGGAGAAGCAGGCGTCCTGCTGAGCGGGGAACCCGATGCGGGCCTCGATCCCAGGACCCTGGGATCATGACCTGAGCCAAAGGCAGACGCTTAACGACTGAGCCACCCAGGTGGCCCAGGAGCAACTTTCAATGTCTAACCGGAGGCAGCTTGTAGATGGAAAGCTCCTTGGATCCAGGGCCTTTTTTTTGTGCATAGGGTTGCCAGAGGCTGGGGCAGCAAGAGCAGGCTGTCCGCAAATGCTCACGAGCCAGGGTGCCGAGAGCTGCAGTGTGGTGTGGGGGTCAGAGGTGCAGCTCCAAGAGCCAGCCTGCCTGATTTGAGTCCCACTCAGTAGCTGTGTGGCCTAAAAAGTTCTGTCACCTCTCTGTGCCTCAGTTTCTTCTTCCGTAAAACGAGGATGGTGATTAGAGCAGGACCAATCTCATGGGATTGTTGTAAGTATAAAGAAGGTGAAATATGTGAAGCAGACGTATATAAAAATATGAGCTATCGTTACCACTGAACAAAACATTCTGAAATGTCATGTGGCAATTATAAATGGTAACTAGGAAAAAAATTTAAAAAAAAAATGGTAACTAGGGGCGCCTGGCTGGCTCAGTCGGAAGAGTGTGCAGCTCCTGATCTCTGAGGCCTTGCTCTGCACAAGGGCAGGCACCACTGTTATCTAAGGAATGAGCTGGGGAGGCATGAGCTGCGGGGGTGGGGGGTGGGGGAGGTGAGGGGGGGTGCATAAGGATGCTTTGAAATGGCACAGACAGCCAGGTAGGGAGGCCACTGGAAGTTCCCCCAGGGTTCTCCCTGGTTTCCGGTGCTCTCCCCTACGGCCCCTCCCTTTGAAGGTCCCATTGCTGTGCAGACTGGGGAGCATTGGTACCAACAAGATGACTGAAAGGAAACAGCACCTCGGTTTCCCAATCTGGGCTCCGCTGTGAATTTTACCTCGTCTTGATCCAGTTGATTGACTTCAGGAACATGAAGGAGTTTGAACCAGATCAGTGGTTTTCAACAGCGAACCTGTTGTGTGTGGCCTGGGTTGTGTTCAGACTCAGAATCTCCAAGGACAGAGCCTGGCAGGTATGTTTTCAGAAATTCCACAAGTAACTCTTACGGTCCTCACTGGCCTTAACTTATCTGTTCTCTGGCAAGGGCCATGGGGCATACTCGCTGGGAGCTTTGGTGGGGTCAGTATAGAACCCCAGTGCTATCCCAAGAACTGGCAGCTTCGTAAAGAAAAACAACTTAACCACTCATATTGTGCTGTAGGCCAGGTCCTACTCCGGTCTAGCAAATCCTTTAATCCCGATAACAACCCTGTGAGGTTGTAGCTAATAATTACCCCCATTTTACAGCCAGGCAAACAGAGGCCTAGATAAGCTCCCAACTTGCCTGAGGTCCCACAGCTAGTTCGCACAGAGCCGGGGTGCCCATCTGGCGGTTTGGCTGCCATCAACCCACTTTTTCGGTTGCTCCTGTGTTAGCCCAGCAAACCGGGGGTGAAGAGAGATCCTGCACGGAGCCCATTATAGTGATCAGGAGGGTGGCTTTTCCTTAGCTTTTTAGTGGTTTGCGGGTTTGCTTCCATCTGCTTCCTAGACTGGGGTTCTTTGAGGGCAGGAGTCCTCAAAGTGTCCCCGGCCCTGGGTATGGTCTAGCATGTGGCAAGTGCTCGTGTGCTGCTGAGTGGACGAACTGTAACTGAACTCAAGGGGCTCCCTGCATGGGGTGCATTCAACTGAACACAACCCAAGGAAGTGTTGAAAGCAAAGACTTTTATTACCTGCTATAAGGAAGGAGACAGGGAAGGAGCTCGCAGAGCACTGTCTCCCTGCGGGGTGAGTGCAGGAAGCTTTGATGCAGCGCAGTAGGGGGAGGGGCAGGGAGCTTGCATATACATTAAGGGACTTACACATACTCTATTACTTAGGCTCTGTGGTTCCATTGCGCATGCCCAGTGTGTCAACATGCTAGTGCATACATGGTATGTTCAAAAAATGGCAGCAAACCCCACCCATGGGAGGTGATCTTCGTATTCAGATGAGTTTAAGGTAACTTCAGGACGGCTCTGCTTGGGTCCTCAGCTCCAACCCGCCTGAAACTGGCTCCCATAAGGGGCTATCAGGTGAAACACCAACACAACCCCTAGCTGAGTGTTGTGTCCTTGATGGAAACTGCTGGTCCTGCCCTGGTGTGTCCTTTTCCCCTCCTCCCTTCTACTGACAGCTTTCAGCCCTCTGATTGGAGTAACTTCCCCTGGCCTCCTGGCTAACACAATGCATGCAGAAAGGCAGGCAGGAATGAATGAATGAATGAATGAATGAATGAATGAATGAATGAAGCTGTGCTCAATTCCATCCGGTTCTCTACCTCCCTGTCCACCACTCCCCGATCATCTGCCTGCTCACGATCATCTGCCTGCTCACGGGAGGCCCAGAGTGGGGTGTGGCTGTTTTTCAGGCCTTTGGCATATATTTCCAAAACAACAAAACATTTTAAACAATGACTGATATGCTAAAAAAAAAAGTCTCTGGTTTGACTCAAATTTGTTTGGGGAAGGGGATAACGATAAACACCCAAGGCCCCTGTTGCTATGGAGATGTGCTCCCGTAGGCGTCATCATAACGGCTCCCTACTTTAGGCTAGGCCCAAAGTGCTAAGTGCTAAGTACTTCTAGGGCTTGATCTCCTTTCATCCTGATAACCCTGGAGTTCAGGTATTAGGTTGATGTCTAATTTCACAAGTGAGGAAGAGGAGGTTCTGGAGGTGAAGGGGCTCGTTCAAGGTCACGCAGCTACAAATTAGAGCAGAGATTTTAAACCAAGTGTTTCTTGATTCTGAAGCCAATGGTCTTAGAAGTGTATAACCAGACTCTGTCTTGGCCTTGTCTGAGGTTGTGTTGATGGCCTCTCAGTATTTATTTAGTGCCGAGAAAACAGGCCAAAGGGACCCACTTTCCCCAGAAAAGTTCCAGCTAGGCACTCTATCTCTCTCTCCCATTCTCTTCCTCTCTCTCCCTCCCTCTCATTTGCAGAGGAAGATACCAGAGATCCCCTATGTTGCCTCTGGGAGGAGGAATAGTATGCCGTTCTTGGTACTTCTCCATGTAACTTGACTTTAAAAAGTCATCAGCATTTACATTTAAAAACAATAATCATGAAGACAGTACTTTAAACATCCATGTGAAGATTTGCATTTCTTGAGCATGTATTTACGTTTAGATCCAATTTGCTCTGCCTGCCAGGAAGCTCCAGGTTGAACTCTGTGCACAGCGGCAGATGGAGTAACTGTTTTGTCATCCTGACTTCTGACTCCACCCTTTAGCAAGGGGGGCGGGGACGGGATCGGCTTTTTGGCAAGTTAGTTAAGGCTCTAGGCCTCCGTTTCCTCATTTATAAAATGGGGATAACAATACCTGCTTCATTGGGTTGCTGGGAGGAGGAGATTATACAGGTGAAACGCTTAGGGCAGGGGCTCCATCCTAGTGTTTGTGTTAGCCGTTTTTCAATTTTGATAGATTTTCATTGGCTGGATTTTCATTGTCAAACCGGTTTTCAGGAAGGGCTCACAGACGTTCTCCCCTTTCACTTGCACCGTCTTACTTCACCCTTCATGCATCATCTGTCCCCGATCTGTCCCTGGTGTCTTCTACTCTTGACATTATCTATAACATCCCATTGACCTTTTAATTCTGTATAAATTCCACTTTGTAGCTCATCAAATCCTAGATGCCACTGATTATAATCTGTACCACAAGGGTGTACCACTTAAGAAAGAAAAAAATTGGGGGGCACCTGGGTGACTCCATCGGTTGAGTGTCTGCCTTCGGCTCGGGTCATGATCTCAGGGTTCCGGGATCAAGTCCCACATCGGGCTCCCTGCTCAGCGGGAAGCCTGCTTCTCCCTCTGCCTGCTGCTCCCCCTGCTTGTGCTCTCTCTGTCTCCCTGACAAATAAATAAAATCTTAAAAAAAAAAAAAAAGACAGAAAGAAGGAAATTTAAAGACACCATCGATTCTAAAATATATCCCAATTTCAGAGTTGTTCAAATGCATAGGGATAAAAGTGTAGCTTTTAATCCATGAACATGTTAAGGATGTTCTGATCCTTTATTTCTGACTTGGGCCCTTCCTGGCTACGAACTGTCCCCGCGCCTTGATGGCATCTGTAGCATTGACCTGCATGAGTCTCCCACCTGGCGCATTGCCACTGTAGTGGCTGGCATTCCCGTTGGGTCAGCTCCAGGCAAGGGAGTCTAACCTTGTGGGCGCAGCTGGTGCAAGGGGCTCGGGTTTCCCCTGGACTCGGCAGCTTGTAACCAGCCCTGGTGTTGATCTTTCAAGCCAGGGGCTCTGAGGTCAGCTGACTTTCTCATCTCCAGTGACTGCTCTGCTGCTTCCTGTTTCAGCCTGTGTTTGATTGTTCACGTGGGTAATAAAAACGATTTGTTTGCGAGAAGTTCCTTTTTTTTTTTTTTTAAGATTTTATTTATTTGACAGAGAGAGAGAGAGACACAGTGAGAGCAGGAACACAAGCAGGGGGAGTGGGAGAGGGAGAAGCAGGCTGTCCACTGAGCAGAGAGCCCTATGTGGGGCTCGATCCCAGGACCCTGGGACCACGACCCGAGCCGAAGGCAGACGCTCAACGACCGAGCCACCCAGGCGCCCGAGATAGGTTCCTAAGAGGAACAGTGGGAGGATGAAACTGACCCACACCCAGTGCCGTGGGCAAAGGACAGAGCTCAACAGTCATTTTCTCGTCTGTGTGCGTTTCCATCTCCGAATTAAATTTGGAGCCACTCCTTCTATGCTCATTTTTTCCATGATTCAGTGAAAAGCTGGCTGTGTTGGGGGAAAGGTTACGTCTGACAGCATGCTGACCCCAGGGGTTTGGCAGACACAGGCAGGGACTAGCCTAGGATCTGTATTGACTGAATGCCTTACCTAAAGCATTGTGCCCATCCGTGGCCATCATGGAGAGAAACGGGGCCCTGGAGACAGGAATTCAAATCCTGGGTGTCATTTCTCAGTTGTAGGACCCTGACAAGTAAGTTGGTCTCCCTGGCCCTCCATAGCTGTAAAACGGGAATAGTGATACTTGAGTTGCTGGAAAGCACCAGGCCACAATAGTAACGAACACTTGGCCAATGCTCAACAAATGGTAGTGACAGACGTTGAATGCCTACCACATACCTGACATCGTGCAGATACAAAATAAGAGCTGAACACTGCTCGTGTAGGGAGGCATTATTACTTATTACAAAGCTCCCGAAGTTACACGCTGTTAAGCAGCCAAGGCTGCAATCAACCTTGGGCCGGCAGCCTCAGCCGGCAGTTCTGCAAAGTCCTCTGGGCAGCAGGCCCTGGGGTTGAGGGACTGGGCCAACCTGCTGTATGAACACCCTCCTGACTGAGGGGGCCAAGCCGAGAAGACTGCGTCTTTGCCAGGTGCCGAGCAACGTGACCCAGACATCCCGTGGGAGCTGCTCTTTCCACCTAGCAGCAGCTGGGTGGGTTGGCTCGGGGCCTCTCATCCAAATGCCCCAACACCGGGGTACTTCCATGCCTGCGGTCCGGGGCTAGTCTTTGTCTCTCACTGGGACCCAAAGGCCAGCCATGGGCAGCAGAGCCCTCAGGAGGCCACAGGACCCCTCAGGGCTGAAGACATTTGTCTTCTCACTGAGGCACCAATACCTAAGGAGCAGTAAGAAGTAACAGGGCATATTTGAAAAGGCCAAGGAAGTGGTGTAGAAATTACGACTGATGGAATCGAGGAAAAGGGGCAAGAGTGGTTTGGGCTGGGGCAGCACATCTGCCACCACCGAAGAGAGGCCATCTATGTCATGGGTCATAAACTCAAGTATCTGCAAGAACTGGAATGCCGTGAAATTCAGTAGAAGTGAAAACAGGCTTACGCTGCAGGAAGTGATGGCGGACACAACCCGACCCGGGGCTCCAGCCCCTTGGACCGCAGGCCCACAGGAATGTTCGCTTCTCCTCTCCTAAGCTCAAGCTTGAAACCTGCCATTCCTGCCAAATGATCTCAGGGGCCTTAGAGGCGGGGAGACAGTTCGGGAATACAGAGATGGATACCTGTGCACTCTAGCAGAGTTGCCACCCATGGAAGGGCTAAGGAGGTATCCCTGCTGGTCCTACAGACGCTTTAACTGTGCTCTCCTCCACAGTTCAGGATCGAAGGATGGTATGAGACAGACCCAGTGAATCATGTGACTTACTGGGGGAGCTTCCCATTTTGCCTTAGAGCTGATTAGGCTGAGTGCAAACTTGGGTCTTTGTGGTTTCCATTTTTTTTTTAAGATTTTATTCATTTATTTGGCGAGAGAGAGAGTATGAGCAGAGGGAAGGGGCAGAAGCAGAGGGAGAAGCAGACTCCCCAATAAGGAGCCCGATGAGGGTCTTGATCCCAGGACCCTGGGATCATGAGCTGAGCGGAAGGCAGACGCTTAACTGACTGAGCCTTCCAGGTGCCCTGGTTTCCGTTTTCTATCAGCCTCATCCCAGCCTGTTTTATTACCATTCTCACTAGCTTTCTCAACTTGCTTTTAATATTCGTCTTTTTTTCCTGCAAGAACATTTAATTATTAAACAGCAATTGGGAAACATACACAAAACCACTTATTGGAGTCACCACTTCATCTGTCTTCATTACCAACTCATTTTATTTTTTTAAAGATTTTTTATTTGACAGAGACAGACACAGCGAGAGAGGGAACAGAAGCAGGGGGAGTGGGAGAGGGAGAAGCAGGCTTCCCGCAGAGCAGGGAACTCAATGCGGGGCTCGATCCCAGGACCCCGGGATCATGACCTGAGCCGAAAGCAGGCACCCAACAACTGAGCCACCCAAGTGCCCCTACCAACTCATTTTAACTCTATTTCCTGACCTATACTAGAGGTTCATTTCTATGGTTCACACTTTATTTTTGGAATAGGAGAGTTATTAGTGCTTCAACCTCATTTAATGCAAAACAAAAAAATGATCACCATCATCACTGTATTATACATTTTCCTAAACAAAGTCTAGGGTTTATTTTCAGACCAGAAGAGTGATTCCCTGCGGTATTACAGGTAGAGAAAGTTCCTAGATTTCTATCACCTCTGAAAGAGAAACCACAAGGATAATCATAGTTGTCGTCTCCAGTAGGGAAAATGCCAGTTAATAAAAATTGAATGAAATTGCTCTTCCTTTCCCAATCCCAGCCTCAATCTTTTATCCTGACTCAACTGTTAAACCTATATAATAAATGCCAAATCACCACACAAAGCTACCCAACCACCCATAATATAAATAAATCAATTTACATCTTATTCAAACCAGGTATTTTGCCTTGGCTAAAAGCAAGCTTTACAAAGAAAAGGGCAGGGTGAAATTGTCTACTAATCTTTACTCCTCCCAAACATCTTACCATAAATGTAAGCCAAGGTTATGATGGCCATTTCTCCAGGTTGCTTTTAAACAGCTCTTACTTCCAAGGGGATTTAAAAACAAAAAACCAGTATACTCCAAATTGATGCTTGGCCAGATTTTGAAACTGACATAGAAGAACTGGTATTTAACTCTACTGTAGGAATTACTTGTGTTTTATAATCCATACATTCTATAGTTAAAATGCATTCTTAGGCCCAAACCCGGTCAGAATTACTTGGATAAAAATTTCACCCACAAACCTTCACTTGGTTCACCTGACGGTTGGATTCACGCCCCAGTCTCTGGCTTGGGAGACGACGCTGGCTTCTCATACTTGGGACTTTCTCCTCCCTGTGCGGGCTGGCTGATAGCCAAGTCCTCTGCACCCATCAGCCACTGCCCCAACCCACAAGCATGCTACAGCGCAGTCCAGCCTTTTTTGGTCTTGCCCTGAGGGCAGTACAAACCGGCTGAATCCAACTTTACTCTGTCACAAGTAGGCAGGGGACTTCAAGGATCATAAAGTTAAGGTTTGCCAACCTAAGGTCAAATTACAGGTCTTAATGTCATTTGAAGTTATTTCAATCAACTGAAATTGTGAAGGACAGCGTGACTGCTGAGTGTGAGGCGCCCTGTGCAGCACTAAAATAGGAAATCGGGTCTGAACATAAATGATCTCTTGCCAGTTCTCCAAATGGCATGCTTTTGGCAATCAGAGAAAGCAGTATCATTTTGATAAAATCCTATAGCTAGAATCTGACCCGACCACATCTCTCCTACCTTCCCTTGGTCACTCAACTCTATGTTAGTATCATCCTGTTATTATCTTCTCCACAAATGGGAAATTTAAGCGTATTTCTACTTACTATATCCTGCAATCTTCCTTTCACCTTGGCACTATGATTTTCACATGAAAATGTAGCAAGCAATCTGGCCTTCTCAGAGAATGCATCTTCCAGAAATGCAATTTTTACCTGATCACATATGTTGGTTGGAGAGTAAATAATATCATGGTGTGAAGAATAAGTAATGGTATCTTATCATTTTCAAATTATAAAGCAGATGTATTACAAAGTAAAATGCAAAAAAAAAAAAATCACAACAGGTTTAAAGATAAGATGCTTTTGTGGTTTTTGTAAAACAGGATTCTCAAGAAGTAACTTAGGCACATTTTGTATTGGTTTTCAAATTTGTAACTTGCACTGTTCACAGAGCCAACTGTTAAGAACTTCCAGATAATCTCAGTGGCAACAACCAAGTCTTCAAGAGCACACATGACTGGGGGCACCTGGGTGGCTCAGTTGTTAAGTGTCTGCCTTCAGCTCAGGTCATGGTCCCAGGCTCCCGGGATCGAGCCCCGCATCGGGCTCCCTGCTCCACGGGAAGCCTGCTTCCTCTCCCGCTCCCCCTGCTTGTGTTCCCTCTCTCGCTGTGTGTCTCTCTCTCGGTCAAATAAATAAATAAAATCTTTTAAAAAAAGAGCACACATGACTGAATAAGTTTTGCTTATTCTGCCTCCTCAAAAGGCCCACATCACTAGACCTTCCTTTGGTTACTTTAACCAGATAGACTTACTATAAGCCTGTTGGTTCCCTTTAAAGATTTTCCTTTTGCTCAATAGTTATTTTCCCATTCCAGAGCTTTTCTGTGCTTTTAAAGTAAGTAACAATTACTACAACAGTTCTCCTAGAACAAACCACCAAAATTGGCCGCCTTCATGAAGCACTAACTCCACAGTAGTAGTACCTGTGCTATTCGTCATCCTTCTTGCGTAATGTGCTGTGGTACTGCATCCGTCTTACCCTGGGCACACAAAACGAGCACTCAACTTCCCAACATACTTAAGAAACATTTGTGATAGTGGTTTTTTACAAGTCTTTAATTAAAAAACTCAAAAATATATAATCAAGCATTGTACATAATGCATACATTCTTAACATCTGCAGCTAAGATAAATAACAGAAGGCAAAAGCAGATACACTGTATTGCTTCTCTCTGGCAAATCACCAGTATTACCCCCTGCAGAAATGTATGATACATGTAAAAAAAAAAAAAAACATAAAAAAAACAAGCAAAACCATGGTCTTAAAATTGTCCCTTAGTATAAACAAAATATTTAGCAATAATACAGTAGATGGGATTTTTCAAACTGACTGAAATTGATAATACTTTATACCACTGGGTTAAAGTAGCAAGCTGCTTTCCAAGCTTGAGGCCGGGGGGGGAGGGGGGCGGCGGGGAATGACGCAGGACAGACAGACAGACAGACAGACACACTCTTTTCCTAGTTATACCCTGGCTCTGTTTGTATTTAGTAATTTCACTAATTCTATGTCTTGGATGCCATTCCTAAAGAAAACAAAATCCTTTCCCCTTGGGTTTCACTTGCAGGTCAGATGCCTGACCCCCACCCCCAACTGCTTTCTTCAGCCAGTATTACCATCTAACGCAGTGGCCTGGGGCAGGGGGGAAATAAATTCCTTCCACTTTGCAGCAAGCTAGATATCGCAGCTCTACTGAAGCAATATATACATGTTGGAACTAAAAGTGAAAAAAGCAAAAGGGTCCATTCAACACATAGCAGCTTATATCTAAATATATACATGTATGTATATGGTTTCACAGTTAAATTTTTAAAAAATTTACATTTGATATGTCCAGAAATATTTCTCCTGTAGTCTATAAATAATATTTTAATATGCTCAAATGATCAAAATGCACTACAAGAATGTATCAAATTAAATAAATTTTCTAAACCTTGACAAACAGATACTTGAAGTCAGTCAAGCTTGAGGTTTGTGTCAAGTGAGCTCCGTCAGACCCTAGAACCAGGGAAGACTGAGCCCTCTAGATACGATAGGAGAGAAACTCCAAAACTTTGGAAGGAATCGGCAGCTCCTGGACCTCCTGGATGGGCATCACTCTCCGGATCGACATGCGACACAAATGTTGAAGGCTAGGGACTTGCCTCGGAGTGGCCCAGAAATATACACTTCCATCGTGTGTCCTAAACAGAAACAACAACAAAAAAACCCCACAAGCTCAGTCACCTACATTACATGTATTTCAACATCCTACCGCTCAAACAACTAACATCCAAGGCTGTGTATGAGAGTCACAAACTACACATTAAAACCTAATTAAGGAGGCCTAACCAATGATCTCCTCTATGACAAAGTAACAGTATTATAAAGAGCCCTTATGGAAGATTTAGTGACAATAAAATACTGGCTGCTTTGATTAAAAGCCACCTTAGGGTGCCTGGGTGGCTCAGTCGGTTAAGCATCTGCCTTTGGCTCAGGTCACGATCCCAGGGTCCTGGGACTGAGTCTCCCATTGGGCTCCCCGCGGCCTGCTGCTTCTCCTCCCTCTGCCTGCCACTCCCCCTGCTTGTGCTCTTCCTCTCTCTCTCTCTCTCTCTGTCAATAAATAAATAAAAGCCACCTTAAATTGCCTCTAAAAGAAAACAGAAAAATCAATTTACCCAGCAGCTAAAACACTGCCATCAGTAGAAAAGGCACAGCAAAGACCATTGCTCAAAGGTGCAACTTGAACTGGATAATCCTCATCAATTCTCCAGAACCTCACCATTCTAGAAAGGAAGTAAGTTATCCAGTGAGTATCAGAATATTTAAGGTAAAAGCAACGTCTATACTTCAGATAAAAAACGCCACTCTGTTCTGAGTCACAACCACACATAAATACACACACATATCAATGCAGCAAGCAATTACGCTAACTCAATTACTCTAACTTGCTTTATAAAATATTTTCTAGCCTATACCAATCAGTAATTTGGATCAGCTCACACTTAAGAGACTATAATGTATGGCTGCCTTCCCTTCCCAGTGTTCGGATGGATCCATAATGGTCACAACCAGAATCTTTCTCCTTATGCTCAATTAATATCTGCTCTGAGAATTTTCACAGCCAAATGAAATTTCTCTGGCAAACAACAAGGATGTTAACATTAACATTATGTAATGTAACAACATTACAAAATGAAAAGACTAATTTATGAAAATATTACAATTAACAACATGTCTGCGAATCAAGATTTGCCATCTTATTTTCCCAAAAGGCAAAAAGGTTTTACTCTTTCCGACACATTTAAAAAGCCTTTTCACATAGGCAGAATGTGTCTAGAAACAGCAGAGACTGGATATGCAAAATCTGAACAAACAGAGAACAGTGACTGCTGGCAAAAAAACAAAAAACAAAACTTTCTCTGTTCTGGAAAAACGATAGTGACTCACCTTCTGAATTAATGTGACCAAACTACTTAATACTGTATACCATGCACATGGTATAATAAAAGCATGAGCAAAAGGAATGGCGATACCTAGGTTCTGCTTCGTACCAATAATCGTACCAGTGTATCTTACTTGTGTGACATTTCATCTTGTAGCCGCAAATGCAGTGGACACAGTGACTCAGCTTTTACCATTTATTTCACTTTGAAAATGCCCTTCTGCTTCAATCTTTACAAGCTATTACTGAAAAATAAACCTGTGAGCTAAAAGCTAATTAAAAATCTACCCAGTCTGCCTACACTAGTTAACACACAAGAAACACAGGGAAAGGCATAGATTATCTTTAGTTTGCATGGATACTCTTCTTCAGGCCAATATTCTTTACGACACATATCTCCCAAAGTCTTGTCTAAAGAAAGAGACATTAAAACCCACACAGCAGAAAGGCTTTTTTAAGCCTAGAAAATGTTTCAAGTAGAAAGATGAAAGGAAATCTTTAAAAGATAATAATAGGGCGCCTGGGTGGCTCAGATGGTTAAGCGTCTGCCTTCGGCTCAGGTCATGATCCCAGGGTCCTGGGATCGAGTCCTGCATCGGGCTCTCTGCTCCTTGGGAGCCTGCTTCTCCCTCTGCCTCTCTCTCTCTCTCTCTCTGTCTCTCATGAATAAATAAATAAAATCTTTAAAAAAAAATAAAATAAAAAATAAAAAAATAAAAGATAATAATAGGTCAAACTATAATTCACACACTTACTTATCATCAGCAAGGCTTGCAACATGCAGTCCATCATGACTAAAAGACACAGATCGTACCCATCGGTCATTTGCTCCTCCAGCAAATATTGGAGTAGGTGGGGGAAACAGGTGCCTGAGGACAAATACACGTTTTCAGTGAAAATGAGAGTCACTTCAAGAAGCGAAACTACCCAGATACAAAGTACATCTGTCTTTGAATTATGTTTAAACTGGCCTTAATGACCACAATTGAGGAGACGGAGTAGAGCTGATCCAAATTAAATGAAAGGAACCTTAAAAGAATTACTAATCTCCTTTTTACAACGTGGTTCAAGACACTAAGATTAACTCCAATGTTAGTTTCAACCGTTCTTCAAAAACCTTGACACGAAACTCTAAATATAATTAACCACTTCTACAGAGTCGTATACTGTCGAATGACAACAACATGATCTGTTATCAAGAGAGCCAATGATAGACTACAATTTTAATCCTACATGTTAGTGATTCTTTTCATGTAGTTTCTTAAAAGCTATACTAATAGCCAGAGATGAACCACAGACTACAATTAATTCATGCTGTACCCACCCAAATTCCATCAGAATGTCTCCAGTATGTGGATCCCAGATATATACTCGAGTATCATAAGATGCAGTAGCCAGTAATGCTCCATCAGGAGAAAAGTCACAAGCTACAACATCATGGTGGTGTCCTTCTAGTTTCCGTATCATGGTATATTTATCCATATTCCAAAGGAAAACCTGCAATAAAAAGGCAAATGTTATAGCTTCATTCAGACACACAGAGGACAAAATGGCACAACTTAATCTAAAACTGCTAAATTTAATTAACATTAAACATTATAAATTATGAATAATTAAAAGAATATGTATGCTCAGTGTCATAGTCAGATTAAAATCAGTCTTTAAGTTAATTAGACATGCAAATTCTATTTCAAATGTTTCTGTTAAATGTTAATTTAAAAATAAGCCTAAACATAAAAAAGGCAATGCAATTTAACCACAAAGTTATACTGAAATCCATTTATTCCAAAAACTAAATAACTAAAATATATACAAAAATAAATAGGGTTAAGTACTACAAACCCCCTTCTTTTTTTTTTTTCCAGAAACTACCAAATTTTTAAAAAATATACAGACAGAAAATGTAATGTTAACAAATTGTTACTCCATTGGCATCTCCCTTTGAGATAATCACTTGTTTACAATAGGCTTGGGTCACCAACGTGAGCCTAGGAAGAGAAACAGATACTGCAAGCAAAGAGAATTTTCACAGCCAAATGAAATTTCTTTGGCAAACAACAAGGACGTTAAACCACATTACAAAACGAAAAGACTAATTTATGAAAATATTACAATTAACAACGTCTGTGAATCAAGATTTGCCCATCTTAATCTTCCCAAACCAACCACAATCATTAGTCATTTTAAGTATAAAACATTTAAATTACTTTAGTACAAGTTTACATAGTTTTCAACTCTGTAAGATCAGTACTTAGACTGTGCAGAATAGTTCTGAATAGGATTCAGATGTTTACTTCAGTCTAGTTATAGGAAATACGAGCTTGGAGGTTTACAACAATCCTAATAAGACAATCTCTCCTCTTGGAGTAAAGCAATCCTTTTTACTACTTTTTTTCTGCACAGACACAATATTATTACTTCCAAAGAAAAATAAATACAAATTTTAAGTTGGATCAAAGTCTTAAGGTATCTCTAACATCTCAAAGAATTCCAAAAAAAAGAGCACAGAGAAACCATTTGAAAGCCAATTACATTACATTAAATTGGTTTCACATGTCAGACTCCCAATTCCATGAGACTGGAAGACTAATTTACTTGGAGGAGTCAGTGGGTTTCACTGCGGGCTGAAATTACTTTAAAAAAGAAAAAAAGAAAGAAAGAAAAGCAGAAAGTGGACATCGACCAGCACCTGTGTACGTACAGTACACCTTGCAGCGGAATGCAAGGTTACTTCATCCTATGGTAAAGGTCGCCCCCAGCCCGGTAGCCAGAGATGCCACTCTTTCTGCCCAGCTAACACCATTGTGCGCCTGTGTGCGAGTGGTGCCAGCATAACCTCAATCACACCAATATTGCTGCCACCACCTGTGACAGGGAAAGCAAGAAGCATATGGAAAACACACAGCCTAAAATAGCAATGTCAATATCTAGCTTTGTTCTTCTTATGATTTTTAAAGAACTGAATACTTTTTTTCTAAACTTCTAACATTTGCAACTATTATCTTAACATACTTCTTGGCTAAATAAAATGCATTTAAAACCAGCCTCCCACCCCCAGTAAGTCAGAGTGTATTCTGAATATCCCATGTATTTGGACTTCAACATTTTTCATAAACATCTGAAGCTAATAAGATCTCTTTCTACTAAGTCAGAGCTGGTAGACAACTAAAAGAGAGTTCATTAATAAGCATAACCCTCTCAAGAGTCACTTTATACTTAATCTGTCCACAGGTATGCTATGCAAGACAGACCATGTCAATTTCGTCTATAATTCACTCTAGACATACATGAGTGCTGTTTTTATTATTAGATTTTCAAGTTACTTTTTTTCAGTTAAATGTCCAGGACCAGCTGGGAATCAAAACTTTTTAAACAGCAAACTGGACAAAAAAAATAGAACAACAGAGAAGAAAATAATTAGCGGGAATGTCTTAACATTTGGACTAGATCTCTTCTATAGCACATAAACTTTCCTGTAGCACATAAACTTTCCTAGATCTTAGAAAGAGTAAATTTGACATACCCCTTACTTTATGAATATTATCTCTGACTAAAAGCAATCCAATTTCTCACTCCACAATCAATAACTGTATTTCCCTCATGCAAATTCTCCCCCATCGTGAAATAAAATATTTAAGATATTCATGACACCGAGCACAGACTTGTAAGTTACTTAGATTTAAAATGATTATGCACACATTATTATAATCCAGTTCACAAGGAATGTACAAGAACTTTGATACATACTGCTTTACTGGCTCCCACTGAACACAGCATAGAAGAGTCAGGAGAGAATGCACAGCTATACACCCAGTTCTGATGGCCCCTCAGTACTTTCATCATGTTTCCTGAACAAAAAGAAATAACCTGTATTAACCCTAGAGTTCACTTCCAATGAGCAGCATTTCAAAAATGGCAGGATCAGAGAATCACACACTTCTAGAGCAGCAGTGATTTATCTGTAACAAGGGTTAGCTATAAACTAGTTGATTATTTCATAAAGTTCTACTGGAACACAATCATGCCCCTTTGTTTGTTGTTACAATGGCAGAGGTAACTAAGGCAGAGACAGCATGGTCCACGAGCCTAAAATATTTACCATGTGGCCCTTCAGGAAAAACCTGCTGACCATTCACATATAGAAGATAGAATTCTTTTAGTCTAATCCACTTACTCTACAAATGAAGGACCTGTAACACTTCAAGGCTGAAATCTGAGAACACCTTCAAAATGCCTTTCATCCTTTTTCCTTTCTGATCACCTATATTCCACTCCAAAGCCCCTGTGCATTATAGCGATTATGTCTGTATATTTTAACTCTTAATTTTATAAATACTTACTGAATGTCGACTGTATGTCAGGCACTGAGGAGACAGCTATGAGTAAGACTAAGTCCCAACTCTCCTGAGCTTACATTTTAATGAGGCCACATTTTTTTTGTTTTGAGGGGTGGGGAGGAGAAGAGGGAGAGAGAGAATCCCAAGCAGGCTCTATGCTCAGGATGGAGCCCGACGAGTGGCTTGATCTCACGACCCTGAGATCATGACCTGAGCTCAAACCAAGAGACGCTTAACCAAATGAGCCCCAGGTGCCCTTGAGTCTATATTCTTAAAACATATGCACACAACTGAAAATGTGTTGAGAAAGCAAGCAGCTTTCGATATGCAAAAGAAAATAAAAATTTAATAACCAAACTGTTATAATTGTTGGGATATCTCCACCCCTCAAAGCCGAGCATTCAGAGAATGCTAAGATGCAGAGGTCCATCGTGGTTTGGTAAGATGAGCGTATTATTTTAGTAGGCAATTGTTATTACCCATCAGCTGGAACAAGTCTCCAAACCTCAGAGTTTTGTTTCCTACTACATTCAATTTAAGTCACAATACTTCCAAAGCAAACCCTCAACCTTGAGCCTGAGGCTGTTAGAGGACCAGCAGATCTTATTTAAATGTAAGGTGTTAGCCAAAACTGTAAACTTTCTTATTAGTGGCTAAGAAGCGGAAAGAGATGCTCATCTCTGGTCCTCTCAAATGAGGTAGACTTTCCGAAACTTTCTATGCACTGCGATTAACGAAGTTTCAGAAAAACCTGAGTACTTAACACTAACATACCTTTATTCTTTTATTAAAGTTATTTATTTATTTATTTATTTATTTATTTGTCAGACAGAGAGAGAGAGTGCACAAGCAGGGGGAGCAGCGGACAGAGGGAGAAGCAGGCTCCCCGCTGAGCAGGGAGCCCGATGTGGGGCTCGATCCCAGGACCCTGGGATCACGACCTGAGCCAAAGGCAGCGGCCTGACTGACTGAGCCACCCAGGCATCCCTAACATACCTTTTATTATACTGGATAGCAAGTCTTTTGATAATTTCTTACTTAACCTATCCAACTTATTATTATACTTATTAACTTTTAGGAGCTATAAATCCTGATATATAAATGTCTTAATTTAAGTTTTATTAGATTACTAAATTGTGTTACTTCGAGATCTACTTAAATTTTTGCTAAGCAAATGAAGTTAATAACCTTCCCTAAGATGAAGAAAATAAACTAACACATTTATAAAACGCTAAAATTGACCCAGATTTTGTCCTCATATAGTTGATACAGATCTGTGTGGTTAGTTTCTAAATAATATCAGATTGTTTAGAGTAACTGCTGGTTCCTGTTCTGGGTCACATTTATGGTTCCGTTTGATCTGCACAAGGAAAGGGACCAAACGATTAAGCAGAGAACAGGAAACTTTGATCATAGGCCACTTTTAAAGTCAAATGCCCCAAATGATCAACACTTCTTGACATCTCTCAGTAGTAATGTTATGAAACCCATTCTGTTTCACAGCCTGGAAAAAAGACATACCATCATCTTTCAGGTCCCACACTCTCAGAGTTTTGTCTCTTGAAGCTGATACTAGGATCAAGCTCCCATCTGGAGCAAAAGTTAAATCTCTGACCACTTCAGTATGATCTACCAAGTTAAGGAGGAGTTTTCCTAAATGCAATGGAAGAGGGGAAAAAAGACAATGTTGTTAATTTTTATCAGCTTCTTTCTTTAAAATAGGGTTCTTCACCATAAAACACATTATATAGAAATACTTGTCACCTCCTTAGTTTCCCAAGTGTAAAGTGACTTAATAGTGCTTTTACTATCGCCTTTAAAGATTCTCTATTTACACAGTTGTAAAATGTATTATTTCCAGGATAACAAAGCCTAAATTTATTAGATCAGCTTAAAGAGAATTCCTGAAATGTAAACAAGTTAATTTACCATCAGGAAAACCTACCTTATCACTTTTTAATCTTTGTATAGTATGAATTTAAATATAAAATCCAATTTTCCCTTTTCTTTTTCTTGGATTACTAACAGACTGTCAAACTCCCCCAAAAAATTCATGTTATCTCACAACCACCTAAATTTTCAAAAATAATCAGTGAAAAAATATACTTTATTCATCTAATATTGTGAGAGTTCTGTTTTCTATGAAAATCTATGTGCTTTCCTTAAATTTTTTTTTAAGAATCCAATCAAATTTACTGACTCTTTATCCTCATTCAATATTAATATCACCTGCTGTATTCTACTCTACATAGTTTTAATGCTCATTAAAAAAAAAAAAGGCCTTCACATTTTTGGCACATACTATCAGCCAGAAACTGTTTTAGTCAGTGAATAACACGTTCACTTTTAATTGCCCAAAGAATTTAACTTCTCAACCTATCTAGTTAAACTTTAGATACAATGTCACTAAAACTTCCAAAGGTTAGACAATGATTGTTGAAAACCAGATTTGCCTTGAAAGCCTCCAAGCTATCACTGAAAAAGTATGTAAGACAACACCTTGCCATTTGAGCCATAAACTAAGTTACTAATTTATAAATGATAATTAACTAAACATTCCTTAGGCATGTCCTTCTTGCTGTAACATTCTCTGAAGAGTGACCAAGCAGTGAGAACTCTATTTTCTTAAAATAAAACCATGAGCTGAAGATGCTATGCAGGCCAATCATAAAGACACATCCATAGAACCAATTCTTGCTTTTCAGTGAGTTAAAATCCTTAAATCACGTAGTGCCTAGGAGAGATGCCCTGCATCATAAAATAATCAGGTTTGCTTTTCAACCCCATACCTGTATATACATCCCATATTTTGATACGTCCATTGTTTAACCCTGTGGCAAGGAGCAGCTGATCCTGTCCAAATCTGAATTGATGCCATTCTATGTTGACACAGCGACTCTGTTTTTCTGGAACTGAAGATCCAAAAGCAAGACTCCAGACTATGTCACCACAGTCTATAATATGTTCACGAGGCTTATTTTTCTGACCACCATCACTGTTTTGTCTTGACAATCTCAAACTGCTTGAATTGGTGATATTTTTGGTGCCATGCAAGAGACTGAAGGGAAAAAAGGTCATATCTAGTTACTATTTACTCTGGACTCCTACAGATACTAAATGATAAATGTTTGTTAAAATAACCGCAATATTATCATAGTGATACTGAATAACAACCAAATTCTATGGATGGGAAGGCGAAAAGTTGCTATTAGCTATGAGCATATGACCAAATAAACTCAAATCAAAAGACATTTTCAGTTGCTAAGAAAGAGATTAAGTTCAACAATAAAGCAATGTATAATTTCTTTGTGTCAAAATTTTCCTCAAAACCACTATATCAATTAGGACTTCTTTAGCTAACCTAAAGTAAGTATAAACAAGCAAAAAACAAAACAAAAAACCGGATAAGATATTTATGTAAAGGTCAACTAGACACAAAAAGGAGGGAGAGATTAGATTTAATATATATTTTATAAAAACTTTCAACAAATCCACCAGAGGAACTTTAGGTACATAAAAAATAATTACACAATCATCATAACACTGTTATCTAATAAAATGTTGTGAAATCCAAAAAGCATCACATAACAAAGGTCACCTGCCCTGGCACAACGCCATATATACACTACCAAGGAACCAGTAATCTGCTTTTTAATACAAAGACACAAAAGCATCTGAGAAAGTATTCTATAATGTATAAGGCCAAATAATTCTTCCTACAAAATTTCCAATATATTCAGCTTATGATTAAAATACTTATTTACAACAGCCTACAAAGGAAAAACTTAAATATCAAAATCTTTTTATTACTCCACACAGAAAATAGTAAATTCTACAAAGAGATACAAAACACAGAAAAAGAAGAGAATCTTACAAGTTCTTAAGGCACTGGGACCACGGAACAAGCTTTACTGTACGATGTCCTTGTGACCAAGCAAAGTACGAACCATCTGGAGCAAAAGCAACAGTCCAATTTTCACGACCACATTTCTTGTCAAAAGGAGCTACTGGAGCTAAAAGTTCACCTATAGTACGTGATCTCACTAAAAGAAAAAATATATATATATGTCACATATAACCAATAATGAATTTGAGACTGCCTCCATATTAATTTGGGACTCTCAACTCCATTGAGTTTCCATGCAGACAAGGAATAATAAGGAGTTCTGATTTCTACCCTCTGAAGGGAAATAATGTGCTGTGCAGACCCTTTAATGATATAACTAACTTCAAGTTTTGATAAAGTGATTTTTAACATCTCCCACCCAAGAGCTTGTTTAGAAGGCTTCAATAAAAAAACTGGTTAAGTGATAATAATGTAATGATATATCAGGGTTAGCAATTACTAAAGTCCTGACTTTTGCATTATCTTATGTTTTCATCCAATTACTAACATTTAAAGTGCAACAGGCTAACTTTGTAAGAAAAGTAACTTCCAGTAAGTTTGTAGTTTTCAAAAACCACAAACCACTATAAAATACATTGTATCATTATTCAAAGGAAAGCACTATTAAATGGTCTCTTTAAACATGAATATTTTTTTTTTTAAGATTTTATTTTTTAAGTTATCTCCACACCCAACGTGGGGCTTCAACTCACAATCCTGACACCAACAGTCACATGCTCCACTAAGTGAGCCAGCCAGGCGCCCCCACATGAGTATTTTTTGAGGCCCAGGTCACCAAAAAAAAAAAAAAAAAAAAAAAAAAAAACCCACAAAACTCCTAGAACTAGAAGGGACTTAAACGTTATTTAGTACAATCTCCCAACCAGTGCTTTAAAATGCATTACACATTTGTGATCCTCAAATAGTGGTCCTCAAGTGTCTTAATGGTGGGCCATAAACCCCAAAATGGAAGTGATTCTTTTGGTTTTTAAGGACAGAGAATAAACAATCTCATAGATTTTTAATTTAGTTAAGAGTACTTAAATTTAGGGGCACCTGGGTGGTTCAGTCGGTTAAGCATCTGCCTCCAGTGTGGGTCATGATCTCACGGTCCTGGGACCAAGCCCCAACGTTGGGCTCCCTGCTCAATGGGAAGTCTGCTTCTCCCTCTCCTTCTGCTGCTCCCCCTGCTTGTACTCTCTCGCTCACGCGCCCTCTCAAATAAATAAAATCTTAAAAAAAAAAAAGAGTACTTAAATTTATCATTCATAACAAAAACTGGCGTTATTACCGGAGTATACAGAGACTTTTTGTTCTGCATTTAACATGAAGTATGATCAACAAGCTCCTACTGTAGATGTGTGCATGCAAACTTGGCCAGAATTTCCTCAATTTGGGGAATCTTTTTTTTTTTTTTTTAAAGATTATTTATTTATTTGACAGAGAGCGAGCGAGCGAGCGAGACAGGGAACACAAGCACGGGGAGTGGGAAAGGGAGAAGCAGGCTTCCTGCCGAGCAGGGAGTCCGATGCGGGGCTCAATCCCAGGACCCTGAGATCATGACCTGAGCCGAAGTCAGTCACTTAACCAACTGAGCCACCCAGGTGCTCCTGGAGAAAGAACCTTTATCAGTGTATCACCATTGCTTTCTTGGGTTGGTCTTGATTTCAAATTTTGCTACTCTTCCTTAGGTATAAATTAGTATCACTTTAGTTTCCCTACTATCTATTTTGTGATTAGTTGTCTGGCTAACTCTTACAGTGTATTTTTAGGTTTTTGGCTTAAACTTCCCAACAACTAAACTACATATACCCCACGTACTGCAGTTCAAATAAGAACCACTTATACTCTTACTGCTAGACCATATACATACAACCCCCCCCCCCACCATGTACTCATTGAGGTGACACTTCAAGTCTCAATGTGTGCTCTGACAATAGCCAGTGGAACACCCAGCATATGACGGGTGATCAGTAAATATTTATTGAATAAACATAGAAGCACATGTGTAAGTTCCCATTCTTAAATGATTTCAACATTTCCTTGTCCAAGTTTTTGGTACATTAACAAATGAGCTATGGTTTGAAAAGCAAAAGAGGGGTGCCTGGCTGACTCAGTTGGTAAAACATGTGACTGCTGATCTTGGGGCTGTAGGTCTGAACCCCACATTGGGTGTACAGATTACTTAAAAATCTAAAAAAAAAAAAAGGTAAGAAAAATTGAGACCCGTATTTCTGATATTCACAAATATGAATACCTAATAAGGCTTATTCTATTTTTGTGCAGCTGACATTATCAAAAATCTTCCTCCTTGCCACTCCACCCACTCAGTCCTGATTCTGACCTAAGAGAGTAGGCTTAATCCTGCTCTCACATGATAGTCATATATTGAAGACAGCCATGACATCAGCAACTAAATCTTTTCATCAGGATAAACTCCATAGGCCTTTCAATCATTCCTTAGATTACATGGTTTCAAGTCCATTCTCCAACTTCGCCTTCATCACTTTTCTGGAGAAACTCCAGTTGGTAATGGTCTTCATAAAAGTGGCACCCAGAACTAAACACAATACCTCAGGTGTGGTTTGATTAAAGCAGCAGAGCCCCCACCAATTCCCACCCCAATTAAGATGACATTACTTTCATCAGCAGTTACATGACTTTCTTAATATAAAATCCACAAACCAGTGACCCTCATATGCCTACAGAATGATTTTTTTTTTTTAAGATTTTTATTTATTTGACAGAGAGAGACAGTGAGAGAGGGAACACAAGCAGGGGGAGTGGCAGGCAGAGGGAGAAGCAGGCTCCCCGCAGAACAGGGCTCGATCCCAGGACCCCAGGATCATGACCTGAGCCAAAAGTAGTCGCTTAACCAACTTAGCCACTCAGGCGCCCCTGAAAAAAATTTTTTTAAGTTAAACCTTTATTACCTGCAGCTGTTTAATATATGATTTAATGACCCTGTATAAGGGAAAAGCTGCCTGCCATGGGAACTCAGCCATAAAATACAATACTACATTATCTGTACAGGAGTAACACACTGAGTTACTGCTGAACCAAGCGAACCAGATTTAGCTCCTTCTTTCACATTCCTCTCCGCAATTTCATAACCAGAAAGGGAGGATCTGGTATAGTGCCTTGTGAAAGAGGGCCGTAGCTCCAGGCAGTACTCCCTGTCTCACAGGACTTCTTTAATCAGTCAAGGAATCTTGCCTCTCCTCTTTCAGTACTTGAGAAACAGAGAGTTGTAATTAATATCCAAGAAAAGAGGGGGAAAGTTAAGTCCTTACTGAAAGATACAAAGCTACATAGAGATGTTACTGTTTCACTCTGTATCCAAATGGTACTTCCAAAGTAAAGAAAGAAACAAAGAAACAAAAACTGGGTTTTGGGTTGTTTCTTGTTTTTTGTTTTCCTAAAGCTTAGGAAAGGACAAAGTTCAGATATTTGGGACTTGGCTAATAATTTTATACTATAGCCAGGAAATAACACTGAGACCTAACTAAATAAGAAAAATTTTAACTGAAAAGGCTACTACTTAGTGGATGGTTCTTCTACCTTATGCAGGTATGCTCAGTAGCT
The DNA here is from genome assembly GCF_011800145.1 of Mirounga leonina. Lineage (NCBI taxonomy): Eukaryota > Metazoa > Chordata > Mammalia > Carnivora > Phocidae > Mirounga > Mirounga leonina. The sequence continues at coordinate 5,839,395 of NW_023270503.1, forward strand.
CTATCCAGCCCTTAGAAGACAGGACTGGAAAGTTTTCAAAACAGTTCATCAAGATGAAGTAAAACAGATAAATGAAAGGCAGATCACTTATCTGTGATACTATTGTGTAGGAGAGGAGGAAAAAAAGCCCACTGGACTAGGAATAAGAACTTTTGGGTTCCATGTTCCACTTTAGGACCTACTTAATAGTCTTAAAATACTAAAATAAAATTAGGCATGAATTTTGTTTTCTCTGTATTTTTAAAATAGTTATTAGAACCAGGGTTAAAGTCCCCTCCTAACCTGCCATTCAACCTTACCCTTAAAAGAACAAAAGTCCAGAATTCTAAGATAGCGGTCTCTAGATATAAAAACTGAACCCACATACAGGATAGAGGGCCTTTAGGTTACTTCAGCTTCTCCCTCTCTCTAGAAATACCTCCTCCATGTATTTAAAGGCATACATAAAGAACGGGGAAATGCAAAGGGTCTCTGCTCAGTAGCCACCTCCAATTTTCATTTAACACAGTAAGTTTAGTGTTGGACTTTTTGTTGGGGCGGGTGCTAAACCTGTTTTTTTAAATGGAAACTGTACATCTATAAGTTGTATAATATGACTTAAGTTCAATGTTTACTAAGCCTATCCATCAATGCACAGCTCTAACTGCCCCCCAGAACTGTGCCAGTTATTTTCCCGTAAGAGGGAATTTAAACGTGAGGTGCTCTCAACGGAGCCCCCGAGGCGGTCTTCACGCAAACGTCTAGGATATATTGCCCTGACTTCGGTGTGGCAGGGCTAGCCTCTCGACCAGTTTCTAGACAGCCTTTTCAGAAAGTGCTCTTTCATACAAGAGCTTTTCTTCTGTCACTCCACCCAGCCCTTCTGCTCCTCCCCGCTCCTATGTGTGGAAAAGATAATTGAGTCTCCTCCCCCGAACCGCTGCTTTCCTTAACGCCACACCATTTTTTGCTTTTTCCAGGCTGATGGCACCTCTTCGGTCGCATTCCTCCTTTAAGAGTGGTTGATATACATGAGGACCCCTCCCCTTTCATTACACTCCGAACACATAAGTTTACTTTTCCCGTCGTACAATCAGAGAGCCCAAGACTTCCCCAGCACTCGCCTATCCACTCGACGCCCCAGAGAATCCCAGGACGGCCGTGCGCGGACCTCTTTAGAGGAAACTGGGGTTCCCCCGAGGGTGGGTGTCCACCCCCGGCCACACGGTGAGGACGGCCCTGGGCGCCCAGGTTCCCCTGGACCCGAAGATCCGCCCACTGCCTCCCGCCGAGCCGGGCGCACAGTAGGTGCTGGATCAACGTCGACCCCATTTACCCCTCGGTGACACCCCCCGGAGGGGCCGCTTCCTTCCTCTTCGCTCCAGGGCTTGGCCCGGCTCACCCTTCTTCACTTAAGACTCAGACGCTTCCTCCTCCGGGGACTCCCTGCCTCTCCGCAGCCCCGGCGCTCTCACCAGCACCCCTCACCCACCGTCCCATTCCTCACCGATCTCTTTCTCGTTGACCCTCGGGGGAAAGCTGGCCATCTATGGGGCACCGTCTGATTCCGGGGACGCGATGCGGACGCAACGACAGAGAAGGGATCGGCGAGCGCTGAGGGGCGTGACGCGGGCTCGGTCCCTCCCGGACCGGGGGACGGAGGGGGGGGCGGGGGCGGTGGCGGGAGTCTCTGCCGACTGCCCCGGGAAAGACGCGGAAGGCCTCGGACCAAACTACGGAGTCAAACACAGACAATAGACCCCGTTCCCTGCCTCAAGCCTACGGACCGCGACACTCCCTCCAACGCCGACGACCGCAAACCAGACACTGGAGACAAAATGGCGGGCGGCGCGGGAGCTAGCAGGGCGGCGCGGGCGGGGTCTCGTGACGCCATCGCCCGAGGCCCCGCCCCCGACGCTCGGGACGTGACGGCCTGGGCTTGGCGCCCCGCCCCCCGCCGGGTGCGCGCGGCCGTTTCTGCGAGAGCAGGACCGGCTGGGGCAGGAAGAGTGCCGGGGCGGAGGCGGAACAGGGGCTGCCTCCCCAACCCAGCCGAGGCCGGAGCGTTGAGTACGAACTGTGCTCCTAGCTCGGTCTTGTCCCGTCCCCACCCCCGGGACCGCAGCGTGGTCTGTATTTCTAAGTTCAGTTGCCTTCGAAAAGGCAAACGGAGAATTGTATAATACATATTAGCCCACCGCTTAAAAGATGGCGTGGAATTTAAACTGGCTGAACCAAAAGAACAAAAAAGACATTTAAGATTTTACCCCGATTTGGCCGCCTCCCCAGCCCTTACGTGCTTGATGCAAAAAATGAGTTGAGAATGAACACCGGTCGCTATGCCCCAGGCTTGTGGCGGCGGTCATCCTGACCTGGGCGGCCGGTGTTTGCAAGGGTCGAGGTGCCCGGGCGTGCGGGCAGCCCACCCTGCCCGAGGACCCCCCTGCGCTGCCTTTGTGCTGGCTGCTCCCGCGTCCGACGGCCCCGCCAGGCGGGTGGTCGGCGCTGCCCGGGTCTCTGCCGAGGCAGACTCGCCGGATCAGCTCAGACCGAGGCCTCCGGGTTCACACAGGGCTGATGGAAGTGTCTGTCTGCCAGAGCCACGTTGGTTCCCGATCACAGAGGACATACTTGCATTTTAAGGGGCCCTTCTGTGGACTCTAATCCGTGTTCCAGTGGAGGACATCCAAGGCTGGGAATTTCAAGTATGTGGCAGATACTGCTGGGAGAGGAGTTGCATTAGTCAAACTCTTCTGAGAGTTCTCAAATGACAACACGTCGGGCACGTCTCCTTTTCTTTGCATGTTAATTATTCCAATAGTGAAATGTTTAACAGCAGGTAAAAGAAATCAACCCCTCTCTTTTATTTTCAGTCAACATATTTATTTTTTTTATATATAAAGATTTTATTTATTTATTTGACAGAGAGAGAGCACAAGTAGGCAGAGTGGCAGGCAGATGGAGAGGGAGAAGCAGGCTCTCCCCTGGGCAGGGAGCCGGATGTGGGGCTCGATCCCAAGACCCCAGGATCATGACCTGAGCCTAAGGCAGCCGCTTAACGGACTGGGCCACCCAGGTGCCCCTCAGTCAACATATTTATTGACTGCTTACTCTGTGCTAGGCACTGGGGCTAGTTGTTGAGTATTTAGAATAGAACAAAACAATTTTAATGCAGTCTTGTAGCTCATATATCAACATTTCTATCAGTCCCTTTTCATTGTTTAACCAACCTTTATTACCTCTGTTCACTTATACTATACCCTACAAATTCATGGAAAATACCAGTTCTTGAGTGCCTGAATTCCTATGGTGGCTTTTTTAGACAATTGTTTAATTCCACTGTAGTTATTCCTGCTCTCCAACAAACTTCCTGACCCATTTTCTCAACCGAAGTACAACAGTGGAATGAAAAACAATTTTATGATTTGTGTACTCATTAGTGATAATATCTAATATTTATTGGATCCATGCTACATGCTAGGCACCGTTCTATATAAGTGCTTTTGTGGATTAACTCATTTAATACCCACAACAGTATGAGTAGCATATTAATCATTCACATTTTACACTTAGTAACTTGACAACAGTCATGGAGCTACTTAGAGGCCAAGTGCTAGATTTGAACCCAAACTTGTCTGACTGCCCTGCCCTACTTCCATGCTACCTCATAAATGAAACCAAGCTTGAAAAGCAAATCTGTATCTGGCATTTCATATCTTTGTTATTTTAATGTCAAATCTGAATGGCCATCTTTTTTTTTTTTTTTTTAAGATTTTTTATTTATTTATTTGACAGAGAGAGACACAGAGAGAGAGGGAACACAAGCAGGGGGAGCGGGAGAGGGAGAAGCAGGCTTCCCACTGAGTAGGGAGCCCGATGCGGGGCTCGATCCCGGGACTCCAGGATCATGACCTGAGCCGAAGGCAGACGCTTAACGACTGAGCCACCCAGGCGCCCCCTGAATGGCCATCTTATCCCCTGCATATCCCGTATAGTTGAAGGTTCTTCAGAGTCCTGCCCTTGGCCCACAGCCTTTTTCTTCTTCCACACTCTCCCTGGGTTATGGCAACTTCTCTTTTGGGTTTAACTGCCAACTAAGTGCAGACCTACCTGACCTCTCTCTTGAGCTTAAAATGGGCATATTCAGATACTTACAATAAAGCTCAACACATCAAAACAGCACATCATCTTCTCTCCCAAAGTTGCTCTTTCCTCTATATTCCTTATCCTGGTAAACATGTCCACCCAGTCGCCAAACCAGAGGCGGAGGTATTCTTAGACTCCTTCACCTCTCCCTCAACCCTACCTGGGCTCAATCCACAAATTCTGCCCATATTTTCTCAAACTGATCTGGAATCTGTCCTCTGTTCCAGCTCAGCTGTCTCTGTCTTAGCTCAAGATTTTATCTTGTCGTATCATCTCTCTTAATCCTTTATAAACCTATCCCCTGAGAAACTACCATAAATACCTTGGTGTATTTCCTTCTAGTCCTTTAAAAATTTTACTAGCTGTGCATCCTTGGGCAAATTATTTAGCCTCCCTATGCCTTAGTCTTCTCATCTATAAAATGGGGATAATAATAATATCTACTTCACAGTTTTGAGGATTAAGTGAATTTATCTGACACAGTGTCAGATACTAAGTGTGAGATATGTGTTAGATACTGTTTTTGTATATAGTAATCCCAGCTAACTGCAAAACTGAAAGATCAAAATCTCTAAAAAAAATAAGAGATTGGCAAAGAGCCATTAAAATGGCATTAAATATATGTATGAACAAAATAATAAATGGAAGTTCTGGAAAGGATTCATTTCCAAAATAAAGCTGACCCAACCACTAAAAACCCATTCTCCTGAATCTCATTCTTGAGTTATTTAGAAAGCGTTGCTGCTATGTGGTTATCTACTAAGGCTGATTGACTCGTAATTTTTGCTATGTGGATATTATTTCTTTTTGAAATTTTTGAACCAGCATTTAGTATCTTGACATACAATTTAAAAAAATTTTGTAGCCTCCCTTATTCCATTTTCTCACATCTCAGCAATAAGTTGTATTAACAGTCTGTTATTTTCATGTAGTTTTACATCTTCAAAGGTGTGTTTTTTCTATACCACCTTCTTATACTGACAGGCAGATACGTAAGTATAACGATGGGGAGCAATAATTATTATATTGTTTTAGTTAAGGAGAATAAATATGTATTTATTTTTTACATGAATATGTAAATAATTAGAATTGAGGAGTAGATAAATATAAAATTTTGTGTCTTGCCTTTTCTTTCCTTTTTTTTTTTTCAAGATTTTATTTATCTATTTGACAGAGAGAGACAGCGAGTGTGGGAACACAAGCCTGACGCAGGCTCCATCTCAGGACCCTGGGATCATGACTTGAGCTGAAGGCAGACACTTAACGACTGAGCCACCCAGGCACCCCTTTTTATTTCCTATTATAAGATATTTTCCTATATTAATAAAAAAAATTTTCACCAGGAGCACCTGTCTAGCTTAGTCTGTGGAGTGTGTGACTTTTGATCTCAGGGTTGTGAATTCGAGTCCTATGTTGGGTGTAGAGATTACTTAAAAATAAAATCTTTAAAAAACAAAACAGAACTTTTCACCACGTCATTGTAGGTAAACTTAACTTCATTGGGAGGTGAACTTTTTCCCTTCCTCTGCCAGAATACATAATAGCACAGAAAGGTGGCCTTCTACTGTAATTAACTTTTCATTACTCATATAGACATTGTAGGTATATTTCCCTTGATGTCATGAATGTGTCGAGTTCACAGTTGTGAACTGTTTTTGGAGAATGCATAGTCATCCCAAGTTGGAGTAATTCAAATGGATTGCTGCTATAAGCGTCTGCCTTCCGCTCAGGTCATGATCCCAGGGTCCTGGGATCGAGCCCCGCATCGGGCTCCCTGCTCAGAGGGAAGCCTGCTTCTCCCTCTGCCACTCCCCCTGCTTGTGTTCCCTCTCTCGCTGTGTCTCTCTCTGTCAAATAAATAAATAAAATCTTAAAATAAAAAAAAAGATCTCTGAAGTTACAGGTAAACCTCTTAAATTGGGAAGGATTCCTGCAGGATCTTATTTCAGAACCTATACCTTGGTGAGAGTAAAAGTAAGTGTCCCCTTCCTATAACTAAAAGGAAGCAATATTTACTTAAAGCAATAACCGAACATGACTAAGATTAAAAAAAAGAACTAATAAATAGTACAACAGGGATTTGAAGCTTACCACCACCACCAGGAAAAAAAAAATCAAAATGCCAAATATTTATTGTTCCCTAGTGTGGTTAAATCTCAAAGATAAAAAAGATTACCATAGTTTTTTGACTCTGTAATGATCAAGAGCAAACAAACAAAAAAAGTTAATAGCAGTTTGGAAAGCCAGCGTTGTTTAAGTAATAGGCAAGTTGCTCATTTGCTTGTTTTTGCTTTTTGGACCTCTCTACTATTATGGTCACTACAACTCTCCCAGGCTAAGCCTAAGAAGTCATCCAAGTTTATTTAGTGCTTGGGTGCTAGGTTAGGAGTTTCACATCATGGGATTTGTGGAGTTAAATCTGGGATTCCAGCTTGAGAGTATGGAATTTGCTCCGGATTTAGCTAGACAAGCATAAGTTATACACATAAACATGTACATTAATAAACAGTAATAGATACCTCTATAACTGTGGAAAGTGCTGGAAAAATAATAGGACCCAGGGGAAAGTCCTGGAGGCAATTCCTTTTGGCTGTGGTAGTCTTGCTGGGGATGAAATGTCTCTTGGTGTTCCCAGTTCTACCCTGCTATCTTATTTTTCACTTTTCTTCCTGATTTCACATTTTTTTGTGGGCTGTTTGACAGTGTGGTATGAGCAGAACATTAGCATCAGGTTTTCAAAGATGAATAATTTGATCTTAGTTTACGGCTATACTCAGAATGGCTCAAAGGTGTGGAAAATGTACATCTAGGTGTTTCTACATCTGTGTCTGAGCCAGAATGCTCCTGGCAGTTTATAGGAAATTATTGTATTATATCTAAAAGAACAAGCAGGAGGCCCCTGGCTCCAGTGTTCTGTAGGATTCCCTACTCTTGTTGCTGAGCCAACCCAGCACCCAACACAGCAAGCTGTGTCCTTTTAGCTCAGTCCTTGACCTTCAGGAGAAATCTGTATAAAATGGAATATTCCATGCTAGGATGGAGATTTTCCCCATACCAGTCATTTTTCTCTTCCTCTAATAGAGCTTTGCGTTTTCATTTTTCTGAATGTTTCTGCCTGTGACCATCCTCTAAAGATTATGACCGGGAAGAAAATTATCCTTCACCAACTGCACAAAATGCAAGGGTTTCTCTTACTTGTCCTCCTCCCTGTTCTTTTGTTTCTTATTTGGGAAATTCTTCCTGAGTCTTCCTATCCCCAGTTGCCTGGCTTTGGGAGCAGTCTAATTTTTAGTCAGCTGTTTCTCCTGGCATCAGCTGGGATGTATGTGTCTTTTTCCATGGACCCCAGAGAGTCCTGGGGACAGCTCATGGGCTATCTCCCCTGGAGCTTCAGGCCCTTGCCTGCCAGTCTTGCCCTTGTGTAATGGATTTGAATGACCTTCCTATTGATGCCTTGACTTACTGGTTAATAGGTCAGAGCGTTTTTTAGGCGGAAGAACTTCTGACTGATTTCCAACACACTGCCACATCACTGCTTTTTTATCTGCCACACTGTTTTACTTTCTGAATTTGTTTTTTCCTTTCTGTGAAATGAATACTCTTGATATAATGGAAATGTTTCATTTTCTCTATTTGCTTGTAAGTTCCTTAGGGCATGACCTCTCTCTGTATCTTAGAATCATTTTTAGGACTTGGCACATAGTTGATATTCAATAAATGTTTGTTGAATGGAATCGAGTTGTATCTTTCATCTACCTTCCTCATAGATTATTTGAGATTGATTAATTTTTTAAAATATTTTATTTATTTTTTGAGTAATCTACACACCCAAAGTGGGGTTCCAGTCCCACAACCCCAAGATCGAGATTCACATGCACCATTGACTGAGCCAGCCAGGCGCCCCCTATTTGAGATTAATTTAGAAAGCAAATGTTCCTATTAGTGCCTTTACAAAAATAAAGAGAAATCAAATTAGAAAGTTTGCCAGTAGGCGAGTTGAAAGGTTGGAGCGATTGTAGATGGAAACCAGTAAAAAACCTATTGTGTGGGGTGCCTGGGTGGCTCAGTCGTTAAGCGTCTGCCTTCGGCTCAGGTCATGGTCCCAGGGTCCTGGGATCGAGCCCCGCATCGGGCTCCCTGCTCTGCGGGAAGCCTGCTTCTCCCTCTCCCTCTCCCCCTGCTTGTGATCCCTCTCTTGCTGTGTCTCTGTCAAATAAATACATAAAAAACCTTTAAAAAAAACAAAACAAACAAAAAAACCCTATTGTGTGACTTTGCTTATTAGTTTTACATGGAAAAATAAGTGTATTGAAGAGATCATCTCCAATATATAGTTAGGGGTCTTCAAGAGTAAGTATTTAATTTTTCAGGGCACCTGGATGGCTCATTCAGTGGAGCATGTGACTCTTGATCTCGGGGTTGTGAGTTCGAGCCCCATGTTGGGTGTAGAGATTACTTAAATAAATAAAATTGGAAAAAAAAAAAAAGAACTGGGGCACCTGAGTGGTTCAATTGGTTGAACATCTGACTCTTGGTGTCTGCTCAGGTCATGATCTCAGGGTCATGAGATGGAGCCCCACGTCAGGCTCCCCACTCAGCCCCAAGTCTGCTTGTCCCTCTGCTTTTGCCCCTCCCCCTGCTTGTGTGTGCATGCACTCTCTCATATAAATAAATAAATCTTTAAAAAAAAGCTAATTTTTCAGAGGCATAGAATAATTTTTAGACTCTTAGCTGCAGGGGACCTTAGAGATCATATGGTGTAACTTTATTGTACTGGCGATGAAACTGATGTCCAATTGTAGGAATGACTTTCTCACATTCAGACAACTAGGTAGTGGAAAAATGAGGATGAGACATAGTTATGCCCGTAAGAACCCAGCGCCTTTTTCTATTGCACTTTAGCTCTTTTAGCAGAATGTAGTTATTTGTATAGATGCCATCTCCCCTGAAAGGGTCCTAGGTTAATGGAAGACAGGGGTCATATCTTCTTCATCTTGCTCTTTATGGAAGATACAAGGTATAATGCCTGGCAAATGTGGCCACCAAATGGTATAGGTGCTCAATTAACACCCTTTGTTGTTGTTGTTTTTGAAGATTTTATTTATTTGAGAGAGAGGGAGAGAGAGAGGGGGAGGGAGAGCACGAGCAGAGGGGAGGAGCCGAGGGAGAGGGAAGAGCAGGCTCCCAGCTGAGCAAGGAGCCTGACATGGGGTTCGATCCCAGGACCCTGGGATCATGACCTGAGCCAAAGGCAGCCGTTTAACCGTTTAACCGACTGAGACACCCAGGTGCCGCTCAATTAACTCCCTTTGAATTAAATTATTACGTGATGAAATGTGATTCTTCTTGGCCTCATGTTCATGGGATGCCACTCTTTATTTATTCATTAAATATTTGTTGATTGCCTGCTATGTACCAAATACCACGGTAATATCAAAATGAGAATTAAAACGAAGATCTCCATTTAGCTTTGAGTCTCTATTAAAATATTACTGTGAGGTGTTACATATCTCAGTTGGAAAGGAAAGGAAGTGAATTCTCAGCTGATCTGTTTCCTTTTTATAGGCTCATTTGCATTTCATAGAATTTTAGTGCTAAAGAGAACTTAAGGTTACCTAAGATCACATTGTCAGGAAATGGCAAAGCAAGGACCAGAATGAATGTCATCTTCAAAATCTAATATTTTTTCTATTACAAAGAATTCCTTTCTTTCTTTTGCATTTGTGGAATAACATATGCATTAGTTAAACTTATGAATGTTAATCAAATGGAGATCCACATTTCTTCTGGATTAGATATCAAAATGCCTGAAGGAGGAGTATGGAGTGAAAACAGAGGAGGAAAACAGAGCACCTGATTCTTAGCCAAAAGAACAGAAAATGCCCTAATTATGTGCTTCAAATTACAGGCGATTAGAGCCACAAGGGTGCTTAGAGCCCACCTAAGCAAGCCCTGTTAATTTCCAGATGAAGATGCTGAGGCTCAGAGAGGTTAAAGTAACTTCACCAAGGTCACACAGCAAATTGCTACCAGAGGTGGGACTAGAATCCCAGTATCCCAATTCCCAATCCACAAGGCCAGTGTTTCCTACATTTCAGTCATTTGCAAACTACATTTTCAATTTGTTTGAATCCACATACCATCTGTATTAGTACTTCATATTTTTGTCAGCTTGTTCTTTTTAATGAAAAAATTTCTAATGTGTAATATATTTGCAAACTCCAATTTATTTTAAAAAGAAATTTTGTTGCCATTATCATAAATGGGAAACCAGTATTGTTTGCTATGATTAGGAGATAAACATAAAAATAAAAACTTTGGAAATATTTCTCAACCCCGCTTAGTTACCCCCTTTGTGGAAGGCGTGGGGCCTGAGGTTTATTCTCTCTCTTTTTTAATTCTCTTTTTCAAGAGAGGAATAAGTAAATGTTAAAGACCCAAAATGAGAATTACTTCTTGATGTAGTCAAAGACAATTGAAAAGGGAATGATTTCTTCTATTTTTTGTCATTTTGTGCTGCAGCTGACTCCCACCTGAAATCATTTTGTGTATCACCAGCATTTCACACCCACATTTGAGGAAACACCACTTTATTCAATAATAGCATTTACTGTAAAACATGTTTGGATTCTGCTCTTTCATCCCTGGGTAACATTGTATTTTACAAATGTTAACTGGCTCTTAATCTAATCTGTGTCTTTAGGATTGTTATTTCTTCATCCCACAGAATGTTCTGAGTTCCAAAGAGGTTTCGAGAATTATCGCAGCACCATGATAAGTATGACTGAGCCAGGGGCAAATAAGTTAGGAGCTTAAATTCCTGATAGGATTTGGCCATCTTCCTCCCTGCGAAGTGATCTGGGAATCTAAGGGTTGTGTAACCCAGGTTTGCTCCAGCTGTCAAGCAAAGGGCTAAGAGAGTGGGGAGAAGGCTAACTTTCATCAGACTCGGGGCCTTGCCAGGTTAGCTCATTTAATCCTCCCAGTAAATGTATCCCTATTTCACAGATTGAGAAATAGTTTCAAAGATGCTAAATAACTTTGGCAAATTCACACACTTACAGTAAGAGGCTGAGCCAGGATTTGAACTACTCTTCCTATTTGTTTGTTTGTTTAAGATTTTATTTATTTATTTATTTATTTTTATTTATTTATTTATTTATTTTTAGATTTTATTTATTTGACAGCGAGAGAGGGAACACAAGCAGCGGGAGTGGGAGAGGGAGAAGCAGGCCTCCCGCGGAGCAGGGAGCCCGATGCGGGGCTCGATCCCAGGACCCTGGGATCATGACCCGAACTGAAGGCAGACGCTTAACGACTGAGCCACCCAGGTGCCCCAAGATTTTATTTATTTATTTAGAGAAAGCGACTACAGGGAGGGGCAGAGGGAAAGGGAGAGAGAGAATCTCAAGCTGACTCTGCACTGAGCAGGGGCTCCAATGTGGGCCTCCAACACCAGGCTCCATCTCACAACCCTGTGATCAGAACCTGAGCCGAAATCAAGAGTCGGTGGCTGGTCACTCAACAGGCTGAGCCATCCAGGAAGCTCCTCTTCAGGATTTCTTAAGCTCTTGTGCTTCCTTGAGATCATGAGATTATAAATTTTGAGACCTGGACTCTAGGCTGATTTTGCCACCAAATTGAAACATAATACTGATCAAAAGATCAGAGGATCCTGAGACATTATCATCACTACATCTTTTCGCCCAGTCATGGGCTGGCATAGTTCTCTTGTCAGGGGCACGAGTGGATTCACGGAGTAAGCTTCTCCCTCTCTCTTCCCTGCACAAGTGCCTGCCTAAATGCCATTTGGCCCTTATTTTATACTGTATTCTACAGTTACGTTCTTTGAGCAAAGGCAAAATTTGAGAAATTGGTTTAAAAATTGAAATTCCAAAATTAATGCTGTTGGAGAATCAACATAAACAAGACTGATTTTTTTCCATATATCAACATAATCCACGCAGAGAGAGAATTTATAAATCATGAGACGTGGCTATCTCTTGAATCCCATCAAGATTCAAGGCTTTGGTGAGCAGGTGAGGGGATGCTGAGCAGGGAATACTTGGAGGGAGGTCATGAAAAAGGAAACTAAAAGAGCCTAACCATGGGGGAAGGGTTTTAATAACCAGGAATTCAGAGGGACTTGGGGATGCAGAGCAGGAGCAAAGTATGGGGAGATAGAGATAAGGATGGTGGGGGGGTGCCTGGGTGGCTTGGTTGGTTGGGCATCTGCCTTCGGTTCGGGTCGTGGCCCCGGGGTTCTGGGATCGAGTCCTGCATCGGGCTCCCTGCTCAGTGGGGAAGTCTGCCTCTCCCTCTCCATCTGCCTCTCCCCCTGCTCGTGCTCTCTCTCACTCTCTCTCTTTCTCAAATAAATAAATAACATCTTAAAAGTAAAATAAAATAAATCCTAACAACAATAACAACAAAAAGAGATAGGGATGGTGGGGAGTAGGAGGACAGGAGATGACAAAGGAGGAAGGACAGAAACAGTTTTCTCCTTTCTTCAGCTCCTTAGCCTGGCTGCTCTGCCCACAGCAGCCCTTGCATATTTCTTAGAGCCTTTTCACGTTCCTTGGGCTGGCCGTGCCCTCAGCCAGGTAGAAGCTACAGCCTCATTGTCCTTTTTGCTCCCTTTGGGCAGCAGCTCCTTCAGCAGCCTGGTACCTTGAAGGACATCATCACCTTCATTTCACATTTCAGTAGGTCATCCATAGGCTCGGCCTCATTCAACCTCCGTGGTTGCCCCCGCCCTGCGGTTCTCACACAGTGGAAACCATGGCCTGCCGTCTCCATGGCCCACTGCATCATGCTTTTTTTTTTTTTTTTTTTTAAGATTTTATTTTTACTTATTTGTCAGAGAGAGAGACAGAACACAAGCAGGGGGAGAGGCAGGCAGAGGGAGAAGCAGGCTCCCTGCCAAGCAAGGAGCCCGATGTGGGGCTCGATCCCAGGACCCTGGGATCATGACCTGAGCTGAAGGCAGCGGCTTAACCGACTGAGCCACCCAGGCACCCCTGCATCATGCTTTTTAATGCGTAAGTTTTGTAGAGCATCTGGGAAGTACTTTCTAATGGGGAAAAAGGGTTTGCCTCTTAACTTCATTTACTGAAATATAGGTAAAAGTTAATGGACCCATATCACATGAGGAGCCAGCAAGTGACATATCCCTCTTATTTCTCAATGGCTTGTCTGATGCAATCATTGATTTTGGATAATTCATCTACCATTCATTTCACCCCCAACATGACCTATTACACACACACACACACACACACAGAATTCTAATCATGTTCTTTCTTTTTTCTTTTCTTTTCTTTCTTTTTCTTGGTCAATAAACATAAGGATTGTGGGTAATAAATGGCATATAAGAAGCTAGGGCTCTGCCATATCGATGTCTTACAATATTTTTAAAGTGGTAATTCATCTGCCATTGGAGAAATTCTGGTTTTATTGACATGCCATTTGAAAGCACAACAATTATTTTCAGAGTCACAGAGCAAGGAACAGTGGAAGTCCTTGAGTCAGCGACAAAGACAACAGTCAAAATCTCTTATTGTTAGCTAAGCTCTTGACTTGCTGTCTTGGAAACAGTGATTTCAAACCAAGAGTGATTTCAAACAAACATCTGTAAAAAGGAGTTAAAGCTCAAGATACTCAGCCATAAAAAAGAATGAGACCTTGCCATTTGCAACAACATGGATAGACCTAAAGAGTATAATGCCAAGTGAAATAAGTCAGAGAAAGACAAATACCGTATGATTTCACTTATATGTGGAATCTAGAAAACAAATAAATAAACAAAGAAACAAAAAGCAGAGACAGGCCCGTAAACAGAGAGAACACACCAACAGTTGCCAGAAGGGAATGGGGTGGGAGGATGGACAAAACGGGTAAAGGGGAGTGAGAGATATAGACTTCCACTTATGGAATGAATCAGTCAAAGGGATGAAAGGTCCAGCATAGGGAATATAGTCACTGATATTGTATTGTATTGTATGGTGACAGATGGTAGCTACACTTGTGGGGAACACAGCCTAATATATAGATTTGTTGAATCACTATGTTGTACTCCTGAAACTAATGTAACATTGCATGTCAACTATACTTAAATAAAAAAAAACAAAGGTCAAGGTAAGTGAGAAGGAATTAAGAGAGTATATAGTCCCATAGATGACCTTGTCTTCTTGCCCAGACAATTTCCAGCCCAGTGTCCTAAAAGAACCTACAAATGTGATCATAAAACCAGAGTAGAAACTCCTTGATGAGATGTCAAGAATAACAGGTGTTAACTGAATTTGTAATTGGTTGAGGAATTGTACCCAAATGGATGGATGAATGGAATAAAACCAACCTAGAGGAAACTATGAGAGATCCCGTGGGGAATTCAAAATCAGGAAGACCAACAGTCATCAGTTAGAAGGGATTACAATCTGGAAAGTACATTATTAGGTCTAGAGAATGGCAGAGTTGAGGGTGAAACATCAGAACTTGAAGTCTGGAATCTGTCTCTCTTCCTGATGATCTGCATGGCTTAGGGTACACAGCCTTCGGTTGCAGTCTTAGAAATGCTTTGTTAAGGGTGCCTGGGTGGCTCAGTCAGTTAAATGTCTGCCTTTGGCTCAGGTCATGATCCCAGGGTCCTGGGACAGAGCCCCACATCAGGGCTCCCTGCTCAGCGGGGAGCCTGCTTCTCCCTCTGCATGCTGCTCCCCCTGCTTGTGCTCTCTCTCTCTGTCAAATAAATAAATAAAATGTTTATTTTATTTAAGCAGGGGCAGAGGGAGAGGGAGAAGGGCTCCGTCCCAGGACCCTGGGATCATGACCTGAGCCGAATGCAGACGCCCAATGACTGAGCCACCCAGGCGCCCCAAATAAAATCTTTAAAAAATTTTTTTTAATTAAAAGAAAAAGAAATTCTTTGTGAATAAAAGAGAAAGTATCTGTGAAATGCTTTATGTCTCTAGAAGGAAAAACTGTGTATGAAGGTAGGGTATTAAACTTTTCATTTAGCTCTCAGACTTCATTGGATTCATTAGAAATTTGCGTAGCTGGAATTACCAAATGATCTGAGGAACAAGCTACAAATCATGGAGGAAGAGGCAGTTCTAAAATGGATATAAGTAAACTAATGAGATAACACCTAACTATTTTATTGCTTTGAAATAGGACTAGCAACACTGCCGAATAAGCAATTTGTTTTTCCTCTGCCAAAGTAAAACCACTTACCCAGAACTTTTCCTTAGGCCTTCCTTGTTGTTTTCCTCCAAACCTTGTCTTTTTTCTCTATTTTAAAAACCTGTCGGGGCGCCTGGGAGGTTCAGTGGTTGAGCGTCTGCCTTTGGCTAGGGTCGTGATCCTGGGGTTCTGGGATAGAGCCCTGCATCCGGCTCCCTGCTCGGCGGGGAGCCTGCTTCTCCCTCTCCCACTCCCCCTGCTTGTGTTCCCTCTCTCGCTGTGTCTCTGTCAGATGAGTAAAATCTTTAAAAAAAACACAAAAAACAAAAAACCTGTCATCCATCTACTTCTTTGGGGCAGGGCTATTGTTTAAGGACTAACTACCTACCTCTTCTCAGCATTGCCTTGACTTAAATTAGCAAAATATTCTCACATATTTCTGTGAAACACAGCTCTGTAAGGAGCTGCTTCAATGTGTTCTTGTTTCATTAATTTCTTAGGTTTGGATTCACTTAGTACACTAACATATAGATAAGAGAAGGCAGAGAGATGAGGAGGAGGGAGAAGCCTAAGAATATGTTGCCAAGATTTTCTTTTTATTGCAAATGATTCTTAAAGAAGGAAGAGCTCATTCTCTTATCCCTTTAAATCTTACTATTTCATATTCCTCCCTAAACTTGACCTTCCTTTCAACTTGTATTGGAATCTCTCCAGAACTAAATTCTATTGTCTAATTCAAATGATAACCTTTCCTATTTCCTTTCTTCTTGCCTGCCTTATTACAAATAGGTGGCATGGATTTTGCTTTTTATTAAAACTTTCTTGTAACCAACATTTATTGGTTGGTTACCAATGGAACATTCCATGCAACTAGTTTAGGGAGACAAATAATGCTATAAAAAAAAGGCTTATGCCAAAAGCAACAGACTGACTTCTGACATTTACCTCCGTATTTCTAAGAAGTTTGTGTATATTATCTCATTTCATTTGTCACATAGCAATTTTCATAAGTTAGGCAATTATGAACAGCTTAGAGATGTGAACAAACTGTTCATCTGATCAAGTTTATTGTTCTTCAAAATTCAGGTATTGAGTTTGTTAGCCTTCAAAGTACAAAATTTACATAACCAAGCTATAATACATCATCCTGAATGATAAAGTTTTTGGAAGAGCAAACCCAAAGAAGATAATGCATTTAGTCAACTAGAAAAATCAATATAATACAGTCAGGATTCAATCACAGAAGCAGGACCCACTAGGAGCTGTGTGTGTGTGCCTGCGAGCTATCTAATCTCACCCAGTTGTGGGAACTGTTTAAACAGTCTCTGTAAAGCCATTGTCTTCATACCTAATCCTGGAGCTTAAAGACTTCAGAGAAGGCAGCCTGGAAGGGAAGATATGTGTAAAGTAGGGAAAAGCAAGTATAAACTGGAACCTACAGGTGTGAGCTAGAACCCAGGAGGACAGACTGAAACCTTGTCACTTCTCACTGCCTCTGACCCTGATGGTATAGATCCCATAGGAGAAGCTGTCCCCTTTCATCATGTATCTAGCTCAGGAGTTGGAAAAGTCGGAGAAGGATTCAGGGGAAGGTGGAGCAGTTGTAGCTTCCTCGCCTTGCCATTTGGCTGTCCCTTGCCAGGGAGGTAAGCCAGGTGATAAGCAATAATGATGTGGTTTTGAAATATGGGTGAGGTTCGGTAGGGTGAGGTCCATAGCCCACGACCAAGAAATAATTCTTGAGACATCTTTGGTGCAAAATGGTGGTTTTATTAAAGCACGGGGACAGGACCTGTAGGCAGAAAGAGCACCGGGGTCTTGAGGAGTGTTGATTATATACGGGAGTTGGGGGAAAGTAAGGAAAAGGGAGGTTTCAAAAGAACTTTCATATGCTAAAGAGGACCGACCTACAAGATCCGTACAAGATACCAGAGGCCTTTGCCATTGTCAAGTTAAGGTTGGGAGATTCCTGGAAGAACGTCCCAAGGAACGGGGGTGAGAGGAGGTTGCAGGGTGTCAGCTTATGCTTTGTCTTCAGGTAGCCTTCTGCTCCCTCATCAATAACATGAGCTACAAAACGGCTGCTGCTTCACTTCCAAGCCCCAAATCTGTGTAAGAATGTCTCTTGTGGGCCATCTTAGCCAGAAACATACCAGGAGGGAATTCTGGGAAATGTAGTTCAGTGTAGTGGAGTTGCCATATACATTACAAAGCAACCACAGTTGGCTCCTTCTCAAATTGGCATATGTATATATACATATATATATATTTTAAAGATTTTACTTATTTATTTGAGAGAGAGAGAGAGCATGAGCAGGGGGAGAGGCAGAGGGAGAAGCAGGCTCCCCGCTGAGCCAGGAGCTGGACATGGGGCTCGATCCCAGGACCCTGAGATCATGACCTGAGCCAAAATCAGACGCTTAACCAATTGAGCCACCCAGGTGCCCCAATACATACATGTTTTTCTTCTCCTACAAACAAATAGTTAAGGATTCAAGTGTCTATCCTGCCCCCTTACCAAGAGAACAATGGAAAAGTCACCTAACATTTCTGGGGTTATGTGTCCTTTGGGAAGAATTATTTGTAAGAGAAAAAAGAATAATGATGTTTAATCCCTGGAAATTACCTAGAAGTCCAACATCAGGGATATTTGGCCAGCTCCTTTTTCTACTGCCCAAATGTAACTGCTGGATAATCCAGGGTTTCTGAAATTATATTCCCTAGACTGTAAAGCAATAGAATATAGCAGACCTAGGCTTGTAATTCAGAGCCCTTTCATTTCTAATCAACATCTTAGTTAAAAGAAAACAAACAAAAGGCTTCCATATGAATCATCTCTGTAGTCTGCTTTATTTTCTTTCTTTCTTTTTTTTTTTTTTTTTTGTAGATTTTATTTATTTATTTGACAGAGAGACACAGGGAGAGAGGGAACACAAGCAGGAGGAGTGTGAGAGGGAGAAGCAGGCCTCCCGCTGAGCAGGGAGCCCGATGCTGGGCTCGATGCTGGGCTCAATCCCAGGACCCTGGGATCATGACCTGAGCCAAAGGCAGATGCTTAACGACTGAGCCACCCAGGTGCCCCTCTGCTTTATTTTCTTACCTCTTGGCACTTACTTGAATTTTGTTTTTCTCTTTTTTAAGTAGGTAGGCTTAACTTATTCATCATCACAGTGGAATCTAAAAATTCCCCTTTATATTGTTCAACAAGCAGGAACAATGCATACTGTTCAGTAGAGGGTCAATTTTTAGAATAAAGGAAAGTGCTCTGATGGAGTCAAATATTTTAATGTTTTTAGACAAGTAAACCATTTCCATTTAGTATAGGTCTTTTTTCATGGAGCATTATATAAAGGGTTGGGCAATACATAAATTTTAACTATAAAACAGAAATATAAAAAATTATCATTTTGGGGGGCATCTGGGTGGCTCAGTCAGTTTAAGTGTTTGACTCTTGATTTCAACTCAGGTCATGATCTCAGGGTCATGATATCGAGCCCCACGTCAGGTTCTGTGCTGGGCATGGAGCCTGCTTAAGATTCTCTCTCTCCCTCTCCCTCTGCCCCCATCCCTCTCTCTCTCCCTCTTAAAAAAAATTATATATATATTTATTCTATATTTTATTTATATATTATATATTTTATCTATTTTTATATATTATATATTATATATATTTGTATTTTATATTTTATTATATATTATATATTCCTAAAATATATAATTATATATTTATATATTTTTTCTTATTTATACTTCCTATATATATGTGTATATATACATATATATTTTTTTCCTAAGCTATCCATAGATGAAATTTATCATTCTTTCCACAAAACGATCTGTTTCTCCCCAGTCTTCTCCATGTGATAGTCATAAAAACCTCCACTAAAGGAAAACTCTTCAGAAATAAATTATGTCTTTATAAAAATGAACGTGGCCGAAGTTGATTGTATCAATCGAAGAATAAGCAAAACTGTCAACTGTATAAAGGAAACCAACCTCAGTGGTCAAATGGTATTCTCCCAGTCTGGTACTTTGTAGCAAAATTGGATAACAAAGAATTATAGTAATTGTGTCATCAAGGCAGAGGCAGATGCTTAAATTACAGGAAGTTTTAAAAATAGCTTTTAAATGTTTCTGCTGCTGACAAACAAGAACTATCAAACCCTTTTCACTGATCTTTTCTCTGGATCCTCAGATATGCCCCATTTTTCTTGCCATCCAGGTTTGTTTGGGTTTTTTGGGGGGAGAGTGTTCTGACTTGGCTCGGCCACGTGGCTCAGTTTCTCAGTGAGTTCATCTTTCATGATAATACATTTCCTCAGTCATTCTGTAGACCACCCATCTCTGAGCCTTTTCTACTTTTTATAATGAATATCAAAGGGGATTCATCTGTGTTGGGGGTGGGGAGAGATTCCTTCCACCAC
Source organism: Mirounga leonina (assembly GCF_011800145.1). Lineage (NCBI taxonomy): Eukaryota > Metazoa > Chordata > Mammalia > Carnivora > Phocidae > Mirounga > Mirounga leonina. The sequence goes on from NW_023270503.1 coordinate 5,859,125, forward strand.
TTCTTTACTGTGTAGCTCTTCTAATTCAGCAAGATCTGCCTTAAGAACCCATGTCTTCCGGGCTCCTGGGTGGCTCAGTCGGTTAAGCATCTGCCTTTGGCTCAGGTCATGATCCCAGGGTCCTGGGATCAAGTCCCTTATTGAACTCCTTGCTTATCGGGGAGTCTGCTTCTCCCTCTTCTGCTCCCCCTGCTTGCTCTCTCTCTCTCTGTCAAGTAAATAAATAAAACCTTAAAAAAAGAAAAAAGAAAAAGAACCAGTGTCTTCACTTATCCATGTACTGTGCAGCTTATGGAGTAGGAGAAACATGAACTGCAGACTGATAGTAGACTCAGAGATTTATTTATTTATTTATTTTAAAGATTTTATTTATTTATTTGACAGAGAGAGAGAGACAGCGAGAGCAGGAACACAAGCAGGGGGAGTGGGAGAGAGAGGAGCAGGCTTCCCACCGAGGAGGGAGCCTGATGTGGGGCTTGATCCCAGGACCCTGGGATCATGACCTGAGCTGAAGGCAGACGCATAACGACTGAGCCACCCAGGCGCCCTTAGACTCAGAGATTTAAAGAGCTCACCTTTCAAAGGCACTGATTTGCCCCTATTTGTTATGTTGAAAATTAGTAGTGTTTTTGTGATTTTTTAAAAATTTGCAATGCCTCAAAGAGTGCAGATGAATTTTTAAAAAGCCAAACTTAAGAGACAAATTAGTTGCATTATTAAATAGCAAAGGGTATAATTTCACTGTGAACTAGAAAACGTATTAGGGATAAAATTTCTGAATGTCCCACAAATATTGACATATAATCTTAAAAAATATTCTACAGAAGCTTAGTGTGTCTCTCCATGACATCTCCAAGGTCACAGCACTTTGCAGGTGGGGTCTCAGTAGGAAGATGCCAAGATCACCTTTGGGATGAATGGCCAGAACTGGTCTCCTAGGCTAGCTGGCCTGCCCTGCTTTCTTTCGGCCATAAGAGCCAAAATGGTAGTCCCAGTTAGTCGGGGATGGGGAGAGGGAAGAAGAATGGTAAGCATTTATGGAAAACCTACAAATTCTACCATAACCAAAATTTCCATTTATACCTACTTGGGGTGGGGGTGGGGGTGGGGGTGGGGGTGGAGGGCGGGGAGGGTGGTGGGAGGGGAGGCAGAAGAGTAACACTTTCTGCATGTGTTTCTCAGTTGTTTCATTGTACTCACTAAAACCAACTCAGGGAGCGCCTGGTTGGCTCAGTTGGTTAAGCGACTGCCTTCGGCTCAGGTCATGATCCTGGAGTCCCGGGATCGAGTCCCACATCGGGCTCCCTGCTCGGCGGGGAGTCTGCTTCTCCCTCTGACCCTCCCCCCTCTCATGCTCTCTGTCTTTCATTCTCTCTCTCTCAAATAAATAAATAAAATATTTAAAAATAAATAAAATAAATAAAATAAAACCAACTCAGTTTAGGGCACCTGGGTGGCTCAGTCAGTTAAGTGTCTGCCTTTGGCTCAGGTCATGATCCCGGAGTCCTGGGATCGAGCCCTGCATTGAGCTCCCTGCTCAGCGGGGAGCCTGCTTCTCTCTCTGACCCTCTCCCCTCTCATGCTGTTTCTCACTCTCTCTCTCAAATAAATAAATAAAATCTTTAAAAATAAATAAATAAATAAAAATAAAACCAACTCGGTTTAAAATTCTTATCCAGGATGTCATGAATCAGCAAACTGTTTTCTTTTTAACATGTGGTCCTTACTTGCTTTTGCAGAAGCAGCGCCTTATATGCCTACTGGTTCAGCCTGGGACAAGGGACATGTTTCTCTGCTCTGAAGCTTTGGACTTTCTAAGCTGACCTTTCTTTCCAAATGCAAGATGTGCTTCTTTAGCCGAGCACGCTATGTAATTGTGTTTAAATATTTACTCTGGCACCTTTAAAATGCACTGGCTTTAGGGGCTTTGTTAACAGAGGCTTGGAAAATCGAGGCGACACAGCGACGGTTCTCACTGACTAGTGTCCTCCTGCCACGATGAACAAAAGTTTCAGTGTATACAGCAAGGAGGAGTCACCAAGGGGAGCAAACTTGGGTGTTGATTTTAAGTAAATTATTTGGATTTCGGCAGTTGTAGGAGGTGGCCCCTTTCCCCGCTCCATTTTTGCATTATTTACCAAGCAGCTGAGTCCCCAGGCCAAGAAGCTGCTGGCTAGAGACTGCTTCTATTGCTGCAGTCTTCCCAGTAGACGCTGTTAGGAGCTAGAAACAAGCTGAATAAGAGCTTTCTTCTATGTTCTCTGCTGCCCTGGCATAGCATTAAAAAGGGTGTGGATGGTCTTCCAACAACAGCTTACACTGAGGCAAAAAGTAACCCTGAGGTAATCCTTACCCCTACCAACTGCCTTGAAAAGTCCCTAAAGGCTGAGACTGAAGAAATAGAAAAGGATGAAGCTACTAACAGGAGTCCCAGCACCCCCTCTCCTGCAAATTTAATGGTCCAGCTGCCCTCATTGACAGCAGCGTAGGCAGCAAGAGGATATTACTTTACAACGTTGTCTGTGTTAGACCAGTGGGAAGAGAAGTGTCAGGTGATCTCTCTGTAGTTACTTCTGAATGAGGAAATCATTCTTCTTCTTTTTGTTTATTTCATGGCCTGGTGAGTCCTCAAGGTGCAGCCTCAAGAGTTAAATGCTCCTTAAACTGTCCTCCAGGAGGTTGTCCCAGCTAAGTTGCATTTTTCAGGGGAGTTAAGTTGCTTACATGGTGGCTGCCTTTCCCCAGAGGGAACATTTCAAGGGACCCTGAGTGGAAGTGCAAAGCTTCTTATGACCTGTCCTTGCACTACAAGTGAGGAAGCCCAAGCCAGGCTCGCAAAGAGAGATGGTGATTCTGAGTACAGATAAAGCAACACCCAGAAAATCCTCTTCTTCTTCTTCCTTTTTTTTTTTTTTCCAGTAAATCCTCTTCTAAGACTAATAAGAGACAACTTCAAGAGATTCAGTAAGACTCAATGAGTTCAACCTGCATTATTGAACTTGGAGAAATAAGCCCAAAAGAAACCTAAGTCAATATAGCTGGTCTCCTTCATACCTTCTTTTGGGATCCAGTCAGCAGAAGGGGGACTTGCATCTAGAAATAAACCCAGTCACCAGTACAGAACAAAGTCCATGAATAGGGGTGGGTGGGTGGGGAGGGACCTCTGTATATGAGCACAGATAAAGAAGGTTTAATCTGGAGGACAGTCATGAAATTAGCAGAGTCTTCAAAGAGACAGGCAATGCAAAACAATAGGACCCCAGTGTAGGGCATATCAGGGTGGGCATAAAGAGTCCCCACATAGTGGGGACACCATGAAGCCCCAAGATTCAGGGGCAGTGATCAGATTCCCAAGAGAGACTCCACTTGAAAAACAAAGGACATGTAGTTATTTGAAACAAAATAAGGTTAATACCAGCTAAATACCAGTTAGGTTCTCTCGTGTCTAAGGTTATGGCTAGTCCTGGGAGCAGAGGTGGAGCTGAGGTGGAGATCAGCTGATTAGATGTGGGGGTCCTAGGAGGCCTGTCCAGGGCAGGAGCTAAGCATATTTGGCCAGAAACAACAACATACTGACGCTCCAAGATGAGTGCTTCCCAGAATCTCCTAATTGGGTTGTTTAAAAATCGTATTCTGGACTCCACCCCTAGAGCCTCGGGGTCAGTATATCTGGGATGCGGCTCAGGATTCTGCATTTTTATAACCATCCCAAGTGATTCTGTTGGCCCACACTTTGAGACCGATAGGCAGCACAATCCTTTCCACTTGGTTGGAGGCTCAAGGATGACAAGCACAACTGGATTAAGGTTTTAGCCCACAGGGGAACTGTTAGAATTTGAGAGGACTTAAGAGGGCCTTCAGCATAATGGGGCTTAGTGAATAATTCATCAGAAATGACCCTATCTCCTAAGTTTTGCTTTTACACATCTGCAGCAGACTCTAACTGCCACATCAGAAGTTTGAAATGTAACTGGGAACGTTTTTGCATCATGTAAAAATGTGGAGCATTTGAGAAGTTGCCCAGCCTGATTTTAAAAGCTACACACTTGAAAATAAAAATACTTTTTTTCCCCTAAAGCTAATTCTTGTGGATGGTAGAAAAATAAAAATTTAGATAAGCAAAAATAATATTTTTAAAAATCCATAATCCCACTACCCAGAGATAACCACAATTAACCCTTTGGTGTATATCTTTCCAGCTTTTGCCTAGACAAATATACTCATATGTGGGCTTGTTTTTCTTCCCTTTGTTTTGATAAATGGGATGGTACTGTACATGCCTGGGTGGTGGTGGTTGTTTTTAAAGATTTTGTTTTAGGACCAGGCTCTGATGTCACTCTCTGTATCTCCTAGACCCCGTGGGCTTCCCACTGCCCTCAGCATCTTGGCTTTGTTCTTCTGTGTCTATTGATTGGCTCTTACTTTGTGACCGATGCTGGGTGTTTTACGAATTATTGATAGATGCAACAACGTGCATAAATCTCACTGGCATTGTGGCAAATGATAGAAGGAATACATGTTGGACGCCTGGGTGGTTCAGTCAGTTAAGTGTCTGCCTTTGGCTCAGGTGCTGATCTCAGGGTCCTGGGATTGAGCCCCGTGTCCAGCTCCCCTTTCAGCAGGGAGTCTGCTTCTGTTCTCTCTTTCTTTTTAATTTTTTAAAAGATTTTATTTATTTATTTGAGAGAGAGAGTGAGCAGGAGCAGGGAGGAAGGGTAGAGAGAGAGAGAGAGAAGCAGACTCTCCACTGAGCAGGGAGCCTGGTGCAGGACTCGATCCCAGAACCCCGGGATCATGACCTGAGCCAAAGGCAGCCACTCAACCAACTGAGCCACCCAGGTGCCCCCCGCCCCACTTTCTTTCTCAAATAAATGAATAAAATCTTAAAAAAAAAGAATAATACATGCTGTATGATTCCATTTGTGCAAAATTCTAGAAAAGGCCCAACTCCTCTGTAGTGGCAGGAAATAGATGAGTGGTTGCCTGAGTGTGGGGTGAAGGAGTTGACTGCAAAGGGGCATGAGACAACTTTTGGGGGTAATTAAAATATTTTGTGTCTTGATTATGGTGGTAATTTCACGGCTGTGGACATTTGTCAAAACTCATTGAACTAAGGTGGGTGCATTTGGCACCCACTCTGAGTCCTCTCGGGCAAGGCTGGAGGGCCACTGTAAAAGACAACTTGGAGTAGATTCACAGCTGACAACAAGCCTTCCTCTCCAGAAACAGCCTTGGGCCTCAGGAGTGCACCCCAGGGATCGTGCCTGTGCTGTGAGGCTGAGTCCTCCTGCCAGAGCTGACACATGACACAAGCCCGGCGAGTCCTCCCCTAGGAGGTTTCGCATGGGAACCTAGGAGAAGGGATCAGCATCTCTCTGGTGGTGGCCCCTGTGGACAGGAGGCCCAGGTGCTGCCAGGAAGCAGGTCCACCATCTTGGAGGACAGAGTCAACACGCAGAGAGGAGCAAGACAGAGCAATTCTCTGCAGAGTCAAATGGATGTGGAATAGGAAGCAATAATTTTCTTTTTTAAAAGATTTTATTCATTTATTTGACAAACACAGAGAGAGTGAGTACAAATAGGCAGAGTGGCAGGCAGAGGGAAAGGGAGATGCAGGCTCCCCACTGAGCAGGACCTTGGGATCATGACCTGAGCTGAAGGCAGATGCTTAACTGACTGAAACACCCAGGCACCCCAGGAAGCAATAATTTTAATCATCAGAAGTCTAAATGCACAGAGGCAACCATCCATTAGCTTTCCTCTTCCAGGGCTAGAGAAAATTCCAGGGATGGATCTCATCTGAGCGGTGAATCAGAATTGCCAGAAGCAAGTGTAGGTGAAGAGGGGATCCTCCCCAGCCAGAGGAACAAATGCAGGCATGCTGTCTCAGCAGCCAGTGGGCAAACATAAGAGGGAGCTCACGTATTTGTGCTTTCAGCGCACATTTATTGAGCGCCTCCTGTGTCCCCAAAACTTGTTCTAGGCCCTGGCAATAGAGCAGCAAAGGAGGCAGATGAGGTCTGTGCTATCATGAAGTTTTCATCGCACTGGACAGAGATCGGCAATAAACAAGCAAGAAACAGACACATGGAAATTTTGGTGAGACATTCAATGAAAAAATAAAACACAGTGATGTGATAGAAAGTTGCTTCAGCAGAGAGCAGGTCGCTTTAGACAGGTGTTGAGAGGCTTAACAATAGAAAGTGGGATTGGAGTTGACGTAAGGAGGAGCCCAGGCAGCCAGACCAGCTTCCACAAAGGCTCTGAGGCAGGAGGGAGCTTGGGGTATTTGAGAGAGAGAAGGAAAGTCCATGCGGATGGAGTGAAGCCAGCAAGGAGAGCAGAAGCAGGTGCTATTAGAGAGCTCGGGGCTCAGAGGCTCAGATACCAGGATGAGGGCTACGGTTCCTACTAAGGGAGACAGGGAGGCATAGGAACATTAAGGGGGACTTTTTTTTTCTTCTTCTTTTTTTAAGTAGTCTCCTTGCTGGGCTTGAACTCACCACCCTGAGATCAAGACCTGAGTTGAGATCAAGAGTCAGAGGCTTATCAAAAAGAATGAGATCTTGTCATTTGCAACGACGTGGATGGAACTGGAGGGTGTTATGCCAAGCAAAATAAGTCAGAGAAAGACATGTATCATATGACCTCACTGATATGAGGAATTCTTAATCTCAGGAAACAAACTGAGGGTTGCTGGAGTAGGGGGTGGGGTGGGAGGGATGGGGTGACTGGGTGATAGACACTGGGGAGGGTATGTGCTCTGGTAAGCGCTGTGAATTGTGCAAGACTGTTGAATCTTAGATCTGTACCTCTGAAACAAATAATGCAATATATGTTAAGGAAAAAAAAAAAGAAGAAGGTAGCGGGAGGGGAAGAATGAAGCGGGGGAAATCGGAGGGGTAGATGAACCATGAGAGACGATGGACTCTGAAAAACAAACTGAGGGTTCTAGAGGGGAGGGGGATGGGAGGATGGGTTGGCCTGGTGGTGGGTATTGAGGAGGGCACGTTCTGCATGGAGCACTGGGTGTTATGCACAAACAATGAATCATGGAACACTTCATCTAAAACTAATGATGTAATGTATGGGGATTAACATAACAATAAAAAATAATTAAAAAAAAAGAGTCAGAGGCTTAACCAAGACTGAGCCACCCAGGCACCCATAGAGATTTCCATTTTGAAAAGATCCTGCTGGTTATTATTCTGAACACAGAGTGTAGGCAGGCAGGAATAGCAGCAGGGGGGTGGGTAAGACATCACAGCAGTGAGTCCCGTGGGAGACAAGTAGAGAAGTCACACTTCAGGATATACATGACATCAGGTGCTGAAGAAAATAAAAAACAATTTGGACAAGAGTTTAGATGTGTAGACTGTGAGCCAGGCGAGGTGACGTGACAAGGAGGCTGGCGAACCAGCTTAAGACAAAACCTGGACAGCCCACGAGCCCACCTTGGGGCGCCTGAGGGATGCTATTGCCCTCAGGGCCCAGAGTCCCCACGTGGGGCTCTGCTGCTCTAGTGGGGGAACCCCTCCACCATTTTGGGGTCACATTACCCTGTCACCTTGTCGTCAAAACAATGGGCCTCTGCCCTGCTGTTTCAGACTTCTTAGGGACAACAGTCCTTGGAGTATCTTTTGGAAGGCTCTCTCTCCCTAGCGCCTCAGATCAACACTGCCCTTCCCACAGCCTGTCCTCCGGTGGGGCCAATGTTTGGGCCTCATCTGCAACAGCTGTCTTACTACTGGGGCCTTGGGAGCAGACTTCTTTGGAACCCCTACCTGTACCAGCCCATGCTCCGTGGCCATACTTGTCTCAATAGCCCAGTGCTGGACACAGGTTCAAGCCAAGCCTCAGCAGGGTTATTTTAAACCTCCCTAATTAACCTTCTCTAACTTTTTAAAATATTAAGATCCTATTAGCAGCATTGATTTGGATAATCTAAACATGAAATAAGTCCTTGGCCAGCAATACCTCTAATCTGAGCTTTCTGGATTTTGAATGTTTTCCTCCAATTCAAAACAACAACAACAACAAACAGGGAGACAAACCAAATAATGAGAACTAAGACATGCTTTTATAATTTCTAGACCAAATTCGAGTACTAAACCAAGTGCCCAGATCCCAGATGTCAGTCCTCAGTGATACATTCTCTCTCCCCCCCGCCCCCCCTCCCCGTGAAATTCACTCTTCCCAATTTCTGAGCCAGTACGAATAGAAGATAGGAGAGTTATACATCATTAGTCTCAGATTATTCAGGATTAGATTATGAGGAATTAATGTACCTGCTTTACTAGTCAAGGGTCCGTTGGTCGCTAGAATCAAAGGCTTATCCCTGGAGAAAAACAGAGCATTGGTTTGCGGAAGAACAGAGACTGAGGCTGCACCTTCTCAGCTTTTTCTCATACCTCAGGCATGCCCTGGGCCCCTTGGGGGCTGCCCAACCTTAACACTTTATAACTTGCCAGAACCACCACCTCCACCCAGCTTAACCATCCTACATTCTTCAAAGAGCAATCTGACAGCCCAGCTCATATTTTTAAGCTGTATTTTCAAACCACGAGTCACAGGTCATGGCCGGGCCAGGAATTAGTCGCCTTTGGGCGAGGTCTATCTCTGACCCTGTGGGTTATGGTCAGGGGGCTCAGGGGCACACACTACACCCCGGATTCCTCAGGAGCAGTTACATCGAGGGACAGGAGCCCCCCAGAAGAGGCAGTAGGTGGGCTAACATGCTAGAATATCTTTTAGTACATCCTCCCCATTCTGGGTCCCAGGGGTCCTGATCACAACTGCTAGGTTGATGTGTTGCTACCCAAGTCTCCTTGCTAGCAATAATACCTAGAACCCAGTGCTTCTGTGGGTGTCCCTCCCAGGCATCTAGCTGACCCCGAGTCACCATTGTCCCCCTCGTGGTTATCATGTTTACTCCTTTGTTTTTGTTTTTTAAGATTTTGTTTATTTATTTGTCAGAGAGAGAGAGAGCACAAGCAGGGCGAGCAGCAGAGGGAGAGGGAGAAGCAGGCTTCCCGCTGAGCAGGGAGCCCGATGCGGGGCTGGATCCCAGGACCCTGGCATCATGACCTGAGCCAAAGGCAGACACTTAACTGACTGAGCCACCCAGGTGTCTCCCTTTACTCACCTCAGTCCAGAGTTATAGAAGTGCTCCTCACACTTTAACAGGCATACCCATCACATGGAGATTTTGTTAAAATGCATATTCTCAGGGTACCTGGGTGGCTCAGTCATTTGGGTGTCTGTCTTTGGCTGGGGTTGTGATCCCGGGGTCCTGGGATCAAGACCTGTGTTGGGCTCCCTGCTCAGTAAAGAGTCTGCTTTTCCCTCTGCCCCTTCCCTCACTCATGCTTGCTCTCTCTCTCTCTCTCTCAAAAATAAATAAATAAATAATCTTTAAAAAAAATAAAATGCATATTCTTATTCAGTAGGCCTGGGCTGAGCCCTGAGGTTTTATATTCCTAAATTCCTAACAAGCTTCCGGTAGCACGAGTGCTTCTGCTCCAAGGACCTCACTTGGAGTAGCATGGTTTTGTAGGACTCGCCCTGTTTCCAGCTCTTCAGTTCTACCCAGGTTTTGTTCTTAAGCGGTCTGTTGTTTCTAAGGCCTAGTGTCCTGGCACACGAGGAGAGCATCCAGCTGAACGTGCAAATTATGTGCCACCTGGAACCCGATGCCAAGGGACTTGAAATAAACTGTCCTTTATATGCAAGGAGCTGAGAGACATATATTTCTTTGAATTCCAGAAGAGCTCCTCCCACGAAAATAGCCCTCAGTGCGGAAGACTGGACCACATCCCCCAGGGAGCTCCCACTAGGGCCCCCCACAACAGTGGCAGGCCTCGGGACTCAAGGCTAGCAGAGAACCACAGACCGTGTGCCTAAATGTTTGAAAACCATAAACCAGGTGAACAAACTACTAAATTAAATTTGCTCCACCCTCTTACCTGGACAAATATATCTTCAAAATGACAATATTTAAAAATACACATAGAAGTTATGGTTTATCAGTAAATTATCAAAGATTGCTCATGTCTTGGTGTTCAGGTGATGGATCAAGGGCTCTTTGGAAGAGTAATAAAATAAAGCAAGCATCATTTGAATTTGTAAGGTATTACTATTTATTTCATAAAATGTGTTTTTCATATCTTTGTGCTATTCATACCTTCAACTCAGCAAAATTGCTATACAGTTGTAATAATCAACATTTTTCACACAATTGTGCTAACAGTAATGGGTCTAAAGGATTAAAAAATATGTTTTGGTTATATTCAGAGTGTAAAAACTTAAATAGAGTTTGTTTTGTTTGTTTGTTTTTTAGATTTTATTTTCTTTTTCTTTTTTTCTTTTTTTAAGATTTTTTATTTATTTGCGAGAGAGACAATGAGAGACAGAGAGTATGAGAGGGAGGAGGGTCAGAGGGAGAAGCAGACTCCCTGCTGAGCAGGGAGCCTGATGTGGGACTCGATCCCGGGACTCCAGGATCATGACCTGAGCCGAAGGCAGTCGCTTAACCAACTGAGCCACCCAGGCTCCCCTAGATTTTATTTTCAAATAATCTCTACCCCCAACGTGGGGCTCGAACTCACAATCCTGAGACCACAAGTCACATGCCCCACCAACTGAGCCAGCCAGGTGCCCCCTGAATAGAGTTTATCAAAAAATAAACTAAATGGAAAATCAAAATTATTACTTTTCATATGTTTTCAAAATATTTTTATTTCTAAAATACTTAACACTACCTATTACGTTAAAGGGCAATACAAATCTTTGGGTTTTTTTTATTTTAAGACTTTACTTTTAAATAATCTCTACACCCAACATGGGGCTGGAACACACAACCCTGAGATCAAGAGTTGCATACTCTACCAACTGAACAAGCCAGGTACCCAGGCAATCAATGCATATCTAATAAATAAATAGCAAAATTTTACATGGAAATTACTTAAGTAAAGCCGAAATGTTTCTTTTTGAAAATTTAACTAAATTTTGTTACCTATTTTTATTTTTTAAAAAATCTCTGCATTTCTAGAATAATGCCATGTAGTTCCTTTGTAAAGAAGCGATATCACACGTCACACATATTCTGTACATAGGTGTAACTGAAAAGTGAATCATTTCATTTGGCAGATTGCTTCCCAGTCAGCATGTATACCTGTTGTGAGCGCTGTGCTCTTTTGTTTATTTGTGGGTACCTCCAGGACCACAAGTTAGAAGACAAAGAAGAAGCAACAAAATGGGGCTCAGCACTCCTGAGAAATATTAGCTCATTAGCAGGAATCTGTTGAGTTCACACCATCTGAGAGGGAGGACTCAACAAATGAACCAGCTCGGTGTCTCTCTTACCTAAATCTACTCCCTGCACCCTAGGATGCATCTGTCTTTAATGCTGGCTCCTGCCCATCTCACACAATTCAAGGCGTTGTTCTCAGTTTTGAGAACAAAGGACGAAAGCACAAGGGCTTAACCAGCATTGGTGGATGTTGAGAATTACAGATTGCTTTCTGTCATGCTGAGCACATGCTGAGATCCTGGGTGATAGAGGCACCAATTATGTTCTTTGGGTGACTCATATCATCAGGGAAGTCTGGGGGAAACGATAAGGAAAGGCAATAATATTTAAGAGAGTTCTTACAACACTGTAGCTCAACCAACGAATTTGCAAAATTTATTAATGATTTTGCTAAAGAAATCATGATGAAGGCTATTATAAGATCACTTAATTTTTGTATGGACAGAATTGATTTCAGTTATATTTTCGAGTTTCAGTTTTAGTTTTAAATTTTATTTATTTATTTTTTTAATTTTAAAGATTTTATTTATTTGTCAGAGTGAGAGAGAGAGAGAGCACAAGCAGAGGGAGCATCAGGCAGAGGGAGAAGCAGGCTCCCCGCTGAGCAGGGAGCCCGATGCGGGACTCGATCCCAGGACTCTGGGATCATGACCTGAGGGGAAGGCAGACGCTTAACTGACTGAGCCACCCAGGCGTCCGTAGCTTTAAATTTTAGAAATATGCTTATTTAGGAACAGGTTGGTATTATTAAACATGACGCTATTTAATGATTAATGTTCTAAGGTATGGCAAAACAAAATATTCTTGTTTCTGCATTGGGTTGGGGGAAATTTTACACTGGACCCATTTAGACCTTACTTTGGGCCCATTTAAACCAGTTATGCCACGCATCCCAGGGTGACACATTTCTCTTCTGATGGTCTTTCTGCGAGAGGTAGCTTGGATTTTTGTTCTCTGATACCCACACACACACACACACACACACTCCCCCCCCCCCCCCCCCCCGTCCCTCGACCCTGTTTTCCAAATTGTGCAATAACAGTAAGTGGAAATGACCAGAGCTCACAATTCCAACTTTTGCTTAGCAAATTTACAGAAGGAAGCAAGAAAACAGGTGGGCCCAGTCAAGGAACTGAGACATGCAAAGGTTAAGTGACAGCGCTGGAAAGGACCATCAAGGGAAATACTAAGAAAGCTTCTTTCAATGAACCCCCAAACCACTCTGATGTTTGTGGCAGTGCAGAAGTCTGGAACCCTTCTTGTGACTCAGTCCGTACGTGAGCCATCATGGACTCTGCCTGCTGTTTGGTACTTGGCTTACCAAATGGAACCTCATCTCGTCTGTAGCTTTCTACCAATGCCCCTTAATTTGACTTTACTGAGAGCAGTTTCTTTTGTCCCCCTGGATTTTGGTTACTAAACAGATAGAACTTTTCAAAGCTCAAAACAGAGCTGACCCAAGGTCAGCGTTCCTGTTGCAGAGCATCCTATCTAAAAGGTGCCCACTATTTCTTCCACTCCTTAGATTATTTTGCTTATTAGAGTCTGGGTGTTCCCAGGGGGATCGGAGGGCTAGTGAGAACAAAAGCAAACAAGATGCCCTTAAAAACATTCCCTGTTCTTTTGACCTTCGAGGGACCTGCTAGGAAATGGAAAGCCTTGCTCTGCTTCCTGAGAAAACTGTAGCAAAAGGAATTTTCAGCTGGGTATTATTTTTGGGAAGCGTTCAGATTTGTCTGAGCTGATGTTTTCCCCTAACAGAACAGGAGTAAAGAAATCCCAAAGATTATCTCTCTCTCTCTTTTTTTTTTTTTTTTTTTGAGAGAGAGAGCGAGTAAGCGATCGTGCATGTGAGCAGGGGTGTGGGAGGCAGGGGCAGAGGTAGAGGGAGAAAGAGAATCTTAAACAGACTCCAGGCCCAGTGTGGACCCCGACTTGGGGCTCTATCTCACGACCCTGAGCTGAAATCAAGAACTGGACGTCCAACCAAATGAGCCACCCAGGTGCCCCAAGAAATCCAAAGATTATCTTAATGAAAACACAGGCAATGTTACTCTATGTCCCTATGTGCTAAGGCAGTTAGGTTATGAGAGTGCATTTATTTGAGGAGGCCCTTCCTCCAGACATGTTGAAAACTCAGAATGTTATGAATATCTTAATGCTATGATTTAAATCTAAAGAGCGTTTCTATAAATTAGAAAGGAAAAAGAAGTAAGACATTATTAGTACTTTTGGATAAGATGGTGACTTTGCATGCTAACATCTAACGTGCCCCCCTCACCTTACACCCCTAGTTCCTGAAAGAAGGGGATAAAACACAGTGCTACATTTCAGAAACGGTGAGGAATTTCTACTGGACGACAGCAGATGGTCCACATTGAGGGAAGAGCTCTAGGACATCTGGACCCTCTTTCGCCAGGAAGCAGAATTGTTGAATAATTATTGGTGATCCTGGATGCCACTAATATCTCCTAATTTAGGAAGAACAGAAATGAAAGGTAAAAACAGGCCTGGGTAATCCCTCCACTTGCAATCTCTTTTACCTTTGAAAAACAGTTGTGAGGAGCGCCTGGGTGGCTCAGTTGGTTAAGTGTCTGCCTTCAGCTCAGGTCATGATCCCAGGGTCTTGGGATCGAGTCCTGCATCAGGCTCCCTGCTCAGTGGAGAGCCTGCTTCTCCCTCTGCCTCTGTGCACTCTCTCTCTCAAGTAAATAGATGTTTTAAAATCTTTAAAAAAACAGGGCGCCTGGGTGGCTCAGATGGTTAAGCATCTGCCTTCGGCTCAGGTCATGATCCCAGGGTCCTGGGATCGAGTCCCGCATTGGGCTCTCTGCTCCTTGAGAGCCTGCTTCTCCCTCTGCCTCTCTCTCTCTCTGTCTCTCATGAATAAATAAAAATCTTAAAAAAAAAAAAATAAATAAATAAAATAAAATCTTTAAAAAAACAAACAAAACAGCTGTCCAGTTACAAGTGACTACCGCATGGGGAGGGGGAACCCCTTCCTGAGTAGGTGGGTACAATAAACTGGGCTATACCTGGGACTTGGGGCCCCCCGGCTAGTCATGTGGCCCTCAGAGAACGCTGGCCCAAGTGCCTCATCAACCAGCTGGAATCACAGCCTCTGCTCATCAGCTGAGGGCTCTGGAGCCCTTCCCTCTTCCCTGAGGCTGAGGACCAAATGGGCCTTCACACTAAGACAGGAGAAGAGCACCACAGAATTTGGGAGAGGCGGGGAGATGGTAATCTCATTTACCTTGTTTCAGGGCCTAATAAGATGTTTCTCTCTCAGGTTTCAAAGGGAAAGGCAGAACTGGGAGAGGCTGGAGCAGATCGGAGGGGTGGTCATGGCGGGGAGAGTCTGAGGAGAAAGGAAGAAGGTCAACAGCCTGGAGGAGAAAGTAGGCCTGGAGCAGAGAAGAGAACAGGCATGACACAGACTGCAGGGAGCAGGGATGGCCAGGAACCTGTGAAAATCTTTTATTTATTTATTTATTTATTTATTTATTTATTTATTTATTTATTTATTTATT
>NW_023270503.1:5873975-5908261 GCF_011800145.1 Mirounga leonina
ATTTATTTATTTATTTATTTATTTATTTATTTATTTATTTATTTATTCTTATGTTAATCCCCATACATTACATCATTAGTTTTAGATGAAGTGTTCCATGATTCATTGTTTGTGCATAACACCCAGTGCTCCATGCAGAATGTGCCCTCCTCAACATCACCAGGCTAACCCATCCTCCCACCCCCCTCCCCTCTAGAACCCTCAGTTTGTTTTTCAGAGTCCATCATCTCTCATGGTTCGTCTACCCCTCCAATTTCCCCCCCTTCATTCTTCCCCTCCTGCTACCTTCTTCTTCTTCTTCTTCTTCTTTTTTTTCTTAACATATATTGCATTATTTGGAACCCGTGAAAATCTTACAGGTAGTCCTGGACCACCCACAGGCCATCTGGAGCAAGGTTGACCCAAACTCGTCCAGATTTCCGGGGACAGGCTGATCACGGCTGACATCAGAGTTATAGTAGAAACTTGGTAAAGTTCAGGTGCATACATTTCACCACGATCCCAGCAAGATTGAAACATGGACTCTGAAGCTGAAAAACGATGTTCTCCAACGGTGAACTGACATGGAGATGACTAGATGAAGGGCAGAGGCCAATAAAATTCCTCCAAAAAGGGAATTGGATAAGAAGAGAAAATAATAGAAATACACTACAACGATACAAATGGACTTTGAAAATACACGAGAAGCAGTAAATCTCTAGGCTCAACAAGATAGAAAACTGGATCCATAATAGGGAGACCGAAAGTCCTCCGAAAATGCAGAAGAAAAAGATGAAAGTTCCAAAGAATGACAGAAAGGGTGACAAATGTGGAAAACAGATAAGGAAGGTAACAATTAAGAATTAAAGAGGTCGCTGAGGATAAAACAAGAACATTAAAACAGACCTAATGAGTGAGGACATAATTAAAGAAACTCTCCTGGATTGCAAAGGCAGAGGAGGAGAGGAAGAGGAAAAGGAAGAGGAAGAAGGCCTACATGTATATATTTACAGGGCATTCCAGGCAAAATCAATAGTATGATACCAATATTTAAACCCATCCAGACAGCCACTCTTTTTATTTTATTTTATTTTATTTATTTTTAAGTAATCTCTACACCCAACATGGGGCTCACACTTACAATCCAGAGATCAAGAGTTGGATGCTCCACCGACTAAGCCAGCCAGGCACCCCAGCCATTCCTGATTTTATTTATTCATTTATTTTTAGAGTGGGAGGGGAGGGAGGGGGAGAGGGGAAGGGAGAGGAAGAGGGGGAGGGAGAAAGAGAGAGAGAATCCTAAGCAGCCTCCATGCCCAGAGGGGATCCCGAGGTGGGGCTCCATCTCACAACCCTGAGATCTTGACCTGATCTGAAATCAAGAGTGGGATGCTTAACCAACGAGCCACCTAGGCTCTCTGCCATTCCTGATTTAAAAAAACAAACAAACAGGGGGGCCCCACGGGGTGCTCAGTCAGAACATCTGCCTTTGGTTTAGGTCATGATCCTGAGATCCTGGGATCCTGGGATCGAGTTCTGCATCTCCCTCTCCCTCTGCCCCTCAGTCCACCGCCCTCCCCACACTGATACTCTCTCTCAAATAATGAAAATATAATCTTAAAAAAAACCTATCATATTAAGAATTAGAAGGATACTTTTTTTTTTAACTATCCCAAACTAATATCTTCCTTTATAGTTCATGCTTGGAGTATTCCCACTAATATTAGGTCAAAACCATTACCACTACTTCTTAACATTGGTCCCCAAATTCCATTTATTGCAGAGCAAGAAAAAGAAGTAAAAAAGGACTATTAGAAAGGTGTTGAATTTATTGTCATTGCCCATCACATGATCATTTACATTAAAAAACCAAGTAAAGGGGCGCCTGGCTGGCTCAGTTGGAAGAGCATGCAACTCTTGAATTCTGGGTTGTAAGTTCAAGCCCCACATTGGGTGTAGAGATCTCATACATACATACATATATAAACAAACCTAAAAAAAAAAACAACAAAGCAAAAAACAAATAAAGAGGCCAGTTATAAGTATATAAAAATCAATAGCTTCAAGGCCCCTGGGTGGCCCAGTCGGTTAAGCACCTGCCTTCGGCTCAGGTCATGATCTCAGGGTCCTGGGATCGAGCCCTGCATCGGGCTCCCTGCTCAGCAGGGGGCCTGCTTCTCCCTCTGCCTGCCGCCCCCCCGCTTGTGCTCTCTCTCTCTCTCTCTCTCTCAAATAAATAAATAAAATCTTTAAAAAAAATCAATAGCTTTAAAATGTTAGTAAAAAAACTCAGATTATGTAAAATGTATATAATACATATAATATGTATTATATTAATAATAGCAACACAATTCTAAATAGAAAATCTCAAATGTTTCTGTTATTTAAATAGGCTGCATGCCCACAGGGAGCTTGAACTCACAACCTCATGGTCAAGAGTTGCATGTTCTATCCACTGAGCCAACCAGCCTCCCTGAAATGAGTTCTTAGGATACCCATGTTAGCCATGAGCACAGAGTGTAAATATCCCTCTTCCTGGTACGCTAACAGGGAAGTCCTTTGTGTTAGTTAAACTTTCTGTACTTAGGGGTCTTTATCAGAATTTGTTTTAGGAAGGAAGACAAGAATTTGAAAAAACAAAACAAAACAAAACAAAAAACACTTTCAAGTCAGAGAGGATTCTTTGCCAAGATTCTTTGCTATTTTCAATTTTAATCCAGTCTATTTGGAGATCCCAAAAGTTGATTTGATGGATTTATTTTCTAGGTCAATAGGGGTCACAGTATTTTCTCAGGCCCTCTGACTACCAGTTACTTCTCCAGAGCATCAACAAACTTTTCTCTTGTTTATTAGATATTGTTTTTAACCTATCAGATTGACCAAGAGCAAAAATTTAATAGGACACTTTGTGTGTCCTATTAACCTTATGTGTTGATGATGGAAGTATGAACTGTTACAACCTCTATGGAGAGCAGTATGTACTCTATATCAAAATTACAAATGTACATGCCCTTACAAATGCACATGCCCTTTGACCCAGCAATTCCCCTTCATGAATTTATCCTACAGATATACTCATGTAGCAAAAAATGACATACACGCCAGGTTATTAATTGCTGCACTGTTTAGAAGCTTGGGAACAGGGGCGCCTGGGTGGCTCAGTTGGTTAAGCGACTGCCTTCGGCTCGGGTCATGATCCTGGAGTCCCGGGATCGAGTCCCGCATCGGGCTCCCTGCTCAGCGGGGAGTCTGCTTCTCCCTCTCCCGCTCCCCCCTCTTGTGCTCTTTCTCTCTCTCACTCTCTCAAATAAATAAATAAATAAAATCTTTAAAAAAAAAAAAAGAAGCTTGGGAACAACCTAAATGTCCATAAATTGGGGTCTGCTAGGGGTGCCTAGGTGGCTCAATTGGCTAAGTGTCTGCCTTCAGTTCAGGTCACGATCCCAGAGTCCTGGGATCGAGCCCCACATCAGGCTCCCTCCTCCGCTCCCCCTGCTTGTGCTCTCTGTCACATAAATAAAATCTTTTTTAAAAATGTAAAATACCACCCAGCCTAAAGTAAGATAAAATAAAATAAAACAAAACAAAACAAAATACCATCCTTGCCTCCAGCAGTCTACAAAGAAAGTAGCCTGTTTTAAATCTTGGCACTGAGAACAGGGGGAACGCCTTCCCTGCCTCCACCCCCAAGAAATCTTAAACCCAAGCTGGTTCTCCCAGGCAGGCTGTAGCCTAAACGGAGTGGTCCCTGGCAGAGAGTGTTCTCCAGTGCCTGATAGAAACAAGCACAGACCTTTTCTGGATGAGCCCATTTTTATCTTTGGACTCAAAGAATTTCTGCAGAGAAGTTAGAAGAAAAATGAGAAAATCGCTACACATAATGAAATGAGGCACCACAAACTGGAGCCCACAGAACACAAATGCAGAAATCAGACTTGCAAAATCATCCGAGATTGAAAATATCAGAGATGGAACATTCGAGAAATAAAAGAGAAACTTAAAAGTCTGAGTAAAGAGCAAAGGTTGGTTGGTTTGTTTTTTAAAGAACCAAAGAGAACCCATAAAAGTAAAATATATTTACTTTATGTATATATGAATTCCAATGGAAGAGTCTGTTCTCCTCAAACAGCCTATGAAGCATGTGCAAGGCCCACTAGAGACGTGTGTGTGGCAAACACTGTAAGTTGCCTACCCAACAGAACCAAACTTTATAAGGGGGCATCAGGTAGTCAGTGTCCAGGGAGGTTGGCCTCCTCGCCAGCCCCAGGGGCTGAATCCTGATTGGTCGAACTCTAAACCAATCACGGTAAGTGTATATGATTGATTGCCAGGCAAGCGGAGGTGAAACCATTCTAGGCATTAAGACGTGAGGGAGAACCTGCTGGGGGTTTTGGGAAAGTCTTACTTGCCTCTGGAAAGAAGTAAATGGAGAAAAACTGCACTTTTCT
This sequence comes from Mirounga leonina, assembly GCF_011800145.1. Lineage (NCBI taxonomy): Eukaryota > Metazoa > Chordata > Mammalia > Carnivora > Phocidae > Mirounga > Mirounga leonina. The sequence continues at coordinate 5,878,403 of NW_023270503.1, forward strand.
CCCTCAGTCCTCAATGTCTGCCGTGTGAAGCACGGAGCTGAGGTAGCCATCTTGGGACCATGAAGAGAGCTGGCCTAGGAGGACAAGCCAGTACACTGAAGATGAGATGGCAAGACCTTGCGTCCTTAGTGACCTAATTGTGCTGGTAAATTAACTGGAATCGCCGACCTCCAGAATTCTTGCTATATGAGATGATACCTTTCGTTGTTGTGTAAGCCATTTTGAGTTGGGCTTTGCATCAGAAGCCTTCTTGAGAGAGAGACCACCCTCTCACACTGCAACACCCACCTGGGGCAGCAGATCAAACCCAAACAAGAGGAGCAGGGACTAAATTCACAACCAGTTGGCAGCTTCCCTGGAGCTTCTAGGAAACCTGTGGTTGGCCTCCCCACCAGCTTCCAGAGGACAAGGGTCCAGGGGCAATGGGATGTGTTCTGGCACTTGGGAACTGAAGAAGATTATCTGTTTTACACTAAGAGTTCAGCTTTGGACGTCATTCATTTAGTTACTCATTACAAGTCTGTAGACACTGGGTAGGATGTGAGGACAAACACTAGTGTAGAACAAACAGGGTGCATCTTCTTGGTCCCCTCCCTTCCACTCTCACCAATCCCTTTTATGGTGCCATTCCCACCCCTCTCCACAGATACCAGTACCTCTTTCTGCCTCTTTGACAGGAGGTAGAATTATGTACCATCAGAGAGTTTGTGTGTGGGCTGGATCAGGCACAATGTGGGCCTTGAAAACGAATAAATCAGACTGAACTCGATTCCAGCACCCTTCTGCTTTGGGGTGAACTCTATTCCCTAGCCTATTCCACACCTACTCAGAACCTAAAGATGGGTCCAAATGAGACTGCCCTACAAAAATCCATTGATTCATTCAAAAGCCAATTTTTATAAAGGCACAGGAGGAGCTCAAAATCCTCTGTTTCAACCTCTATCATTTTTTTAAGTTTTTATTTAAATTCCAGTGAGTTAACATGAATTAACATACAGTGTTATATTAGTTTCAGGTGTACAATACAGTGATTCAGCAATTTTACACATGATTCAGTGCTCATCAGCCCACGTGCCCTCCCTAATCCCCATCACCTGTTTCCCCCATCCCCCCCCAACTCCCCTTAGGTAACCATCAGTTTGTTCTCTAGAGTTAAGAGTCTGTTTCTTGGTTTCTCTCTCTCTCTTTCTCTCTTTTGGCCCTTTGCTTGATTTAAACCTCTATGATTTTGCACATGCCATTTACTGTCCTTGTTCATCTGCCAAGCTCATACTCAGTCTTCAAGGCCAGCTGAAATATCATCTCCTCCATAAAGCCACCATCGTTCCCAATCTTCCTTCACACCATTACCCCTTCTTGACAAAAGAGATTGCTTCTTTCTCCACGCTCTCAACATGCTTTGGATGCATCTCTGTTCGCTTGGTACTGAAAATCATTTGCTTGTGTGTCTATTTGTCCCTCTATGACTTACTCATTTGTCTTTGCACCTCTATATATGACATATAGGAAATCCTCATTTAATGTTTATTGAAATGAAATGAGAAAAAATGAAATAATGACACCCTTTCTGAGGTCATGGTGTCCACTGCACCATGGAATGTTCTCTAGCCTCTACTCTGCTGTTGACTACAGATTTACTTTTCCCGGGGTTGTGGACTTGAGGTAGAACCGTTCTGTATCCTTCCATCTAAGGAAAGCACAGAAACAAGCCAATGAGATATCTTTACTGAGCTTAAAGTGATTTTTTTTTTTTAAGTTGCTAGTTGGATCTTCTGGATTCCAGGGGTCTCTAGGTCTCTGATAATTTCGTATCAGCTTTGCAAACATTTTTACCTCCTGATAAACACATCTATTGTATTCTTTGGATTCAAACACATTGCTACTCATATGAGTATACATGTGACTGATAGAACAGTCTTTCAAAAACATTAAAATAAGCCCCCACTAGAATATAGAAAGAACTCTTACAATCAACAAGAAAAATAACAAATACTCAATGAAAAAGGTGCAAAGGACTTAAATAGGCATTCCTCCAAAGGAGATCTACAAATAGCCAATAGCACATGAAAAGATGCTCAATATCATTAGTCATCAGCAAAACCATGATGAGATACCCCTTTATAGTAGGATGAATATAATGGAAAAGACTGAAGATAACAGGTGTTGGTGAGGCGGTAGAGGAACTGGAACCCTCATAGGCTGCCGGTGGGAATGCAGAACGGTGCAGCCACTTGGAAAACAGTCTGGCATTCCTCCATAGGTTAAACATAAAGTTTCCCCATGAACCAGCAATTCCACTCCCCAGATATATGCCCAATATAAAGGAAAACATATGTTTACACAAAAACTTGTACATGAATGTTCGTAGCATCATTACTCATAATAGCTAAAAAGTAGAAACAGCCCAAATTTGTCCATCAACTGATGAATGGATAAACAAAATGTAGTATAGCCATACAATGGAGCATTATTTGGCAATAAAAAGGAATGAAGTGCTGATTCATGCTACACCATGGACAACCCTTGAAAACATTATGCTTAAGTGCAAGTAGCCCGTCACATGAAACCACATATTACAGGATACCATTTATATGAAATGTCTGGAATAGGCAAAGTACCTTAGTAGTTGCCTACGACTGAAGAGATGGGGGTGGGAACAGGAGAGTGACTGCTAATGGGCATGAATGTTTCTCTTTTGGGTGATGAAATTGTTCTAAAATTGATTGTAACGATGGTTGCACAACTCTTAAATATAGTAAAAAGCATTGAACTGTACACTTGAAATGGATATATGGGCATATTTGCATGGCATATGAATTATATATCCATAAAGCTGTTTTATATATCAAATAAATAAATTAACAACAAAACAAAATGAAAAATCTCCAAACAGAGTCAGCATCCAGCCTTCTTCCTGTTTCCAGGGCAGGGATTTCTCTCCAGTTTGCCTTTAATCCGTTTATTTTCCTATTGACCAGGATCCACCCAGCCAGCAAACTCCTGTTTGCGCCGCGCTAACATCCCGAGGATGCACCAGGCCCAGAGCCTGACATTTCTCCTCTGCAGTGCTTGCCAACTAGGTCAGTGTTAGGGAAGGCAAACAGCCCAGGCTGGCCCAATGGCTATTTCAGAATGTGACAACATGAGGGCATGAGAAGCGGTCAGAGAGAGCCTCTCCACAGGCTCCAGTGGATAGGACACAGGAGGCCTTTCTTAGGGTGAAACCTCCCACTGATGACCCAGCAGGTGAAGCTGATACTAGTGCATGGGACTGGCAATAGGAAAGCATTTCCCGAGGGCAGGGAGCGGCTCTGGGGAGTCATTACAGCAAGAGGAAAGGCACAAACACTGATCTAGCACTTCCCCGTGAAGGATGCTAATTGCTTTACACACTGATGACATTTAATCTTCCCAATGACCCCGTGGAGTGTGAGGGGCGTTCATTATTCCTGTTTTACAAATGATGAAACTCAAGTTCAAAGAGGTTAAGTAACTTGGCCTGAAGTTGCATGGTTAGAAGTGCCTGAGCCAGATTCTAGTCTTTAAAAGAAAAAAAAAGAGAGATTCATAGTAGCCTATGTATCCCACAGTAGTGGACTGGTTAAATTAATTATGCTTCAGTCATGCAGTGGGACAGTATGCAGATGCCAAAAAGAATTAGGCATGCATTAAATACTGATACGGGATGATCACCAAGATTTATTGTTAAGTGAAAAAAAACAAGGTGCAGAAGAGTGGGTATAGCACGCTACCGTTTGCCAAAAAGAGGGAGGCGAATAATACATATATTTGTAATTGCCATGTCTGAATAAAATATCTCTGAAAAGGACACCTAAGAGACCAGTGGCATTGTTTGCTTCTGGGGTAGGTATGCTTGTCAGGCTCTAGGACCTCCAAGAGTCTAGCCTCCTGGTAGTCACATCCCGTGTTAGCCGCATTGGGCTGACTTCTGGGTTCCACCAGTAGGACATCACAGACGTGATGGTGTGTGACTGCCAAGGCCAGGGCGTTAAGCCATTGTGGACTGTTTCTTTTGGCTGATTTACTGACATGTCATGAGGATGCTCAAGCAGCCCTATGGAGAGGTCTGGGTGGCAAGACACAGGCCTCCCGCCAACAGCCCTGGGAGGGAGTCATCTTGGAAGTGGACTGTCCAGTCCCAGGTTGGGCTTGCGGATGACTGTAACCCCAGCCGACATTCCACTGCGGCTTCATGACAGACCCAGAGACAGAACCACTGAGTTAGGGTATGCCCAAATTCCCGACCCTCTGAAAATATGGGAGCTAATAAATACTTATTGTTTTCTTAAGCTGCTAAGTTTTGGGTTAATTTGTTGTGCAGCAATTGATGACTAATATAGATTTTGGGAGGGTATTTCTGTTCACAAGTATCTATTTTTTTTTTTTAAAGATTTTATTTATTTATTTGAGAGAGAGAGCAAGCACAAGCAGGGGAAGTGGCAGAGGGAGAGGGAGAAGCAGACTCTCTGTTGAGCAGGGAGCCAGACGGGGGGCTACATCCCAGGACCCTGGGATCATGACCTGAGCTGAAGGCAGATTTTTTTTTTTTTAAGATTTTATTTATTTATTTGCTAGAGAGAGAGAGCATGGGCGAGAGAGAGTGAGCAAGAGTACAAGCAGGGGGAGCTGCAGGCAGAGGGAGAAGCAAGCTCCCTGCTGAGCAAGGAGCCCGATTCGGGGATCGATCCCAGGGCCCTGGGATCATGACCTGAGCCAAAGGCAGATGCTTAACCAACTGAGCCACCCAGGTGCCCCTGTTCACAAATATCTAAAAATGTGGGAGTGGCTTTGGACCAGGGCAATGGAAGCTGGAAAGACTCTGAGTGTTCATGAAAGCCTAAGGTGGCTTGAACAGAGTACTTGTATAAGCCTGATGGCATTTGGGGGACTCTGGACTTATAGGAAAATGTTACTAGAAATTGAGGAAAAGGGGATCCAGGTAGGGGAACTGGAGAGCTAGGGGATGGGGGTAGGAAGAAGACTTTTCACTTTGCACCTTTTGAATATTTAATGTGGCATCTATATGAAAAAATGAGTTGACAATATTTGAATAATACTTTTTAAATTTAATTGGAGTGTGATGTCCATAATTCAAGCTGGCTTTTAGGGCTTCTGGGTGCTGCGGCTCTCCTCCTACCACTGTCATGCTTAGGCCCCTCCTGCTCTGAATGGTCCCCATTTTCAGAAGGGCTAGAAAGCTCCATGAGTCCCCATCCCCCAAACGGATGACTTGGGCTCCCCCAGGGCGCTTCAGCGGACCGAGGGAGCTTTGGGACATTTGGCTTGGTTCCTTAAATGTCCTTTCTTTTCTCCTTTTCATCTATTTCTTTCTGTTCTACATTCTGGAAGATCTTGGTTTTCGTTGCAATTATTCTGGGGACGACTTTATTTCTTCCACTATTTGTTTAATTTCCAGGAACTTTTACTTCTTCCCTGGCTGTTCCTGTTTTGGAGCATCCTAGGCAAGAGCTTCCCTTAGCTAGTTAGATAGGAAACATTTTTTTTTTTTAATTGCTGTTTTCCAAATTGTCTCTTTTCTCAGAGTTCCTGCTTTCTATTTCTTTTCATTTGGTTTGTCTTTTCCTCCTTTATACTTGAGGTGTCTGGTAGTTTCCACTGTACACCAGTTCCCTGCTTATAGTTAAAAATCAAGTGGGGGCGTGTGGGTGGCTCAGTCCTTAAGCGTCTGCCTTCGGCTCAGGTCATGATCCTGGGGTCCTGGGATCGAGCCCCGCATCGGGCTCCCTGCTCCGCGGGAAGCCTGCCTTTTCCTCTGGCTCTCCCGCTCCTGCTCTCGCTCTCAAATAAATAAATAAAATCTTAAAAAAAAAAAAAAAAGAATCGAGTGTTAACAGGATCACCGGAGACTATGTGCAGGGGTAGGTCTTTCAGTGAAGGTGTCTCCTTAGCCTGATGGGGAAGAAGCTGATATTTCTTGCCAAGCTTCCGGCATTCACATATAAAGGGGGTTTCTCTGGGGTTTTTTGGCTTTGCAGACAAAAAACCCCTAACATACTACCTGAGATGTAACAACCTGGCTATGGGCTTTGGGGGAGCAGACAGGAATGGGGACCACCTGATTCTCACCGATACCCCCCTTTGAAGCACTTTAGTTGCTACCTTCCCCTGTCCTGCTACATTGGTTATCACTCCTCTGTCTTTCCCAAACACCTGGAACTCTCTCCTCTGACTGTCTTCTCCTGTTCTCTTTGTCCTAAGTTTTGTTTGTTTGTTTGTTTTCATAGTTGTGTCTCTGTAAGAAGATATGAAAATCTCTTGTAATCAATCTGCTCTGTCCGGCTGGAAGCAGCTCCTATTTTCTCCAAGCAGCACAGCCTCAACAAAACATGGCCATGGGCAAGAATCAGGCCGTAGATCACCAGTTTAAAGTGAGACGCTGCCGGTGTGGGTTCCGATAAGTGGGTCAAAGCTAGCCGCCAGCCAGGAGAGCATGCTTGGAGTGGGGAGGCAGATCCCAGGGATTTGGGGAAACCCTGAGGGAGACCAATAACACCCTAAAATGATCAACAATTGAATATTAAATCCGAATAAGTTTATATGGCAACTGTAATCTTGTTAGGATTATCTGATATCTAGGACTGACCCGACTGTCTAGTTTTTCGTTTGTTTGTTTTTTATTTATTTATTTGAGAGAGAAAGAGAGCAGAGAGAGAGAGAGCACATGAGAGGTGGGGAGAGGCAGAGGGAGAGGGAAAAGCAGATCCCTGCTGAGCAGGGAGCCCATGTCTCGGGGCTTGCAGGGCTCGATCCCAGGACCCTGGGATCATGACCCGAGCTGAAGGCAGACGCTTAACCAACAGGTGCCCCTAGTTTGTTTGTTTGTTAGTTTTTTTAACTTCTTGTCTGATTAGACAATTATTTGACGGGCATGTAAGTGTCCTTTATTTTACATTAGGAATATTTCTTGGGGCACCTGCCTGGCTCAGTCTGAGGATCGTGTGACTCTTGATCTCAGGGTCATTAGTTTGAGCTTCGTGTTGGGTATAGAGATTACTAAAATAAATAAAACTAAAACAAACAAACAAAAAAAGACTTTCTTGATTGAGAAAATATCTGGTAAACATGGTAATAAAATTTCCTTTATATTAAGTACAAGTAGGTGGGAAGACCCAAGAATAGGATAGCATTCACATGGCATATGTTTGGATGTTAGCTGAACTTACCCAGTCTCCAGGAAAGGCACAAAAAAGAGTTTTCAATGAAATGAATGATGTGGGGACCCACACATGGGACCACTGAGTGCTCGAAATCATTCAAAAAGTAACCTTTCATATTCCTTCCCTTGTCTGTAGAATTGTTCCCCCAAAAAGGTAACCATTCCGAAAAGAAAATTTTAATTAAAGTAACAAAACAATGTATATAAATTGTCAGCTGAAACGTGCAAATATTTTCTGTAATCACTTTGTACAACACTGTCCCTCTCAGGTGCTGGCCCACCATTTTGAGGAGGCCCTCTGGGAATCCACGGTCCAATACACAAAGTCATCACACACAGGATTCTGCACAGGCCTGAAGGAGCAGATGGAGGGAAGTGGTGAGCCAGGGCATATTTGGGGACATCCCCCCCAAGAAGGGGTAAATCAGGAACAGGGCTCAGAACTAAGAGATGGAGCCACCTGGAGGGAGGCAGAGAAATAGTCCGTGTGGTCATTTGTGGTGTAATCAGGAATCTTCCCACGACTTAGAAACAGGGGACGTCCTGGACGATGGAAAAGTCCTGTGCAATCAAGGTACCCAAACCAGGGACTCTCAGGGTGTGAGGAAGACCTAAGCCACTTCCATTTTTTGACAGTCCTACTACATTCAAAAATAAAGAAGGGCTGGGGGCGCCTGGCTGGCTCAGCTGGGAGGAGCATGTGACTCTTGATCTCGGGGTCATGAGTTCGAGCCCCATGTTGGGTGTAGAGATGACATAAGTAAATAAATATTTTAAAAAATTAAAAAAAATAAAGAAGTGCTAAAATAGAGAGCATTGGGCAGAAATACTTTAGGCTGCAACTACCTTAAAACCTGACTTATCGATAAAGAAATGAATTTGTTTTCCTGGCATAATAAGAAATCTAGAGATAAGCAGATGTTGGTGTTGGTTCAACCGCTCAGCAAAGCCACCAAAACCCCAGATGGTTTCTATCTTTCTCCTCCATCATCTTTAACAAGCTAGATTTGAGGGACGCCTGGGTGGCTCGGTGTGTTGGGTATCTGTCTTCGGCTCAGGTCCTGATCCCAGGGTCCTAGGACTGAGTCCACGTTGGGCTCCCTGCTCAGCGGGGAGTCTGCTTCTCCCTCTGCTGCTTCTCCCCCTGCTTGTGCTCTCTCTCTCTGACAAATAAATAAATAAAATCTTTTGCCCCAGGCATCTCTAAATAAAATCTTTAAAACAAATTTAAAGACGTCTTTCAATACTATCAGTGAGTCTCTGTGACTGTACAATTTCAATTCCATAAAACTAACAAAACCTAAAATTGAGGTCTCTTCTGTTTTGAGGTATATTTGTGTATCATCTATGTTTCCCCCACTAAAATATGAGCTCCACAAGGGCAGGGACTGTCACTTTTGCCACTGTGAATAAATGAACAATGCAGTCCAACCCTGGGCCTCAAATGAAAAAGAGCCCTGCTTCCTAGGATGATTCGAAAGTGAATCCTTGGGGCACCTGGGTGGCTCAGTTGGTTAAGCGTCTGCCTTCAGCTCAAGTCACGATCCCAGGGTCCTGGGATTGAGTCCCGCATGGGGCTCCCTGCTCCGCGGGAAGCCTGTTTCTCCCTCTCCCACTCCCCCTGCTTGTGTTCCCTCTCTCGCTGTGTCTCTCTCTGTCAAATAAATAAATGAAATCTGTAAGAAAAAAAAAAGAAAATAAAGTGAATCCTTTAAGATTTGAGAAATTCGGTGTTAATATTATCTGAAATCACTGGTGGGATTGGGGGATGTGTCAGAAGGAGCACCCCTTTTCTCCATCTGAGTTCTGAACTACTGAGACATAGAGGAGTAAAGCAGGTGTGGATCACAACGTCCCCTTCATGGCTGATGAAGGCCAGGATCCAGGGTTCAGATTTAGGTGAACGAGGAAACAACCAATTTCCTAATGCCCAACCCAGAATTAGACCCACCTTGCTGGTCAGAAAAAGTGCCTGAGCCTTGCTGCAGGGCTGGAGACCCCACCCTGAGGGGCACAGGAGAGGGCTTGGATTTCCTCTCCAGCCAGCCAACCAAGCATGCTCTGCCCTCACACGCCCACCTGCTCCTCCCAAAAGAGGCTTTTAAGAGGGAGAGAGTGGCCTAGAGAGCATGGCAAGTGGAGCAGAGTCTTTTCCTGACCTCTCCCCGAACTTATGGAGACTGTTCTGTTTCCCTTTCTTGCTCCAGGTTGGTTCCTTTCTCCATACTAAAGGGGATTATGTCAGCAGCAGTCCAGTACCTGCCTGGCACTCAAAGATAGTAGGTCCTTAATATGAATTAGCCTCCCTTCCTCCTCCTCCCCGCATAAATGATCTCCCAACCAAGGTAGGGAGAAATGAGCCTTCCCCTTCCTCCCGGAACATATTTAGACTTCATGTCTCCTTGAGATTGCTCAATTTCCCTTCCTGTGTTTGCAATTTCCTCAAGCATGTGACCTGCACTTGGCAACTCTTGCCCTGGGGCAGTGGGGACGGTGTCCCACAAAGTCAAATCGCACGTATTGGCTAGACCCACCTGCCCCCTCTCTGCTGAGAGCTCTTCTCACCCTAAGCCAGCCCTGGGACCCATCCTGTCTTCCTGGGGCCCCAGTTCCAATAGATGAGGGACATTTCTCTCCCCCTTTTTTTTTCTCTTGCCACTGAGCACTTGAACCCCAGCACTTGAACCCCTTTCTTATGTTTAGAGGACTCTGGGATGAGGGAGCAGAAGGCTAGCTGAGGACAAAGCAGAAGCTGACACCCTCCACCCCCCCCCCCCCCCCCCCCCCGGGTTATATATGTGACATTCCTCAGGAACTCCTGGCTGCCCTAAAGGAAAAACAAATGGTTAACTGATAGAGATCACAGTCCTGCAGGACGGGAGTCTCCCTCAGTTTACAAATGTTCTAGTGATTTACAAGGAAGAAGCTTTCTTATCAATAACCTAACTTCCAGAGACCCATAACTCAGTTTCCTGAAACCCTAACATCACCCTCCCCTACATGAAATTGAGGGAGGCTGAGGCAGAAGGAAATGTAAATAAAATTGAATTTCTTTTGATCCTGAAGCCCATTGACAAGAATGTGTGATAGGAGGAATGTAACACTCCTCCAGGAAACTCCCAACTGTCATGTTAGTGCCTCATTAGAGGGAAAAACAACCTTGGCTTGACAATAACCAGGCCTCCGGTATCCTGAGAGTCTTTAGCATATGACAGTCCTTCTGGACACCCCCTTTGTCCTCACCTCCCCAACTCCTGAGTATATAATCAGACACTCCTCAAGACCACAGGGCAGCAGCTCTTTCTGCCCACGGGTCCTGTCCCCGGCTTTAATAAATCACCATCTTACACCAAAGACGCCTAAAGAATTCTTTCTTATGGGGTGCCTGGGTGGCTCAGTTGGTTAAGTGTCTGCCTTCGCCTCAGATCACGATCCCTGGGTCCTGGGATCGAGCCCCGCGTCGGGCTCCCTGCTCAGCGGGAAGCCTGCTTCTCCCTCTCCCACGCCCCCTGCTTGTGTTCCCTCTCTCGCTGTCTCTCTCTCTCAAATAAATAAAATCTTAAAAAAAAAAAAAAAAGAAGAAGAATTCTTTCTTGTTCGTCGGCTCTGGACTCCACCCCACTGAACCTCACCTATATTCCAAAACTGCATCATCTCGATGTTACAGTTTTATTAGGAGGAGGCACCCACCTCTCACTGGAGAAACAGAACATGCTGGATTTACCTTTCTCACTCTCCCCTTTGCAGGGAAGGCCAGAGCATGTCGTTTAGGTTCGCCGAGGAGAGGGCCCTATTCCAGACTTTGGTGGGTAGCTGGTAGTGGCTGGGTCAGCAGGGACCCCAGAGCATGCCCACTCTTGGGGTTGAAGAGCACAGAGCAGGGGCAGCAAAGCTCACTGAAGCACACATAGGAAGGTCCCACTTGGGTCTGTGTCCCTGGCAGCTTTGAACCTAGTTCTCGGGTCTCCTGATGGTTCTGTGAGCTGCCCATTAACTTCTGTAGACACTTTCTCTTCATTCAGTCATTCAGTTTCCGTGGCGTGTGGCAAGGAACTATACAGTTAACAGTAACTGAATCCCTGACCTGTCCTTCTAAGCCTGCCTTTCTCATCAGTCCTCACTCTAAATGAGAGAAAGGGGACACAGGGACGCCTTGCTGGCTCAGTGGTCAGTGGAGCGTGCGACTCTTGATCTCGGGGTTGTGGATTTGAGCCCCATATGGGGTGTAGAAATTACTTAAACATAAAATCTTAAAAAAGAGAGAGAGAGAGAGAGAGAAGGGGGACACAGAATGCATCTCAGTAAAGATATTAATGTGCTCACATTGTCCTTTTGCAGCTCCCCACTGGCTTTGTGTCAGGGAAGGCAATGTTGTGGAAAGTACATTCGACTCAGAGCAGGAACCATGTGCTTTAGACTTCATTGTGTCAAAGCTATTCTCTGAGTTTTCTTGTTTTTGTTTTTTTATGTGCACACGATGTGGTTTTAGAATATAGGTGAGGTTTGGTGGGGTGGGGTCCTGAGCCGACGGCCAAGAAAGAATTCTTTAGACATCTTTGGTGCAAAACTGTGGTTTATGAAAGCACGGGGATAGGACCGGTGGCCAGAAAGCGCTACACCAGGGTTGTGAGGAGCAATTGATTCTATACTATGGGGTTGGGGGAGGTAAGGAAAAAGGGAGGTTTTCAAAAGAACTTTCAGATGCTAAAGAGGACCTACAAGATACTGGAGGCCTTCGCCATTGTCAAGTTAAGGTTGCTTTTCCCTCTAGCAAGGCATTAACATTAGGATAGTTGAGGGCTTCCGGAAGAATATCACACAGTCCCAAGGCGGTGGTGGTGGTGGGGGCGGCAGGGAGGCTGCTGGGTGTCGGCTTGTGCTTTATCCTTAGCTAGCCTTCTGCTCCCTCATCACACAGGTGGGGGCTTTAATTCCCTTGGCCTTTCCCTCTAAGTGCCAAGATAGCAGTTCCAGCCATTGCAGCCTGTAGGAAGAAGAAAGGCGGCAGCCCCAGGATGGGGAAAGCTCAGGCTTTCTAGAAATCCTTCGTGGGCTGGAGCTTCTTCAACATTGGCCCGAACTATGCCCCATAATAACCCCCAGCTGCAAGGGAGCTAAGAAGGCATGTTTTCCAACAGAGGAGGGAACCAAGCGAAGACAAGGTTAGAAGGGTGTTGGGTCCAACCTACAGTGTCTGCACAGTTTCTGAGTGGCAAACGCGCAGAGCTATGTGGGAGCAGAAGAGGACACACCTAACTCCTTCGGGGGTGGTGGGGCTGATGGGAAAGGGCTTCCCAGGCCGAAGGTGCAGCCTCAGCAGCATTTTGGCCGGAGCCAACTACAAGAAGCACAGGATGCATGCTCGGGAAATCAGGCCCGGGGGATCAGAAGGGGCCTGACACCCAGGAACTTGGTTTTCATCAGCTATTTGATGAAGCATCTGGGGTAATTTGCACATAGATTTCAGGGTGTCCCCAGATCTGCCTAACTGAAACCTCCAGGTGATGGCAGCAAGTTTGGGACAGTTGGCTCCAGTCTCCACGGGGTGGGGTCCACGAAGTGTAGGTGTTGGCTGAAAGTGCCCACAGGGGCCCCACCCTGACCACAGAAACAGAATGAAGTCCAGCAAGTAGGCAGCTGCTTGCTGAGGGGATGGTCCCCGGGGCACTACTATCCTGGGGTGAGGAATGAAGGAGGACCAGTTCTGTGTGGTACAAAAGCGCGAAACTTCAAGAAATAGGCACGGAGGTTTCTATCCTCTTTCCTGGGTGTGGCAGAGGCTGCATCTTCTCAGACTTTTGGCCCTTCCTGAAGCCAGCCCAGCGAGGCCCGGATCCTTCTCAGGGGGCCAGGGGACTGGAGGAAAGATGAATCATCAGAGGAAGGTCCCCCTCTGGGGGCTGGGCTCCCAGCGGTGCTCACCCACCTCTCAGGGCTTCCCCTACTGCTCAGCCCATCCCTCTGCAAACCCCAGCTCCCTCCTCCCTCCCTCCCCCACCGAGGAGTTAGCCCAAGAGGAAAGGTGCATCAACAAAGCCGCTGGGTTTGAGGGAGGAAGGAGGGAGGAAGGATGGTGCTGGAATCTCCCCTCGGCACTGGTTTGGAACTAACATGGGGCTCACCGGCTACCAGCCCCACAGGTTATGCAGAGCAAAGCCACATTTGTCTGGAGTCAGATGTATGTCCTACATAAAATGTAGTGACCTCTAGGACTCTGGGCTGGCCCTGTGTTGGTAGCAAGAGAAGACATAGAAAGCACATAGCACTAATTTATAATGTGTAGCACCAGCCCTCAAAATGTGAAGTCAGTCATATTTGTCTTGGGTTGTCTTCCCACGTCCCCTTTCATTTTTTTTTTTTTTTAAGATTTTATTTATTTGAGAGAGAGAGCACACACACAGAAGGGGGAGGAGCAGAGGGAGAGGAATAATCAGGCTTCCCGCTGAGCAGAGAGCCTGATGTGGGACTCAATCCCAGGACCCTGGGATCATGACCAGAGCTAAAGAGATACCCTTAACCAACTGAGCCACCCAGGCGCCCCGCCCCTTTCATTTTGTCAACAATATTTATTTGAGGTTTATTTAAGGATCTGCCCTCTGCCAGAGGCTGTGCTAGCCTGTCGCTCCCCCTACTCCCCCCAAAAACCCAGAAACTTAAAAAACAAAACCCCAGAAACTTCCAGTCTGGAGTAAAGGGAGCCAATGAAGGTGTGATGAGCCTGGAGGGGGCTGTGCCTACCCTGGGGCCCGTAGTTGGGGCCCTGGACCTGGAATAGGATGGCCGCAAGGGTGGGAGCATAGGCAAGCAGGTTTGAGCCACATTTTGAAAAGCTCAAGCTGACTGGCCAAAAGGAAGTTTATTCTTTTTTTTTTTTTTAATTTTATTTATTTATTTGACAGAGAGAGGGACACAGTGAGAGAGGGAACACAAGCAGGCGGAGTGGGAGAGGGAGAAGCAGGCTCCTGGCTGAGCAGGGAGCCCGGTGCGGGGCTCGATCCCAGGACCCTGGGATCATGACCTGAGCCGAAGGCAGACGCTTAATGACTGAGCCACCCAGGTGCCCCAGGAAGTTTATTCTTGCTAGAATAAACTAGTCAGAAGGAAGAGATCACAGTGGGATTTCAGGGATCAAACAGGGAGTGTTTGTAGACATCCCCCCAACTGCACCCCAGATTCTTACACTCATCGGCAGCCTCTCCGGCTGGCACTCCCATCCCCACTTAGACTCACCTTTAGTACCTGTGATCCAGACAATGGGCAGGAAAGGTCCAAAGGGGAGTGCTTAGGGGCGGAGGTTCCGGGGAGGAGTAAGCCAATATTCTGATAAAGAGTGGAATGGGGGATGCCTGGGTGGCTCAGTCGTTAAGCATCTGCCTTCGGCTCAGGTCATGATCCCAGGGTCCTGGGATCGAGTCCCACATCAGGCTCCCTGCTCAGCAGGAAGCCTGCTTCTCCCTCTCCCACTCCCCCTGCTTGTGTTCCTGCTCTCGCTATCTCTCTCTGTCAAATAAATAAATAAAAATCTTTAAAAAAAAAAAAAAGAGTGGAATGGGGAAGAGGGAGGTAGGGAGGGTGGTGTCATTCCAGGCTTTTGAACCGTGCTTCTAGAACTGGGCCCTGCTGTAAGTTAAATCAGTGGTAAGGAGAATGAGGGCTTAGAGGTGGTTTTCCCTTAGATTTTGGCATCTAGACCACTGCTGCTCTACCCATCGGTCATACTAGTCCCAGTAGCCACTCATTCATTCACTCATTCATAGATTGGGAAGATACAGCCATGGGAAGAACAAGGACCTCTGACCTTGGGGGACTTCTGTCCTAGTGGGGGAGACAGACAAAGAACAATCAAACCAGTCAGGGCTAGAGAGAAACGAAAAAGAGGTAGAGGATGTGTACCACTTCATTTTGGGGGTAAGCCTTAATAATAAGGGGACAGGTAGGCAGAGACCTGATGGGAGTGACAGAGGGGGACATCGTGTAGACATCTGGGGGAATCACGTTCCAAGTGGAGAGAGCAGCACCAGCAAAGGTCCTGAGGCAGGACTGCCGGAAGAACCTCAAGGCTGTCAGTGCTGGTAGAATAGGGTGAGCAAAGCAGGGAATTCTTAAGAGACCGAGAAGTTTAAGAGTACCAGCTTTGCAGACATGCATGCCTGGGGCCAACTAGATGTCTATATTTAGGCAAATTGCTTCGTCTCCCTACTGCTCATTCTCCTTGTCTATAAAATGGGAAGAACAGTGTTATTGCACTTACAGGGCTTTACAGACTTTCTTAAATAAGTGGCGACTGTCGCTGGGGTTATTATAAACTGTTCAGTATCTAGTATTACCCCTTTCCCAGAGAGGTTTTCCAACAACACATGCCAGATTGTGGTTTTTTCCATTTTTTTTTATTGTGCAAAAATATACATAACATACAACTTACCATCTTAACTGTGTATAAGTGTGCATTTTAGTGGTATTAAGTACATTCGCTCGCTATTGTGCACCCATCTGCTCCTTTTATCCCCACACCTTCTTTCATCTATTTAAACTGAAACTGTGTATCCATTACCCAGTAACTCCACCTTCTACTTTCTGTCTCTATGAATTTGACTCTTCTAAGTACCTCCTATTAATGAAAATTGTCTTTTTTTTATGACCAGCTTCTTCTGCTGAGCATGAGGTCCTCAAGGTTCATTCTCGTTGTGGCATGTGACAGACTGAATACTATGCCATTGTAGGAATCCAGGGCATTGGGTTTATCCATTTAACCAAAGATGGACACCGGGATTGCTTCTACCTTTTGGCTCTTATGAATAGTGCTGCTCTGAAAACAGGGGAACAAGTATCTCTTCGAGTTTCTGCTTTCAGTTCTCTTGGGGACATACCCACAAGTGGAATCGCTGGATCACGGGGCAGTTCTATTTTTAATTTTTGGGGGGGAACCTCCATACTCTTTTCCACCATGGCTGCACCATTTTGCATTCCCACCAACAGTGCACAAGGGTTCCAATTTCTCCACTTCCTTGCCCACACTTGTTATTTCCCTTCTTTTCTTTTCCTTCCTTCCTTCTTTCTTTCTTTCTTTCTTTCTTTCTTTCTTTCTTTCTTTTTCTTTCTTTCTTTCTTTCTTTCTTTTTGGTAGTAGCTGTCTTGCTGCACATGAGGTATCTTTTTTGTTGTTGTTGCATAAAAATATCTTATATTACGTTGACAGCAACCTGTCTCCTGTCTGGAGTATGTGGGCAACGGATACCAG
The DNA here is from genome assembly GCF_011800145.1 of Mirounga leonina. Taxonomy (NCBI): domain Eukaryota; kingdom Metazoa; phylum Chordata; class Mammalia; order Carnivora; family Phocidae; genus Mirounga; species Mirounga leonina. The sequence continues at coordinate 5,894,839 of NW_023270503.1, forward strand.
GGATCACAAATTATACTCGCTGATTCCCCCATGCCTCAAGGTGGGGGCTTGGCATCATAACTCCAGAGCTCCGAGTTGGGCACCAGAAATGAGGGCGGAGGAGCAAAGAGCTTGGCTGGGTGCAGGCAAGACCCTTGCCAGAATCAGAATTAGGATCTAGTCCTTTTCAGACGGAAGCAGAAAGTTTCTCTTTGAATCAACACTTCCTTCCACTTTCTTTTCATTTGAGTAAACAGAAACCCTAAGAGTTTAAACCCTTTCCAGGGAGTTCTGAGCTTTGGTCAGAGGGAAGGAATAAGGAAACATAAGGAAGCAGCCATCTAGCTTTCAATTTGTGTGTGTGTGTGTTTTAAGGTTTTATTTATTTATTTGAGAGAGAGAGTCTGCACTCAAGCACAAACGGGAGGAACGGCAGGTGGGGGGAGAAGCGATCCCAGGACCCCGGGATCATGATCTGAGTGGAAGGCAGGCACTTAACCTACTGAGCCACCCAGGCGCCCCTCAATTTTTGGTTTTGAACATGGGTCATTGGGAGGTCCCTCAGCGACCGGCCTGGGTCCTTGGAATTGGTCTCCGGAGTGTGGGCAGATGGCAGCAGGCCCTGCCCTAACACCGCTGCTCCAGGCCCGTCCCTGCTAGCGGGGGAGCGCATCCCAGCACATGCGCGATCCCATCTGGAGTGCTCTGTTCGATCCCGCCCCCTCGCGGCCCCACCTCTGGCCTGAGGAGCCCCGCCCCCGGCCCGCCCCCGCTTTCCGCAGCGCCTGGATCCTATCGCAGCAGCAGCGCACAGCGCAGCTTTCTCCTGCGGGATGTACGCAGGGCTCCCTGCTCTGCTTGGTCTCCCCGCTCTCGGCTCTCCTCATACGCAGCCCATCCTCCCTGGCGGGGCTGTGGGTCTAGGACATGACAGGGAGGCAGGGGCCCAGGCCTTGCCTGGAGGAGTGTGCCATAGCTGGGGAAAAAGAGTAATGACCATCCGTATGAAAGAAAAGTTAAGTGCTCTGTTAGATAAAAAACAAAGGCCCAGAGGCCATGGGCGGACCCCTGGGAGGGAGAGTTTGCCTCGCCTTGGCTCTGGGGGTAAGGTTTGGCAGGGGGAGAAGGCCACTGTAGGAAGGCAAGGGCATGGTGGCGCCAGTCAGCAGGGGCCTCTCCACGGTGATGGCTGAAGCACATAAGAGGGACATCAAACCGAGTTTGGGACCGTCAAGAGAAAGCCGTGGTGGTTTTGACCTGGGTTTGTTTTTACACTGACTCCTCCCAAATAATGTAGGACAACAATTGCTCTCACCTACTGAGTCTTTGTTACGTGGCTGGTGCCCGGCTACATTCTTCGCGTTTATTATCTCATTTAATCCTCACAACAGTCTTATGTGGCTTTATCAGTATCCTCATTTTTAGATAAAGAAATTGAAGAGTTTATGTCTGGGGAGATTAAGGAACGTTAGCAAGGTCCAAATGCAGGTCTGTCTTCCCGAGAGCTCAAACCTTGAACCACCAGACTCTTTCTATACTACATTCTCTTTCAACAGCTGGGATGGGTTTGACGTGGCTGCAGGCCTTTCTTTCATTCCCAGTTCCTTCTTCCTTCGACTCAATCCATATGTAAACCAGTCATTCAGTTTCTGCCTAAAAAAAACAATGTTTATCATATTTAAATGTTTATTAGTAGCCTCTATCTCTGTGATGATGTATTTCCCAAATAATTCTTCTGATGAAACCAGGAGAGAGAGAGAGCAGAATACTGGTTAAGCCCCATGGTGACAAAAACTTTTCAGATTTTAACTCTGTGAGGTGATGGATGTGTTAACTAACCTCATTGTGATAATCATGTCACATATCCATGTTCAGTAACTTACAGGTCTTCAACATGCAGTTGTATCCTAGTAAAGTGTTCCCCACTTTACTTAACCAAACCAGAAAAATAATTTTGCTGAGGTAAATATGTTTCAAAATAAGTAGGTCATTAGGTAGGATTCAGGAATCTTTTGCTACAAAGAGAGTTTTGATGACATGGGATTTTCTTTCTTTCTTTTTTTAAAAAATTTTATTTATTTATTTGAGCGAGAGAGCATGAGCTGGGCAAGAGGCAGATGGAGAGGGAGAAGCAGGCTCTCCTCTGAGCAGGGAGCTTGACCACACCGTGACCAGAGCCAAAGGCAGATGCTTGCTCAGCTGACTGAGCCACCCAGGTGCCCCTGACATGGAATTTCCTGTAGCAAGTTTATTCTTCACACTTACTCTAAGTATAAAACTGCCCCTAGCACTTCATGTCACCTTCTGTCAGACAAGTTACTTTCACTCACCAGGCATTAACCAGTTGGGAAATGGTTTGCATTTGACAAGGAAGCCTGAAGCAGACAATGCATCTCTTTAATCCTTCAGGAAAAATGCCTGCTTTTATGCCTGGCCTAACTGTAAAAATCAGGTAAGTAACATTGAAAATAGGGGCTACCATGAAACTATTTACAAAAAAGAGAAAGAAAGAAAAGAAGAGAAAAAGAAAGAAAAAAGAAAAAAGAAATTTACAACGCTAACCTGGATTATTGGAGACCTCAGAGCTTTTGGTGACATCTTCTGACCTCTGCTGGACATGCATGGGATTGCATGGCCCTCGGTCCTTCAGAGCAACCAGGAAAAATTAGAATTTTAGAGTTAAAGTTTAAAGAGTGTCTCATCCAAATCCCTCACTTCAAAGACAAAGAAACTAAGGCCCATTGGGTTTATGTAACTCATCCAAGGCCACTCAGTTACATAATGGCATATTCAGGACCAGCCACTAGAAATGTATTATCTCCTGATAAAACACAGATGTGCACACATTGATGAACTCCTTTGGGGCCAATACCCTTTGGGTTACCTGTAGAGAACCATCATTAGTAGAAATGGTACAGCTGACACAAACAACGTGGTTGATAACCAAGAATAGAAATTAGGATTATGGGCTCCTGGGTGGCTCAGTCGTTAAGCGTCTGCCTTCGGCTCAGGTCATGATCCCAGAGTCCTAGGATCGAGTCCCACATTGGGCTCCCTGCTCAGCAGGAAGCCTGCTTCTCCCTCTCCCACTCCCCCTGCTTGTGTTCCTGCTCTCGCTATCTCTCTCTCTGTCAAATAAATAAAATAAAAATCTTAAAAAAAAAAATTAGGATTATTTGTCCCGGGTCATAATTATCTTCTGGTCTCATATTCCCTAATCCCATAATTATTTTCAGAGAATTCATTTTCACGAAAGGTCTTTCTTAGTTGCAAATTCCTCTTCCTGGTTACGGTTTGTTAAAACTAGTTTGCTTTGGGGTGCTTGGGGACTCCGTCCGTTGGGCATCTGACTCTTGATTTCAGGTCAGGTCCTGAACTCAGGGTTGTAGGATCGAGCCCGGCGTCAGGACTCTGAGCTCAGCGGGAAGTCTGCTTGAGATTCTCTCTCTCCCTCTGCCCCTCCCCCGTCTCTCTGTCTTAAATAAATAAATAAATAAATAAGTAAAATCTTTTAAAAGATTAGTTTGTGGGGCGCCTGGGTGGCTCAGTCGTTAAGCATCTGCCTTCGGCTCAGGTCATGATCCCAGGGTCCTGGGATCGAGCCCCGCATCGGGCTCCCTGCTCAGCAGGAAGCCTGCTTCTTCCTCTCCCACTCCCCCTGCTTGTGTTCCCTCTCTCTTGTTCTCTCTCTCTGTCAAATAAATAAAATAAAATCTTTAAAAAAAAGTTTACATTCCCAGAGGAAATTTCAGCTGACTATAGAAGAGAAGACTGCCCACTGCTAACAGGATTACTCTTTTTAAGAACTACCTCTGCTAGTTCCCTGCAAAGGCACTTGGATCCAGGAGAGGTGTCCAGAGGTCTCTGGTGCTTCTTCAGCCAGGAGTCTTCCCTTTGAGGTGTCTCTAGATCAGAAAGCTGAATGGCCACTGAAATATACGGTCAACTTACTCCACATTTTTAAAAGATCCACATGCGTGGCATTATCTAAATGAGTAGAGTCTTGTTTGAAAGAACATAAGCTTTGGAGCCAGGCAGTCAGAGGCTATTTACTAGCTGTGTGAGCTTAGGTAAGTTGCTTAACCTCTCTGAGTCTCACTGACCTCAGCTATAAAACAGGAATCATAAGTGATACCTTTCCAGGGAGTCGTTTGAAATTATCTGAGACTGTATGTGCAAATCCTTAGCACAGTACCTGGGCAAGGGGAGGGACAGTGTTTGAATACATCACATGCTATTAAATACATCAGATCTCAATGGTGGAAGTTATACTAGTTTTGTTTTACCACAAAAAGTACTAAGTTAATGTATTTATCATGAAGGAAGTTCCAAGTCTAACCCTCAAAGACCCAATAAGATAATCTAAAGTGGACGAGACATATATGCACACATGCTTTAAAGAGAGCCGAAAAACATCCTCACTCATATTTTTTTGTTGTTTGCTTTTCTGTGGCTTTCTTTCGCCTTCTCCACACGAAAAAGTTCTCTGAAACAAAACAAATGAACAAAGGAAAAAAAAAGAGAGAGAGAGACAAACCAAAAAACAGACTCTTAACTCTAGAGAACAAACGGACGGTTACCAGAGGGGAGGTGGGGGGGAGGGCGGGATGGGGGAAACAGGTGATGGGGATTAAGGAGGGCACGTGTGGTGAGGAGCACTGAGTCATGTGTAGAATTGTGCGGAATCACTATATTGCACACCTGAAACTAATATAACACTATGTTAACTACACCGGAATTAAAATAAAAATTAAAAAAAATTTTTCAGTGCCCTGAAAACTTGGCAGTCGCATTGATTACGTGTTTGTGTTTAAACATTTCATAGGCATTCACTTAGCACATTTCTTCAACAAGAAACGAGTCTTTGTCAATGAGAAACTGCCGATTTGATGCCTCCCTGAGTTAATGAAGTGGACCCAGGCGATCTTTCGTTGCAGTGAGAGAGGGGAAGTAGGGTCCTTTCCCATTACGTATCAGAGCAGAAGTCGCGGTGCTGCTATGATTGAGAAAGAGCCAAGACGGCAGGATTCTGGAGCCTCGAAACTCTTTGACCAGAGTAGTGCCGATCAGTTTTAGGATTGATTTGCTCCCATAAGGAAGATTTTGTCTTTGCAAAGTGTTTTGTTTTGTTTTGTTTTTTGTGGCTGAAGAAGATTTGCAGAACACAGGTCTAGTCTCATTCCCTAATTTTACATAGGGGGAAACTGAGGCTCGTGGAAGAAAAACGACTTATCACTAATTTAGAAGCAGAGTCAAAAACAGAGCCTAGGCATCTGCGATCGGTTGGGGGGTTTTGGTCGACAGTTACAGAAGCCAATTCTGGGTAACTTGAGCAAAGGCTCACAGGGGTGTCAGCATGGATGGGAACCTGAGAGTCAGACTTGAAAATAGCAGGAACCAAGGGTGTCTGGAGGGCCAAGAAGCTAAACGGAGTTCACAGGAAGTCCAGAAATGGTTTCATAACCGGAGAAATCTGTTTGAAGTATCAGTCAAGTTCTCTTCCCCCTCGGCTGCAACCGATAGCATCAACCTTCCCCTCTTAGTCTTACATCACCTGGGGAAGATTCAAAGCTCCAGGGCGGAGCACGTGGTTGGCTGAGCGAAAGTCACACACTCATACCCCTGGCTGAACTGGGGTCTGGAGAGTCAGGTCTGGCTTCTTGAGCTCCTGCATGAGAACATCACCGCAAGTACCCACCTACAATGGGGGAGGGGTAATGCCCCAAGAGAAGAATGGATACTGTTTGGGAGGGATGATGTGGGCAGCCCATGGGGTAACCACCGGGCGCTTGAAGGGAAATAGAGCAGATCCTGACCACGTGGATAAATTGCCCCAAACAGAAAGACACAGAGCAGGGAGAAAAGGATTCTTGTTGATCTTTGACGCCTGCCTTTGTTCTTCACGGGACAAGCTGCTTTTTGCTACTACATTCTCAGTAGGGTGGGGAAAATCCCTGACACTGTTTTCTATACACTCCACCGACTCATCTCCAATCTGAAACTAGTTATTTTAATCATCCTATACCTGCTGTTCAACAATGGCCCTTTCAGAATAGTATTTTTTTTAAAGATTTTATTTATTTATTATTTGAGAGAGAGAGAAATTGAGAGCACGAGTGGGAGGAGGGGCGGAGGGAGAGGCAGGCTCCCCACTGAGCAGGGAGCCCAACACTGGACTCTATCCCAGGACCCTGGGATCATGACCTGAGCCGAAGGCAGACACATAGCCGACTAAGCCACCCAGGCGCCCTAGAATAGTATTTCTTAAAATGAAACTCTGCATCCTAACAGTACACAGTTAGGATAAAGAGTAGGCTGGATCTTTAGAGAAGTTATGATGGTGTATCAATTAGGGTTCTCCACAGAAACTGAACCAATAGGATGTGCATAGACGGGGACTTATTGTAAGGAATTGGCTCATGGGATTGTGGAGGCTGGCGAGTTCAAAATCTGCAAGGTAGGTGGTAGGCTGGAGACCCAAGGAAGGTAGCTTGAGCCCAGTGTGGTCTGATGGCAGAATTTCCTCTTCTCCTGGGGAAGTCAGTCTTTTTTCTATTAGGACCTTCAACTGATTGGATGAGGCCCACCCACATCACAGAGGGTAATCTGATGTACTAATGATTTAAATGTTAATCTCACCTAAAAATACCTTTGCAGAAACATCTATAGTAACGTTTGATCAAATATCTGGTGCCATGACCTAGCCAAGTTGACATATCAAATTAACAGATGGGTCTCAGAAAAAGAACTGGGAAGGTTTAAATGACCTTACAGCCCACCATGGCCACAGTGTGACCATGAGCAGCTGCTTTCTTCTCTGAGCCTCGTTTCCTTATCTGTAAAGGTTTGAGTTGGGTGGGATCTCAGAGTTTGGGGGTAAAATAGCAAGGTGAATATAAGCCTCAAATCTATACCTTCCCAGATTCTCATGAGAAATTTCCAACAGAGCTTTTTGTGTGTGGGTTTTTTTTTTTTTTTAAGATTTTATTTATTTATTTTAAAGATTTTATTTATTTATTTGACAGAGAAAGCACGGGCAGGGGGAGTGGGAGAGGGAGAAGCAGGTTCCCTGCTGAGGAGAGAGCCCGATGCGGGACTTGATCCCATGACCTGAGCCGAAGGCAGACGCTTAACCATCTGAGCCACCCAGGTGCCCTAAGATTTTATTTATTTATTTGATGAAGAGAGAGAGCCAGAGATCACAAGTAGGAGGAACAGCAGAGGAAGAGAGAGAAGCAGCACCCCACAGAGCAGGGAGTCCGATGCAGGGCTTGATCCAGGACCCTGGGCTCATGACCTGAGCCAAACGCAGATGCTTAACCGATGGAGCCACCCAGGCGCCCCTCCCAGAGAGTTTAAAATGGTGAGGACTAGGGGCGCCTGCGTGTCTCCGTCGTTAAGTGTCTGCCTTCGGCTCAGGTCATGATCCCAGGGTCTTGAGATCGAGCCCCGCATGGGGCTCCCTGCTCTGCGGGAAGCCTGCTTCTCCCTCTCCCACTTCCCCTGCTTGTGTCCCCTTTCTCGCTGTGTCTCTCTCTGTCAAATAAATAAATAAAATCTTAATAAATAAAATAAAATGGTGAGGACTTGCATCAGGCTTGGAAACCAGGTATAGCGCTCTTCATGGGTTTCCTACCCTGTACCCACTTCCTCCCCAGCAGCATCCCAGCTTTCCCTCAGGTTTCCATCTTCCCTTACATCAGCTCTTACACTGACTTCATGCCCCCCTCCCCCCAACAACTCTGGTGTTGGCCTGCTTGGCCTAAGGGGATATTTGTCCTCCCTGCCATTGGTTGGTTCAGGAACCCAGTGAATTGACACACAACATTTCCCTGGACACAGAAATGGATTCACAAAAGGGTTAGTAACTAATGGGAGCCAATACGATGTAAGGAGACGTTTGCTGGAAGCTTCTGGAAAAGCTACATCCTTCTGCTTCAGAGATACCTGCCAGAAGAGACCATCTGTCTTCCTCTGGATGTTGTCAGGTGAGGTTTAGAACCGTGTGGCCAACTTACTACAAGTAGAAGATGCAGCTGACTCAAGGGAAAGAGGAGCCCAGGGGATGCCAAGAACCAAAGCCGGAACCCTGGCTCTGTCACATCTGACCCTCTCCCAGTGATGGACTTCTCTAGTTACGGGATCCAATAAATCCTCTCGATTTCTTAAGACAGTTGAGTGGGGACTGGATTATTCATAACAAACAGAAACCTAACAGATGCTCTGTAAAAGCTGCCATTGAAATGCTTCTGGAATTGGTGCTAGGCAAACCCTGACAGAACCCTTCTCTCTATCATGGAGCAACAAGCAGGAAGCTGCACAGCGGGGCTTTCTGAGCAGACAGCTGCACCAGCCATGCGTCTGTCCAGCGGGCTTTCTCCCAAATAAGCAAACACGGAGACATCACTTGTCTATAAAAAGATGCTGCCCTGGAGAATCAAGGTGCAGGAAATGTATGCAACATTTTAGAAAATGTATGAAGTGGATATAATTGTTTAATCTGCTCAGCATCCTTCCCTCACCTCCTTTGATAATTGGCCTCATCCAACAGACACAGGTCTGGGAAGGAGACCCAGGCTTGGACAGTGAGTCCATCTCTGTGGTTCCCTGATGCCAGAAGAGAGACATTCTATTGCCTCTTTGGGTATGGAGCTGAAAGGATATGCATTTCGTGTTGCTAGTGTTCATGTTTCTAACCAGGGGGCAAAAATCCAACTACATTAGGAGAAAATGAAGCCAGTGAGGTTAAGGAGGGAGGGAGGGAGAGAGAGAGAGAGAGAGAGAATGGGAATGATGTGGCTGCATGAAACCCTAGTTCTAGTTTCTCTCTCTGAGGTCCCTGGAGACATCCTAGCTCCTGAGACGTCCTTCAACCTGTTAGCTGCCCCACGGTTTTTTCATGAAGTCTCCTCTTCCCTCAGGCCGCTTCCAGCTGCGTTTCTGTTTCTTTTTTTATTTTAATTTAATTTTTGTTTATTTATTTATTTTTTGCATTTCTTTTTCTTGCATGTGAAAAACTCTGGTGCTCTCATCTAGCCACATGGAAGGGAACACTGGCCAATACAGAGCAAGAAGTGACAAGGAAGGATCCGTTTGAGATCAGGAAATAGTTTTCCTGGAGAAGAGAACTACAAATGCCAAATGAAACACTACACAGAGGCAGAGCTGCCAGAAACTTAGTGAAGAAGACAAGCTTAAGAAATTCCCCTGGAACTCAGAGGATAAATCTGAAAACTACAAAAGCATGAGTGATGGGGGTGGCAGGGAGCTTGTCCAGGAGATCCGAGGTAGACATGCAAGCCAATAGCCCTTTCTTCAAAAGGCTTGAGGTCACATGTGGCTTTAGGATTCAGCATGAGGGGCGTCCTAGTGATGATGTGTTGTATGAACTGGTAAGACATGCCTTCCTGCACCCCCTCCCCACCCCCAGCGGGGTCTGTGTCAGCACTTTGTAATAAAAAATACTATGTTTCTGCTGCAAAAACAGTCAGGGAAATAAAAAAAGACGATAAATAGTTTCACATCATGTTGGGTCAGGGTTTACTGCCAAATAAGTGTTGTTTTTCTGAGATTTTAGGATTTTGGAATTGTGACTCAAGGGACCTGTAATAGGAATCCCAGAAGGAGAACACAGAACCATAAAATAAGAGATATCAGCAAAGAATCAAGGGAGAGCAGGAAATATTCCAGAGCTAAAGACAGTCAAATTTTGAAGCTCAAATGTCATAGAGTGTCAGGTGGAATTAATTTTTTTTTTAAAGATTGTATTTATTCATTTGACAGAGAGCGAGCACAAGCAGGGGGAGCGGCAGGCAGAAGGAGAAGCAGACTCCCCGCTGAGCCAGGAGCCCAATGCGGGGCTCGATCCCAGGACCCCGAGATCATGACCTGAGCCGAAGGCAGTCACTTAACTGACTGAGCTACCCAGGCAGCCCTGGGTGAAATTAATTTAAACAAGACCTAAATGCAGTCTAGTCCCATTTTTAATTTGGAAGAAAAATAAAAAGATCTATAAGAATACAGAAAATTCTAATAAATAATTCACTATGCTGATGTCATAAGCCTCCATACCAAACTTTCCGTGCTACACACAGTAAATGTAATTTTCTTCAAACATATATGTTATATTTATACATATTGATCAGACACTAGGCCACAAAGAAAAGCTCAATTATTTCTGAAAGATCATCTTGCCAAGGTCACCCAGCTGGAAGATAGTGGAAGGGGGAATTCAACCTGGAGCTGCACCTCTTTACTTCTCCCAGTATCTTAATAATTCTCTGAGGACAAGCGGATAGTAATTCACTTCCAAGTAGTGATCACGGAGATCAGTATTGTAATTTGGTGGCAAAGACTACAACTGGCTAAATGCCTAGAACAGTGTAAATATTCAATAAATGTTAGTTCCGGGGCGCCTGGGTAGCTCAGTTGTTAAGCGTCTGCCTTCCGCTCAGGTCGTGATCCCAGGGTCCTGGGATCGAGCCCCACATCGGGCTCCCTGCTCTGCGGGAAGCCTGCTTCTCCCTCTGCTGCTCTTCCTGCTTGTGCTCTCTCTCACTATGTCAAATAAATAAATAAAATCTTAATAAATAAATAAATAAATAAATAAATAAATAAATAAATAAATGTTAGTTCCATGAATAAATGAGCTAATGAAAACATGAAACAAGGCTCACTGAGGAATGTTGTATTTTACACAAGATATACTCAAAAGCACCAGGCTTTCTAGAACACGGCTGAGACAGGGTTGGAGAAGGCAGCTGTTTTTTTTTATAATGCAAGGGATATAGCCAAGCGGCTGTGAGGTACCATTACAGGAACATTAAGACCAGGATGTACGTGGGACCAAATTGCAGTAAGACTTCCCTAGGGTGACAGGGATCAATGGGAGACAGGGCCTAGAGAGCTTTAATGGTCTTCGTTTACTCTTCCTCCAAACTTTTTAAGCTTCCCTCCTGGTGACCAACCCCAGAGTAATGCACATTTAATTCAACTTCTAATGCAGGGAAAACCACAGACAGTTTATTATGCGTAACCTGAAGTTTAACACATAAATAAATAAGTAATATACACAAACCATGGCACTTAAGAGAACTACTTGAACTCCTCTTTTCCCACAAATCAAAATACTTCTTACATCTTATTAAATATTTCACATTAAAAATAATAAAATAATTTAATGATTTTTTTAAAATCTAGGCTGGAATTTCCTTTAAAATAATAATTATGATGGCTTTTATTTTTTTAAAAGATTTTCTTTTTTTTTCTTTTTTTCTTTTTAAAGATTTTATTTATTTGAGAGAGGAGAGAGAGGACAAGCGAGGGGAGGGGCAGGGGGAGGGGCAAGGGGGAGGGAGAAGCAGGACACTCCCCCCACCTTGAGCAGGGAGCTTGACTTGGGGCTCCATCTCAGGACCCACTTAACCGACTGAGCCACCCACCCGCAACCCCCCCTGCAAAATTTTATTTTTTTAAAGTAATCTCTGCACAGAGTGTGGGGCTTGAACTCACAACCCCAAGATCAAGATTCACTTGCTCCCCTGACTGAGCCAATCAGGCGCCCCTTGATGGCTTTTATTTTTAATAATATTTTGTAAGTTGTTTTAACATACCTTACTCTATTTTGATATTCCTCCTTAAATCCTTGTGAGTTAGATAGGACAAGTAAACCCATTTAGCAGATGAGCAACCTGAGTCATGAGAAGAGCCCTACCATAAGAAATGGGAGACCAACATCCAGTTGAGGGTATTTTTAGTCCCCAAAGGAACTTGGTTCTATTTGGAGCTGGGGGGGCAGTGGTAGGGAGATAGAAATAGTTTGACCCTGGAATTGTGTCTACCACTGGAATTCAGACATGTCTAGACCTGGTAAGCTAGATTCACCAGCAGTCTTTATGCTTTCTGTTGGTTTGTTTTGTAGGTGTTTGGAGACCTCAGGTGGAATGAGGAAGTTAATCATACACCTTAATTCACAGCACATCAAAATCACCATCAAGGAACTACTCTTATTTCTTCAATTATATTCTTTCCTTTTATACCCTATCCCTACTCCATGTATATAAAGTTGTGTTATATACTTAAGACTGGTGTGGTTTTCTGTATGAATGTTACACTTCAATAAAATTTTACTTTAAAAAATCCTGCTGGGGGACGCCTGAGTGGCTCAGTAGGTTAAGCGTCTGCCTTCGGCTCAGGTCAGGATCCCAGGGTCCTGGAATCGAGTCCCACATCAGGCTCCTTGCTCAGCAGGGAGCCTGCTTCTCCCTCTGCCTGCCACTCCCCCTGCTTGTGCTCTCAATCTTTCTCTCTCTCTGACAAATAAATAAAATCTTTAAAAAAATCCTGCTGGAAGTTTTAATGGAATTGCATATGTTTATAGATGAATTTGGGAGAGGACTGCCATCTTAGAATTGCTAAGTCATCTTATCCATGAACATGTTGCTAAAATTTAGTTAAGAGGGATATTTGTCATGAGGGATGTAGGTCTGTAGTCTTTTGTTGTTTTCCTTGCAATTGTCTGGATTTAGTATTCGGGTAATGCTGGCCTCATGGAATGGGGTGGAGAGTATTCCTTTTCAATTTTCTGGAAGTTTGTAAGAATTGGTGTTAGATCTTCCTTAAGCACGGGAGAATTCGCCAATGAAGCTACTTGGGCCTGGAGTTTTCTCTGTGGGACAATTTTTAACTTCAGCTTCTATTTCTTTAATAGACATAGAGCCATTCAGGTTATCTATTGCTTCTTTTTTTTAAATTTTATTTTATTATGTTCTGTTAATCACCATACATTACATCATTAGTTTTTGATGTAGTGTTCCATGATTCATTGTTTGTGCATAACACCCAGTGCTCCATGCAGAACGTGCCCTCCTCAATACCCACCACCAGGCTAACCCATCTCCCCACCCCCCTCCCCTCTAGAACCCTCAGTTTGTTTTTCAGAGTCCATCATCTCTCATGGTTCATCTCCCTCTCCGATTTCCCCCCTTTATTTTTCCCTTCCTATTATCTTCTTTTTTTTAAACATATAATATATTATTTGTTTCAGAGGTACAGGTCTGTGATTCATCAGTCTTACACAATTCACAGCGCTCACCATAGCACATACCCTCCCCAATGTCCATCATCTATTGCTTCTTAAGAGAACTTTGGCAGTTTGCGTCTTTTAAGAAATTTATCCATTTCATCTAAGTTAGTCAAATTTATTGGGATAAAGTTGTTCAGATAATACCCTTAGTATCTGTAGAATCTGTGGGGATGTCAGCTCTCACCCCTGATACTGCTAATTTTGATCTCTTTTTTGCTGCTCAGTGTGGCTGGATCTTCTCGAAGAACCAGATTTTGATTTCATTGATCTTTCTTTTCTTTCTCTCTCTCTCTCTTTCTTTCTTTCTTTCTTTCTTTCTTTCTTTCTTTCTTTCTTTCTTTCTTTCTTTCTTTCTTTCTT
>NW_023270503.1:5908271-6012651 GCF_011800145.1 Mirounga leonina
CTTTCTTTCTTTCTTTCTTTCTTTCTTTCTTTCTTTCTTTCTTTCTTCCTTCCTTCCTTCCTTCCTTCCTTCCTTCCTTCCTTCCTTTCTTTCTTTTTTAGTTGATTGATTTTCACTCTAATCTTTATTATTTTCTTTCTTCCAATTATTTTGGATTTAATTTGCTCTTCTTTTTCTAGAATCATAAGGTGGAAGCCAAGAACACTGTTATGACACAAATGGAGTCCAGAAACAGGCCTGCACATATATAGACAACTGATTTTTTTTTTATAAAAGTGCAAAGACAACTCAGTGGGAAAAGAATTGTCTTTTCAACAAATGATGCTATAACAATTAGATATCCACATGCAAAAAAATGAATTTTGATCCATATCTCACAACATGTACAAAATTTTACTCAACTTTACCACAGACCTAAATGTAAAACCTGAAACACTAAAATTTCTAGAAGAAAACACAGAAGAAACTACTTATGGCCTCGCATTAGGCAAAGATTTCTTAGCAACACCAAAACATTATTCATAAAAGGAGAAATTGATAAATTGAGCTTCAGCAAAATTAAGAACAGCAAAATTAAGAACTTCCGCTCTTTGAAAGACCTTGTTAAGGAATTAAAAAGATAAGCCAGAGACTGGGAGAAAATAGTTGCAAATCAGATATTTGATAAATGACTTGAATCCAGAATATATCCAGAACTCCCAATGAGAAAAGTAATGAGAAAAGAAACAACACATTTTTTTTTTAAATGGGCTAAATATTTGAAGATACTTCACTGAAGAAGATATGTGAGTAGCCAATAAGCACATAGAGACATTTAATGTCATTAGTCATTAGGGAAATGAAAATTAGAACCACAATTATATATCACTACACACCTATTAGAAAGGCTAAAATTAAAAAGATTAATTACACTAAGTCTTGGTGAGGTGGTAGAGCAACTGAAACTTTCATTTATTGGTGGGAAGGTAAAATGGTAAATCCACTTTGGAAAACAATTTGACAGTTGTGTTTTTTTTAAGATTTTATTTATTTATTTGAGAGAGAGAGAGATACAAGAGATAGAGCACAAGCAAGGAAGAGAGGGAGAAGCGGGCTCCCCGCCCCCACTGAGCAGGGAGCCCAACATGGGGCTCGATTCCAAGACCCTAGGATCATGACCTGAGCCAAGGCAGATGCTTAACCGACTGAGCCGCCCAGGTGCCCCAATTTGACAGTTTCTTAAAGAGTCAAACATGCACCTACCATATGACCCAGTCATTCCATTTCTAGGTATTTATCCAAGAGAAATGAAATCATAAGTCCATATAAAAACTTGCATATGAATATTCACAGTGGCTTTGTTTATATTAGCCCCAAACTGGAGACAACCCAAATGTCTGTCAACGAGTCAATGGATAAAACATTAGAAATACAGGGGTGCCTGGGTGGCTCAGTTGGTTAAGCGACTGCCTTCGGCTCAGGTCATGATCCTGGAGTCCCAGGATCGAGTCCCGCATCGGGCTCCCTGCTCAGCGAGGAGTCTGCTTCTCCCTCTGACCCTACCCTCCTCATGCTCTCTCTCTCAAATAAATAAATAAAATCTTAAAAAAAAAAATTAGAAATACAGGAGGGGCACCTGGGTGGCTCTGTCGTTAAGCATCTGCCTTTGGCTCAGGTCGTGATCCCACGGTCTGGGATCAAGCCCCACATTGGGCTCCCTGCTTGGTGGGAAGCCTGCTTCTCGCTCTCCCGCTCCCCCTGCTTATGTTCCCTCTCTTGCTATCTCTCTCTCTGTCAAATAAATAAAATCTTAAAAAAAAAAAAAAAACTTCTTTAGGGGTGCCTGGGTGGCTCAGATGGTTAAGCATCTGCCTTCGGCTCAGGTCATGATCCCAGGGTCCTGGGATCAAGCCCCACATCAGGCTCCCTGCTCGGTGAGAAGCCTGCTTCTCCCTCTCCCACTCCCCCTGCTTGTGTTCCCTCTCTTGCTGTGTCTCTCTCTGTCAAATAAATAAAATCTTAAAAAAAAAAAAAACCTCTTTAAAAAATTAGAAATACATAGAATGGAATACTTCTCAGCAATAAAAAGAAACTATTGATATTTGTAACAATGTGGATGGATCTCAAAATTATAAAAAGATTACTGTATGATTCTATTTATATAAAATTCTAGAAATGCAAATTGATCTATAGTGACAAAAAGATTAATGGTTGCCCTAGGGATTGGGGCAAGGGTGCGAGAGGGGTAAGAGGAAAGGATTGTAAAGGGACACAGGAAACTTTTGGAGGTGGTAGATGTTTATTATCTTTTTGTGGGGGTAGTTTCACAGGGATATACATATGTCAAAACTTACGAAACCATACACTTTAAAATGCGCTGTCAATTGTATATCAGTTTACTCCAATGAAACTGTTGAAAAGATGGCATGTCTTTGATTATCTGGGTCCTTTTTTTTTGTAAAGTAGGCTCCACGCCCAGTGTGGAGCTTGAACTCACAACCCTGAGATCAAGAGTCACATGTTCTACCAACCGAGCCAGCCAGGTGCCCCTAGCTTTAGATACCGTTAGACACAAAGTGCTTTCATTTAGTTCTAAGTATTTAAGAATTCCCCTTGTGACTTTTCTTTTTATCTGAAGAGTTATTCAGACACGTTTTAATTTACAATTAAATTGTGGGACTTTTTAAGCTAACTTTTGGAATTGATTTTTTTTTAAGATTTTTTTTTTTTTAAGATTTTATTTATTTGACAGAGAGAGACAGCGAGAGAGGGAACACAAGCAGGGGGAGTGGGAGAGGGAGAAGCAGGCTTCCCGCGGAGCAGGGAGCCTGATGCGGGGCTCGATCCCAGGACCCTGGGATCATGACCTGAGCCGAAGGCAGACGCTCAACGACTGAGCCACCCAGGTGCCCCTTGGAATTGATTTTTAAGTTTTTTACATTGTAGTCAGAGGAAGTCTGCATGATTTTCGTTCTTTGAACTTCACCAAGGTTTTCTTTGTAGTCTAGCTCAGGGTCAATTTTGGGGACGTTTTCACATGTACTTTAAAAAATATATGTATGTTTTTTATCTTTCCTCTTGTAAATGTGATGTATCACGTTGATTGATTTACCAATACTGAGCCACCCTTGCATTCCTGGAATCGTTACATTATTTTAAAAATCCAATTTGAGGGTGCTTGGGTGGCTCAGTTGGTTAAATATCTGCTGTCGGCTCAGGTTGTGATCTCAGGGTTCTGGGATCGAGCCCTGCAGCAGGCTCCCTGCTCAGCGGGGAATCTGCTTCTCCCTCTCCCTCTGTCCCCTGTTCATGATCTATTTCTCTCTCATGCTCTCTCTCTCTCTCAAATAAATAAATAAAATAATTTTTTAAAAGTCCAACTTGAGAACCTTTCTATTGGTGAATTATCCCATTTACCTAAATTGTAATCACCAGCATATTAAGACTATCTATTATTTAATTTCATGGTTCCTATCTCATACTTTCATCTTGTTTCTTTTTATACTTTTCCACTTTTCATTGGATAGAACAGATTTTCTTCTGCTGTTTGAAAAAGTCATACATTCTATTTTTCTTTTTTTTCTGGGGTTTACTCCTCATACATATTATGTATGCTCGTCTCCACTTAACTTCTTAGACTTAGCAATATCTATTTGTTTCCTCCCAAAGAGATACATCCCAGATATGTTTCACTAGCTCTGGTCTTTTCATTTCTGCTATTAGTATTGCCTAGAATTTGGGTTGTGGCTTATTATATTCTTTTTTTTTTTTTTTGGTCATCCTTTATTCACATAGCACAGCACTTGGCTAACTTATTTCCATGCCATATATCTAAAAATATTCTCTGGCTTTATTTTTCTCCTTGCTGGAGAACTTTCTCCAACAATGTCTTCAAAGCAGGTCTTTGCGTGGGAAACCTCTTGAGGACCTCCTAGCCTGCTTGACACTATCTTTAATTCACTAACTCATTTAAGAGATAGCTTAGCTGGATGTAAAGTTACAGGGTCAAAACTGTTTCTTTCAGCACCTTGAAAACATCTCTCTAGTGTTTTCTCGAGGATCCTATTGAGGATTCTGACCTCAGCCTAGTGCCTGTCCCATTAGAGAGGATCTGCTTTTCTCTCTGGAGAGCTCCATGAAACAAGCTCTTTGCTTGGTTCTCGGCTTCATCTTTAATGTCCCGATTGGTGCCCAGCCCAGTCCCTCAGTCAGCATTTTCCGATGAAGCGACATCACACCATTCTACCTCCAGGGTTACTGTTAATAGCAGCTGTGTGCTTACATTGATGAGCAGGATAGGCAGGTGCAGTGTGATTTCATAGACAAGCCACAGAGAAGCCTCAACCTCAACTGACAGCAGGGCCCCATGGTTCAACTTAAGGGCAATGTCATGTTCAAGAAGCAGAGGACAACAACCAAGAATTAATTTAAAAGGAATTCCCTCTCTCCCTTCCTCTTCCACACTGAGACCTCTGGTTCCAGCAACTCTTTGCCCTGGGGCCCTTTCCTGCTTATTCTTTGTATCTGTGTCAAGAAAGGTATCTCTGACCAAAGTGGATAGTGGGTAGGAGTTGGGGATGTGGATGAGGGAGGGGGGAAAACCGTCTGGGAGTTAGAGAAGCTGAGAGAGGACTTCTGTAAAGAGCCTCTTGTTAATAATTTATAGTGCTGAAATTCTATCCTGGCATTAGGTGTCTCCAGAGTCTTTCCTTCTAGCTGGACCACACCTCCTTCCCAGCCTATGCAACATCTCCTTGCCTTTCAAGATAAGCTCAGACCTCCACAGGGCCCAAGATAACAATTAGGAACTCATGTACATATTATATTTGAGTCCCCAGTTGCTTGGTAGTAGGAGTATTTAGCGCAGGTGATAATGTAATATTTGGAAGGAAGGCATGATCTGACTCCCAACCAGTGTTGGCAGTGGTCCAGCCCTGCATAACAGAATCAAACCATTTAGATCAGAATCCCCGGAGTTTCGGCTCAGGCATCAGGAATCTGTAAAAGCTTCCCAGCTGAGGTTTACATGCAGCCAGGATCGAATGTGACTGCTGTAGCCTCCCGGACCCGTGGAGACCCACGAGGCAGCACATGCAGTGGAATCTGGCACAAAAAGTAAAGACTGGGTTTTTAGGTTTAAACCAAAGCTGAGGGGTGCCTGGGTGGCTCAGTTGGTTAAGCAGCTGCCTTCGGCTCAGGTCATGGTCCCAGGGTCCTGGGATCAAGCCCCGCATTGGGCTCCCTGCTCATCAGGGAGTCTGCTTCTCCCTCTGCCTACCACTCCCCCTTGCTTGTGCTCTCTCACTCTCTCTGTCTCTGTCTCTCTGACAAATAAATAAAGTCTTAAAAAATAAAATAAAATAAATAAACCAAAGCTCAGAGACTTTCCAGGTACATGACCGTGGACAAGTTCATTAACATTTATGTGCTTTGGTTTCCTTATCTAAATAATGGGAATTTGAGAATACACCATCAGCTCTAACTGCAGAGGACAGTGAGGTGTACATGGACATTCAGACAAGCAGATCCTCCAGCCCCAGTTAAGCCTTCAGATGAGTGCAGCCCTGGTTGGGATCTAGGCCACAAGCACATAAGAGACCCCAAGCCAGAACCACTCTTTTAAGCCACTCTTGAATTCCTGACCCACGCCAACTCTGTGAGATAATAAATGTTTCTTGTTATTTCAGGCTGCTAAGTTTTGGAGTAACTTGCTATACAGCAACACGTGACTAAAAGGCTCAGCAAAGCTATCGTCATTATTATTATAAAGTACTTCCTAATTTTGAGCTGAAATCCACCTTCTTGTCATCTCTGCCCTCTTTTCTAGTTCCGTCTTTTCGAGCCACACAGAAAGAATACAATCTCTCTTCCTCGTGGTCAGAAAGTTCGGCGACAGTTTTCACACCAATGGTTTAATCAATCAGACAGTCACTGTGCCAAGCACAAGGGTGGCAAAGATAAATAGAATGGGGACACTGCTCAACCAATGTCATTCTGTGCGAGTGGTGCCGTAATTAAAGGACCTGACCCCTACATGCAGAGAAAAGGGGTCTCCATGGAGGCATGGTTGGTTCTACTTAGAGAGGTGAGGGAAAGCTTCTAGGAAGAGGTGACAGCTGAGGCCTAAGGGATAAATAGGAGTTCATGAGGCAGACAGGAAGAGAAGACGTTACAGGCAGCAGGCCTCCCTCCTCACCCCTCCACCTAAGCCCTTTCCTCTCTCCAGGTCACTCATCTCTTCCTCTTGTCCAACTTTAGACACCATTTTGAGTCCCTCTACGGTACCCCCCAACCCCAAGCTTAGTAATTACACTCAGAACACACCCTTTCCCCTCACAATGGGGCATCCAGACAGAGCCAAACCTCCTCCAGGGTGGTCTGACCAGCGTGGAGTAGAGTTAGCCATCACCTCTCTTTTTCTGGAAGCCCCACAGGGTCCAGGCCTGCCTGAGGTTTTTTTTTGGCACCCACATCCTTCAGCTGACTCATGCTGAGCCTCCGGGCGTCTGGGCTGCTAAATCATTTGTCACACGTGCTCCTGTTCAACCGCATCTCCCCCAGCTTTGTATTGCTGCTCTTGTTTTGTTTTTACAATTTTTTCCTGGGTGTTTTGAAGTTCAATAATTCGACCTACACAAAGTGCTAATCTCAGCTCCCTGCTGGCAGGGGCCACGTGGAAACAAACTGTGCCACAAACAAAACCCACTTTGGAACACACCCTGGAAACAGAAAGCCTCTGTCATTCTAAGGCCATTGTGGTTAGGGGTGATTCAGACTCACTGCAGCTCCGGCCAGCCGTCACGGATCTCACCACTCGGATTCGAAGCCGCCTTCTATGAAGGAAAGGCCCTGGCGGGGGCTGGGGGGCCAAGAGGACGTGCAGGAGCTGAGTACAGACGGAAGGAACTTGCAAGGGGATGTTTGTCTGGTTCCCCACCATTCCCACCTTCCCCAGTCAGGGAGAATCGGGCCATTGTCTCCGTGGAACCCTTGGCTTGTTTATCTTCTTAGGCCCAAATCGGGACAAGGTTTCACTTAGTGTTTCTTCCACCCAAAAAATGACCACAGGAAGGAGCTGACCTGCTGTTGGCAGGTGTCCAGTCCCTGCTCTCCTTCCCCATTTCTCTGCCTCTTTCTTCTATCACAGGCTTCCACCAGAAAATAAGAAGAGCACCCTTGTCCCCTGGGCCCCGCTGAAGGCAGCACTGAGACATTCATTTCTTCAGCTAGCATTCAGTGAGTGCCTACTACGTGCCAGACATTGTTCTAGGTGCTGGTAGCCCTAATGTGAAGGGCAGTCCCTGACAGCAAGAAGTCACAGCTCTGGGGGGCAGCTTAGCGGTATGAGAGACAGCACAGGGGGAGACGGAAGTGCAGAGGAAGGGCATTTGACCCGGCTGGGGTGGGGGGGATTAGAAAAGTCTTCCAGGAGAGGAAACACAGAGGCTGATCTTTATTAGCCATGGGGAATAATAAGTATTATTATAGCTTTTATTAAGCATGTTCTTGGGGAGCCTGGGTGGCTCAGTTGGTTAAGCATCTGCCTTCGGCTCAGGCCATGATCCCAGGGTCCTGGGATGGAGCCCCATATGGTTTCGGCTCCCTGCTCAGCGGGGGGTCTTCTTCTCCCTCTGCCCCACCCCCTGACTCATGCTCTTGTGCGCGCTCTCTCTCTCTCTAATAAATAAATAAAATCTTTTTTTTAAAAAAAAGCATGTTTCTATGTGCCAGGCACTGTGTTAAAATCTTTACATATATATTATTTTATTTATTTATTTTAAAAGATTTTATTTATTTGACAGAGAAAGACACAGCAAGAGAGGGAACACAAGCAGGGGGAGTGGGAGAGGGAGAAGCAGGCTTCCCACTGAGCAGGGAGCCCAATGCAGGGCTCGATTCCAGGACCCTGGGATCATGACCTGAGACGAAGGCAGACACGTAATGGCTGAGCCACCCAGGTGCCCCTATATTATTTTATTTTAATCCTCACAACGCCTCTAAGAGGTAGCCACTGTCAGTAATCATTCCAACTTCATAAATGAGGAAAGTGAGAGTTAGAAAGGTCACTTTACTCATGGTTTTACTGAGAATAAATGGCAGAAATGAGATTTAGACTCAGATTTCTCTGACTCTTGGAGCCCTTTTTTTTTTTTAACCCAGGGCTGCTGTGTACAGTTGTGCAGGTTGTACACTGCACAACTCCAGTGATGGCCCTCCTCTGATTGATGCATTATGTGTGGGAAGGATATCCAGGCAGAAGCCTCCTTTACAGAAATATGAGAAAACAACCCTTATTCAGGGAACTGGTTCTATAATGCAGCTGTGTTAGGGGCTAAGGAATTCCCTGAACCTCCTTTGTACAAAGGTCCTTTGAACAAAGGACCTCCTTTGTACCTCTTGTGATCACAGGTGGAACTGGCTGCTAGTGTCTCTGGAGAGCTCCTGGGGTTTTGTATTTTGTGTAGAGACCCAGTTCTTCCTTCTCATTGAGCTGTGGAACTCTCAGGGGGATGTGACGTGAATATGCATAGTTCTCTTCTGAGCTGTTGGCCACACAAACATTCAAGTACTTAAGATGCAAGTGGTCCCAGGTCTTCAAACTGCTCAGTGTCCTACAAATAGTCAACCAGCTTCTGATGCTTGGGCACCAAACGTAACCCGATAGAGAAATCAGTTCCATAGCCACGCCACCTCAACTCCTTTGTCGAAGTAATTCCAGTAGCAACGAGTGGTCCAAGGAACTGGACACATCCAAGGTGAATGCCTACACTGTGCTGAGCCCTCTGAAAGCATGATTCCTCCAATGCTCACAACTTTGTGAAGCGGCATTATCATCACCCTCCACTTAGCTGGTAAGGAACCTTGTGTTCAGAGATGTTGAGTGATTTACCTGAGGTTTTATGTGGAACAAGCAGCCACCGTTCTCACCAAGTCTCGCTGGTGCCACAGCCCATAGGCGTCCATCTTAATGTCAGCCCTCAAAAGGTATCCAGAAAAGGGCAGGAAACATCTCCATTCCAAAAGCACCTGAGGGCATTTATTTAGTAGGGTTTCTCTCTACTTCCCCCCACACACAGATTTTTCTAGAACTGGGGGCATCACTCTCAAAGCTCAGGAATCTCTTTCAGGTAGAGAGGCTCTTTTTCAGACATGATTGCACCAGGGCCTTTTTAAAAAAATATATTTATTCCACAAAAATTTTAATTTGAGTATAGTGGACACACAAGGGCCTTTTCTTTCTCTGCAACAGGCTGGTGCTGAGGGAGAGTAGATGCAGTATTAAATGTTTTCCTGGGATTGATACGTCCCCTGGGGTCTTTTAGTTAAAATAATTTCCTATATCAAATAGGGTTCTCTGTTGTCCTTCACTACTAAGGGCCGGGGAGGGAAGCGGAACTCAAAGGAAAGATGTGAGGCTAGGAAGAGAATATAAAAGACGCTATGGTAATGGGGACAAGAACCAGCCAGAGCAGCTCTGGGAAGGAAGTGGCAGAAGCTAACAGTAGTACGTCAGGACATGGCTATCAGGGGAGGTCAGCTCCTGTTCCTTTCTGCCCTTGTTCCCGTGCCCAGGGGAGAGAGCATGGCGGGCCCAGTGTGAGTTACCTGCTACCCCTTGGTACAGGGAGAAAAAGTCATCATGCTGGACCATCCCACTGAGACTTCAGGCAAAGAGCGAGATCAAGGTGATGCTATCTGGAAAAGGGGAATAGAAACGGGTCAGGCAAAAACCCACTGCCATCTGAATGCCAAGATGTATTCCATGAATAATCTTTCTCCAGGAATGCTAGATGACATTATTTAATTTTAGAATACTGGAGGTTTAGGGGCGCCTGGGTGGCTCAGTCGGTTAAGCATCTGCCTTCGGCTCAGGTCATGATCTCAGGGTCCTGGGATCGAGCCCCGTGTTGGGCTCCCTGCTCAGTGGGGAGTCTGCTTCTCCCTCTGCCTGCCGCTCCCCCACTTGTGCTCTCTTTCTCACTCTCTCTCTCTCCCCCACTCTCAAATAAATAAAATCTTTAAAAAAGAGAACTTATTGGAGGTTTAAAAATTAATAACTTACAAAACATACTTATTTGTCTAATGGGAAAATGAGTTTCAGTTTGGGATGATGGAAAAAGGTTCTGGAGCTGGATAGCAGTGATGATTGTACAACAAGGTGAATGGACTTAATGCAGCTGGACTGCACACGTGAAAATTGTGAATGTGGTAAATTTTATGTTGTGCATATTTTACCGCAATTAAAAAATCACTTTGGCCTGAAGAAAGAGAGGAAAGAAGGAAAGAACTTACTAAATGCAGAATCCTGAAACAGAAAAAGGACGGTAATGCTCAAACCAGTGAAATCTGAATAGAGTCTGCAGTTTAGCTAATATTCGTGTATCCATGTCAATGTCTCAGTTTTGACAAATGCATCCTGGTTATATAAGATTTTAATGTTAGAAGAAACTAGCGAAGAATATACGGTCAACCTTTGCAACTTTTCTGTAAATCTAAAGTTATTTCAAAATAAAGCAATTTTTTAAATAAAAATTATTATTATTATTTTAAAGATTTTATTTATCTATTTGACAAAGAGAGAGAGACCACAAGTAGGGGGAGCAGCAGAGGGAGAGGGAGAAGCGGCTCTCCGCTGAGCAGGGAGCCCGATGCGGGGCTTGATCCCAGTACCCCAGGATCGTGACCTTAGCTGAAGGCAGACGCTTAACGCACTGAGCCATCCAGGCTCCCCTTGAATAAAAATTAAATGATAAACTTTGTTATAAACAATATTCAATCCCTGAGGGTTCCCAACATATAAGCTAATTTTGGACAGGATGCCCGTATTGTTTCATAAAATGAAAAAGAAATGTATTACCTACTAAGAATCCCACAGTTGGATCATGTCCTCATCTGAGTCTCTAGTTCCCTCTGCATTGGTCTGCAGTCAATAGAACGGTCCCTCTCCGAGTCCAGTCTGCGTATTGACTCAGAACCCATGGAATGAGAGCTCCCTAAACACAAAGCCATCAGGCATCACAGGCCTCCTGGGATGCTGCCATATGCCGTACACTGCTCACATCGGATGCCCTCTGGCCCAGAACGGGTAGCCCGAATCTAGGGAAGCTTTCAGGTCCCATTTGGGGGGAGTGCAGGAGATAGAGGAACCTGTGCTTTGACACCACGAGGAAGGACACCAACCAATCCAGACAACGGGAGGCACCCCGGAGACGACCGGTGCGGTCTCTTCTTCGAGAGGTCCACATTGTATTCTTTTGAGAATTTGATGGTGAGAGAGGAGCAGAAAAAGGAGGAAGTAGGTGCTAAAAGGAGCCACAGGAGGGCTTTTATTTGGATCCTAATTTTCAGTAAGATGGCTGTGGGTGTGGGAGATGTCCTCCGCCTTTTCCTGTCCTGGTTCTGGGTCACCTTGTCGCTCTTTCTGTATGTGATATTGTCATGCCCAATATTAGAATGCTTCTTCCTTCTACCAGGGGTTTTAATTTTATCTGCAGAGAGTTTTGTCTGGGTGGCTGGCTGGCTGTGTTCTCCATAAATGTTTAATGAAAGAATAAAAAAAGTCAAAGTCAGGAATAAATAAGGGAGGGCTGTCCTGGGTTAAATGAGAGTTAAGAGCAGGGCCAGGATCAGGGTGGGGTGAGTGAGGTACTTGCATTGACTGCAAAATTTAAGAGGATGCCAAAAGACTCTGTAATCAAGAAAATATTTGAATGCAACATTTTTTTTTAAATCAAAATTAATGTAAAAAAAATGCCAGGATGAACAAAATATCAAAAGTTTAAATGAAGGTCCTGCGTTGGCACAGCCCTGGCGCGCTCCTTCTAATCCCAGGCTGATAAAACTTCATTTATAAAAGCAGGCAGCTGGCCTGGAGATTATAGTTTGCCACCTTGATTTTTTCTAAATATTGCATTAAGACAGTATGTCGCTTGAATACTGAGTTTTCTGGTGTTCCTTTAACTCACCTCACACCAACCCTAGCCCTGCTTAAGAACGTATGACCCTTGATTGGATCCTGGTTCAGAAAAACCAGCAACTGTAAGTGACTTTTTGAGGATTAAGCTGAAAAAATTGCATCAAACGATATTGGGGAATGGTGTTAATTTTTAGGTGATAATGGCATTGTGGTCTTTGGCGTCACAGAAGATGTCCTTATTTTCTGGAGGAGGCCTCAGCAAAAAATGTATCATAGATTTGTAACAAATAGAATGTTAACTATGATTGAGTTCTGGTGGTGGGTATATGGGCATCTGTTGTACTAGTCTTGCAGCTTTATGTTTGAAATTTTTCTCTGTACAGAGTTTTTAAAAAAATGCTATACAAGCCAAACTTTTATAGTAACAGAATAGATTGAAGACCACCTAGAAGAGGCTGACTGCCACATATTGGGGGGGTGGGGAACAGAGCACCTCACTCGCCCTAAAACTAACCCTGTGCAGCTCAGAGGAGCTGCTCTGATGGCAGATGAATCCAGGGTGCTGTGGCCAAGTCTGTGGTATCTTCTGACCTTGCATGTCTTTGTAAGCTTGGTCCCTTGTGTCACAGTGACCCGGGATAGCTGTAATGTAGGTGTCTTATTACAGCCATTTTCAAGTTTTTCTGAGGCCTTAGAAGATTTTATATTTTAAGGGCGCCTGGGTGGCTCACTCAGTTAAGCGTCTGCCTTCGGCTCAGGTCGTGATCCCAGGGTCCTGGGCTCGAGCCCCGCATCGGGCTCCCTGCTCCGCGGGAAGCCTGCTTCTCCCTCTGCCTGCCGCTCCCCCTGCTTGTTTTTTTTCTCTCTCTCACTTGCTCTCTCTCTTAAAAAAAAAAAAAAAAAAAATTATACATTAAAAAAAGAAACAACAGAGAGTCCAGTGAGGATGTTGGGAGCAGGCTTTGGGGATGGGGTGGTGTACTTTTTCATCAAATGGAGCTTCTAGTTGGCCCCTACTTCTACTTCTAGAAACACACAGGGAGGCCTCCAGCAGCCGATGGGTTCCCTCTCTCTGCCCACCGCTCCCGACCACTACAGCTTCAATTTGGACTCAAAGTACGGAGCTCCTGCTGTCCCCAGTCACAGCTGGCTCCGTGGCACTCACATCGCCCCTTTTGGCCTTCACACCAAGGTGAACACAGATCTGGCAGGTGAGCATCAGGAAAGCCAGGTGCGCTGAAATTCCACAGAGGCAGGAAGTGTCCATGCTTGCTATGTTATATTGATAGTTTACCTAAGAACAATCAAAAGGCGACTCTTGGGGCACCTGGGTGGCTCAGCCAGTTAAGCATCCGACTCTTGGTTTCGGCTCAGGTCGTGATCTCAGGGTTGTGAGATCGAGCCCTGCATCAGGAGTCTGCTTGAGATTCTCTCTCCCTCTCCCTCTGCCCCTCCCACTCTCTCTCTCTCTCTAAAATAAATCTTTAAAAAAAATTTCTCTCTCTCTCTCTCCCCCTCTGCCCTTCCCCAACTCCTTGCAAATGTGTGCTCTCTCTCTAAAAGGAAAAATAAAAAGGCAACTCTTTACAACTGGATCCGGACCCTCCACTCAGGGGGACAGGTCTCTGCAACCTGGAGCTGGGGTGGTTGCATGAATGGAGTCCTTTAATCAGGGGCATGGGGGCTGCAGGCTCCTGATTAGGGGGCATCCTCATGTCAGAAA
Organism: Mirounga leonina; assembly: GCF_011800145.1. Lineage (NCBI taxonomy): Eukaryota > Metazoa > Chordata > Mammalia > Carnivora > Phocidae > Mirounga > Mirounga leonina. The sequence goes on from NW_023270503.1 coordinate 5,921,891, forward strand.
CTGTCACCTAAAACCAACATGAAATTGAATCATGTGTAGAAACTATGCTAAATGGTAACTTGTTTCTGGGGTTTCTCTGATATCAACAAGGGGACTAAAATATAACATTAATTGTGATTCAGTCATTGTAACAGGCCTGAATTAATTCCACCCATGGTACAGAGGACAATCAATGTTTGTGACTGCCTAGCATCCAAAGCTCTATTTAGGGGAACTTCCCACTGTGTGAGTCAAAGCAAGTCTCACCTCCCAATAGGGAAATAGAAAGGTCTAGAGACAAACCTCTTCCCAAATGCACCCTTAGTTAGGACAAAGGCAAATGACTGGTTGGTCAATCAAGACACTCTCATCCTGGATTTTAAGTTGTGAATAAATGAGGTAAGGATGAATGAAAAGTCAGGATCCATGTGCGTTGGAAGGGTTTGGCTGAGGCATCTTGGTTGGATTGTTCCTGCTAAAAGATGATCATCTGGTATTCTGCTCCAGGCCCCTGTCCCACTCTTTTTTTTTTTTTTTTAAGATTTTATTTATTTATTTTAGAGCGAGAGAGAATGGGGGGAGGGGCAGAGCAAGAGGGAGGAAGAGTCCCAAGCAGACTCCATGCTGAGTGTGGAGCCCAACATGGGGCTCGATCTCACGACCCTGAGACCATGACCTGAGCCCAAATCAAGAGTTGGCTGCTTAATAGACTAGGCCACCCAGGCGCCCTGTCTTAATTTGTGTCTGGTTCTCCAGCTTCTTATAAATTTTGGTAGCATTGTTAATCTCTTTTCTGTTTACAATAACTGGAGTAGTTTTCTGCTGCTCAGTACCAAGAATTGACTATACACACATTTTTGAAATGCACAGTCGCAAGTCCATTTCTGAGTGTTGTAGGGACACCGAGATGACCGCAGTCTGGGACACAGTGCTCATAGTACATAAGAATACAGGCTCCACAGGGAGGCAGGCTTGTGTTCAAATCTTGACTCTACCACTTACTAGCTGGGTCATCTTCCACGTGTCCTTATCTTCTCTGGGCATCATTTCCTTGTCTGTAAAATGAGGATGCTACTCACCACGTTGTTATGAGGATGAAATTAAATAATAGCTGTGCAGGGCTCAGCACAATGTCTGATGTGGAAAAGTACATGATAAATGTTGGCCATGATGCTGATGATAATGCTTTTTTCTTTCTTTCTTTTTTTTTTTTTTAATTTTGATGATGATGATTCCTAACTTTAAGGAATTTGTAGTCTTGTGGGTCTGGCTCAGAGTCACTAGTTCTTCGCAAACATCCACGACAGATATACAGGGGCAGGTAATGTCAACACAAAAGGTAATCACGTGGGGCGCCTGGGTGGCTCAGTCGGTTAAGCAGCCGACTCTTGATTTCAGCTCAGGTCATGATCTCAGAGTCCTGGGATCGAACCCTGTTTCAGGCTCCACGCTTGATGGGAGTCTGAGATTCTCTTCCTCTTCCTCTGCCTCTCCCCCAGCTCATGCATCTTCTCTCTCTCAAATAAATAAATCTTAAAAAAAAAAAAAAAGGTAATCGTGTACATGGGCTCTAGAAAATAGAGAGCCAAAGCATAATTACATTTGTCAGTCATTTACCCAACAAGATTCACAGATATTTATTCAGGTACTTGTTGAGCTCCTATTATGTTCCACGACTTTCACTAAGTATGGCTTCAATGGGATCTAATGGAGGAAAAAAAGCTCTGGCTGAAAAAAAAAAAACACCCATTAAGACAGTAAGATCTAGCAAGGAGCCTAGAAGAAGTCAATTCCTCTCAAAACCATCCTCTTTCTTTCTTCCTCAGATAGGCTTCTGAATACTAATTGGTTTACTTTTCCAGGGATTTTAAGGCCAGAAAGTAGATACCCGGTAAGTGTGGTTATTCAGAATCATTTCCCAGACTCTGGGTTTCCATGAAAAATTAAGTTTCTAAACTCGCAAAGATGAAGACCAGACTCAACCCTGATATTTGACCCCACTAAGAAGCAGACAGCCTGTGAAACCCGCCCTGTGCAAATACATGTACAAGTCAAATATTTTTTGAGCACATCCCGTGTGCTAGGTACTGGGCTAGGTAGAGGGAATGCAACCGTGAATCAGATAGGATGGTGCTTACTCTATGGTGGGGAAAAGAGACATTCACCAAAGAATTACATAAATAGTCAATGACAAATTGTGATAAGTACCCTGTAGGAAAAACTTCAGAGTCTATGAGATCATGTAATGGGGGCACTGACTAAGTCGAGGGAGTCAGGGAAGGTTTTTGTGAGTAAGACCACACTTGAGCTGTTATCTTAAGGATGAGTAGTGGTTGACTGTGTGAAGAAGGGAGGAAGGAGTGGGTCAGGCAGAGAGAAGAATGTAGATAAAGGCCCAAAGGAGGCAGGGAGCAAGGCCTGTGTCTCTGCCTCCTCAGATGGTGTGAGAAATATATGAGCTAATACCTGTAATATTCAATAAATATTAGCTGATTGGCCAATTAATTGGCCAATTAACCAGCATGTAGTAAGCCCTTATTATGTTCTAGCAACTTTTAAAATGTGTTAATAAGGTTAATGAACACAAGCAGCTATAATGCAGGACTCCCAAATCTCTGTGGCTTAACCCAACAAAGATTCATTTCTCCCCCACCTCTCAGTGGGTTGGCAGCTGTCCTGGGCAGTCTCCTCCAAGCAGTGACTCAGGGATCCAGGCTCCTCCAGCCTGTGGCTCCATAACTCCCCCAGGGCTTCCTCAAAATTCTCCCTTAGATCTTTTCTATACAAGTGCTATCTATACAAGCGCCCAATGAGGGGGGCGCCTAGGTGGCTCAGTCGGTTGAGCGTCTGCCTTCAGTTCAGGTCATGATCTCGGGGGTCCTGGGATCCAGCCCTGGGTCAGGCTCTGTGCCCAGCAGGGAGTCTGCTTCTTCCTCTGCACCTCCCCCTGCTTGTACCTTCTCTCTCAAATAAATAAATAAAATCTTAAAAAAAAAAAAAAAGCCAAGTGCCCAACTAGGAAGGAAAGAGAGTGTGAATATTTGTGTAAAGCATTTTGGGGCTTGTAAGGGGTGAACACATCTGCCCTCACTCCCCTGGCCAGAATCCTGTCCAGATTGTTCCATTTATGTTGAATAAGCTGGGGGTGAGGCATGGAAGGAGATACTTGTATTATTCAAAGGGAGTTAAAAGAAGGTTGAGAAACTGCATAATGGTAGGGGGTAATTTACAAAGGCATGAATTTACACTGGAAAAAAATAAAGGAACAGGCACGATTCCTTCCCCACCTTCTTTCCCTAAGCTGACCACATGTCATGTTTTCTAAACGTGATGGAAATTTCCTCTCCAATCTAGACTTTGGCCTAGACAGGGAACGAGAGGACCAGGAATGAGGAATTGGAAGCAAAGAGAGGATGCTCTCAAATAACAGAAAGTTGCTTAGAAAATAGGGGAGAAGTCCTCAAAAAACAAACGGAGTGCTTCCGGCAATGCCTGGACTTATGTTTACATGTTAGAAAGTGTTCCTGGGAGGTTGAAGAGCCCAAATAAGCACCTGTGGATTCCAGAACTGTGTTTCAACGTAGGGCGAGACAGCTGGGTAGTTTGAGGAGTGGGACGTGACCCGGGACAGGGCTCGGAAGTTCCCAGTGGCGAGAGTGGACAATGAATAACAAAAGTCGACGGGTTTATTTAGAGCTTATGCTCACCCAGACTACAATACACATTTTACCTGCTTTTAATCATCACAGGATTCCTATGGAACATGCACCCTGTTGGTCCCATCCGCCAAAGGTCACACTGCTTGTAAATGGCCAAGCTGGGATTTGAATGGTCCTTCTGGCCCCAGAGTCCAAGTTAGAGCAGGTGCACCTAAGTAAGCTCCATGACGGCTTCATTAAACACTGGAGTTTATGCAGTGGAAACGCACACACAGCATAGTTAATTACTTCTCTTAACAGTCTGGGCATTAAACACTTCTTCCTTTACCTCTGCTGGGCTCCCACTCGGAGAGAGAAACTTCACGTCTTTAAGGACAATCTGTTCGTCTCGCTTGGACAGCTTGGCGAGGAGTGCTAAGTCCTGGAAAGCTCCTCTTCACAGTCAAGATGAGCCAAGTGAAAAAGGTGGTTCCGTTTTCCCCCAGAGAGTGCCAGTTCATTTAATTCCAGCAGTAAACCAGCTTCCAGGGAGAAAGGACTGTTTAAAGGTCTGTGTCAATTACACAGTGATTATGAAATTCATGATATGACTAATCCAGAGGCTGAACCTATCATTATCTGACATAATCCAAGAATATAGGGTTTAACAGGCTCCTCGCCTCCCATTAAAGAGAAGTCGGTTTGTGTCTGTTCTACAGTGCAGATGACTTCTCTCGTGTCTTCCATCTCCTCTCTCTATGAAAAGGAGTAAACATTTATCAGACAGTTTCTGAATTAAACTCAGTGTCCTGGAAGCTACGCGGGCTATTTTTCGTGGCTGGCTCAAGGCTTGGGAATTCCAGTGTGTTGTTTGATACAATTTGAAGTCTCACAAAGGCCTTTGACCTTGAAGACTTCCCTTTAGTGATTTGCATATCCTTTCCTGTACTTAGTGTCTATGATTAGATTACAGGCCATCATAACAAGCCCGTAACTTCCTGAAGCATTCCTCCTTTATTTATTTTTGGACATTTCATCATTTCTTTTAAGAGTGCTCTGTAAATGGTAACTAAAACCTCCATTGGTAACAGGCACCTATAAACATGTCAGTTTTTAAAATCAGAAAGCAAAAAATTATTGCCCCAATTCAGTCGCTGACATTGTTTTTGGAGAGAAGTTTGAAAAATCTCTGAAAGCTCTCAGCCCCTTTCAGAGAAAAATGTTTGTGGTTCCAATGCATTGAGAGCCATGTTTGGGGTCCTTGTCCGTGCTTCCCCCCCAAAGCTGATGGGACTGGTACCCTATTCAAAAGCTGCCCTCGACAGGCTAGATAGAAGCCAATTAAATGTCTTGCCTCAAGAGCTTGGCATAAAAGGAGTGTCTTCTGCAGGGTGGTGCCTGGCTGACTCAGTTTGACCACTAGAGATACTAAGATAACAGAAAAAAGAGGAAGTAGACAGTGATGATAAAGGTGGAAATCTAGAGTCTGAAGCAAAAGGCATCTGCTGTTGAAAGGCCAGCAAGATAACCAGGCATCCGTGTCGTATCCCAAATGCCAGTCGGTTTTCTTGATTTCCTAGTCTCTCCTTTCTCCCTGTAACCTGCTAGTAAGCCCCCACTGACGGAGGAAGCACACCACAACTCTCCAGCTGTGGTAGGCTGAATAGGCTCCCCTCAACCCCCACCCCAATATGTCCATATCCAAATTCCCAAAACTATGGATGTTACTTCATATGGCAAAAGGGACTGTGAAGAGGTGATGAAAGATTTGAGATAGAGGGCGCCTGGGTGGCTCAGTCGTTAAGCGTCTGCCTTCGGCTCAGGTCATGATCCCAGGGTCCTGGGATCGAGCCCCGCATCGGGCTCCCTGCTCCGCGGGAAGCCTGCTTCCCCCTCTCCCGCTCCCCCTGCTTGTGTTCACTCTCTCGCTGTGTCTCTCTCTGTCAAATAAATAAAATCTTTAAAAAAAAAAAAAAAGAAAAAGAAAGATTTGAGATAGAGAAACTATCCTGGATTAGCCAGGTGGGCCCCAGGTAATCCCGTGTCCTTCTAAGAAGCAGGAGGAGCGGAGCCTGTAGTGGGAAATGTGGCCATGGAAATAATGGGTTGAAGCAGTGTGGAGAAGGGGCGAGAAGGCAAGAATGTAGGCAGCCTGGAACAGCTGACAAGCCAAGGAAATGGATTCTCCCCTGAAGCCTCCAGATGGAACTAGCCCTTCCGACACTTGGCTATACCCCAGTGAACTCTAAGATAACAAATTAGCGCTATTTAGGGATGCCTGGATGGCTCAGTGTTAGGTGTCTGCCTTCGGCTCAGGTCATGATCCTGGGGTCCTGGGATCGAGTCCCCCATTGGGCTCTCTGTTCTGTGGGGAGCTTGCTTCTCCCTCTCCCTCTGCCTGCCGCTCCCCCTGCTTGTGCTCTCTCGCTTTCTGTCAAATAAATAAATAAAATCTTTAAAAAAAAGATAAATTCGTGCTGTCACTAGATTTGTGGCAATTTGTTATAGTGGCAATAAAAAACTTAGACACTGCTTGACTGACCAGGGGTCCAGCATTTGTGTGCTCTAGTCTTATTTATTTATTTATTTATTTATTTTTGATTGTCAAATGATCCGGTATTGAGGTATTTTCCTTCGTAGTTCTTAACTAGCGGGGCATCCCATGGCACCTCTGTTTATGTCATCTGTGAGGTCAGGAGTGTGGTGGCGTCAACATTGCAGCCCACATGGGCACCTGGGTGGCTCAGTCGTTAAGCGTCTGCCTTCGGCTCAGGTCATAATCCCGGGGTCCTGGGATCGAGCCCCACATCGGGCTCCCTGCTCGAAGGGAAGCCTGCTTCTCCCTCTCCCACTCCCCCTGCTTGTGTTCCTGCCCTTGCTCTCTCTCTCTGTGTCAAATAAATAAAATCTTAAAAAAAAAAAAATTGCAGCCTACAGACTGGGCAGTCCCTGGGGTCTCTTCAAGGGTTCCAGAGAGTTCTTTGGCTAAAGATGGGTGCCGCATCTGTCCGGCAACATTGACAATCTCATCAAAAGTGATATTTCTTTCTGTCTCTTGGTGGTTCCTTGAGGGCTTTGATAATCAGGGCAGAGGCAGAAGGTACTGCTTCAATCTGGGCCTGTCTGTTCTGAATGGTCAATTTCACCGAGGATGACTCGGGCCCTTCCAATCACCGGTTGCCTTGGTCATGTCATCACCAGCCTTTTGGAGACAGCCCCAGGGGGCCGATCTTCGGGGCCAGGGCAGAGGTAGCACCGACTTCGCCACCGGTGCACCTTGGGTACACGACTTTGATGTCGTTGAGGTCAAACTTGGGCAGCCTGGTGGAGGCGGCTGGTGTCGGATGAACCCGGATTCCGGATGACCGAAGACAGTCTGTATGCTCTATTCTTGAGGACAACCGGAAGTAAGTAACTTAAGCCCTTGACAGTTCCGCCTGTTAGCTGAGTATTGAGGCAAGTTCCCTGATCTGTTCGGAAGAGGTTTCATTTTGCCAGGAGAATAGAAGGGGAAATAGAGAAAATTAGGTAATTAAATAAAAATGACAAGAGAATTGGCACTGGGAGGGACACCTGGGTGGCTCAGTCTGTTAGGCGTCTGCCTTCAGCTCAGGTCGTGATCTCAGGGTCCTGGGATCAAGTTCCCCGTTGGGCTCTTTGCTCAGCGGGAAGTCTGCTTCTTAGTCTGCCCCTCCCCCTGCTCGTGCTCTCTCTCTGACAAATAAATAAAAAATCTTAAAGCAGAAAATTAAAGAATTGGCACTGGGGCCATGGTCACTCAGAGAACATGCCATGAGAGCAGTATGTGAAGGAAGAAAGAATTTGGCATTATGATAAAAAATCAACAAGAACAAAGACAGACGAGAACCAGGTACAACTGAAGCCCATCTTCAGCCAGGCCCTCGCCTTCACACAGTCATTTCTCATTAATTCAAAACCCGTCCAGAGCTAGATCTCAATGCTCTTGCTAATTACTTCTTTCAAGGTATTTTCATCATTGTAGCCATCCTAGAAGTGACTATGTTAATGACCACATATAGAACACTGAGCCAAGCGCTTACCCACACTAACTGGCTTTCCTGTACACCTTTTGACCCTCCCATTACAATTTAGAGAGAACACTCTGCCAGGTAGACTCACCTGTCATCCTTCATAAAGACCCAAATGAGAATTCTCTGCAGTGAAACTTCATGTTTAATCAGCTCCTTCTGCCTGTTCCACACAAAGTCTTGCTGCAGGGGCACCTGGGTGGCTCAGTTGGTTAAGTGTCTGCCTTTGGCTCAGGTCATGATCCCGGGGTCCTGGGATTGAGCCCTGCATCAGGCTCCCTGCTTGGCAAGGAGTCTGCTTCTCCCTCTCCCTCTGTGTTCTCTCACACTCTCTCAAATAAATAAAATCTTAAAACAATAAAAGTCTTGACGCCAAAAAGAAAATTAAGCCTTTAGGGGAAAAACAAACACACACACACAAGACAAAAAAACCCAAACAGGTTTCCATTCATGTGGTTTCTTTTAGGAGGACTGCATTTTGAAGGCATGGACAAGGTTTTTGTACATGCTATTCTTTTTCCCTTAATGGCCTGCATATACTTTTTTTTTTTTTAAAGATTTATTTATTCATTTGAGAGAGCGGGAATGAGAGAGAGCACATGAGAGGGGGGAGGGTCAGAGGGAGAAGCAGACTCCCCGCCGAGCAGGGAGCCCGATGCGGGACTCGATCCAGGGACTCCAGGATCATGACCTGAGCCGAAGGCAGTCGCTTAACCAACTGAGCCACCCAGGCGCCCTGGCCTGCATATACTTAATAAAGAAACCTTTTTGACTGAGGTGTTTAGGATCATTCTGATGATTACTGTATTGATCATTTTGCTAATTATTGTGTTCTCAGTTGCAGATAACAGAATCCACGCTAGCTGGTTTTCACAGAACAGGATTGGAGCACAGTCTTAGGTAGTTTAGAGGATTTCCAGCAGTGCCAGGGAAACAGGGCTAGGATAGAGTCCTAGGAGAAATACCCGGTCAGAAACAGGACGGCTCCCATGGAAACCCATTGCTGCTACTCACCACTCAATGCCTATGATGCTAGAGGCAGGACACTGGAACTTCTACCAAAGCTTCCCCACCATCATACTTGCAAAAAGATGGACCTACACGTCCATTTGAATCCCTTTCATGGCTGGGGCACGTGGGCATTGGTTTGCCGGGAGCTGGGTCACATGCAGAACTCTTGCTCCAAGCACTGGAGTGGGTGTTGTGTGGGCGCATCTGTGGAATCCGTCACAATGACAGTATCTACTTCAGGTAATTTGTGTGACAGAATGGTGGTCATCAATGAGAGTCATATGGGGTCACAATGAGAGTAATAGCTCGCATTTTTGGGAGCACTTTCTGTGTCCAGCACCGTGCGAAATATTTCATGTGCTTTGATGTGCATACTCTTCAAAGCAACACTGTGAAGTAGGTACTGTTTTTATCCCTGCATGATCAGTAAAGGCACTGAAGCACAGAGAGTTAATTAACTTGCCCCGATTCTCATGGTAAGTCGAGTCAGGATTCAAACTCAAAGTCTGTCTAAACTCAAAGTTTGTTTTCAGTTAGTGTGTCGATGATTCCTGATTTATTATTATCTTTTTAGTCCGTCTGTGAAGGCCAGCTTGACAAGCTAATCTGCATTTCCCAAGTTTCTAGAAGGCTTTTGCAAACACCAGGACACTGATACTGGTGTAACTGGAAAAAGAAATTGAAATTCTGAATGCAAAATGAAAAGGGAGGGGTACATCTGACCTGTCCTGGGTTATATTACCTTTGTGTCAGATGACCAAGGTGACCAGCCAATGATAGGAGATGCGCCAAATGGAAAAAGTCAGCTAAAAGAATTGACCTCCGAAGAGGATGGAAAAAGCATTAAATACCTATATCAGATACAGCCCATGTAGGTTACTTTATCTGAAGCAGGGGGGTGGCGGAGGGAGCTTAAAAAGACTGACCTTAGCTCTAGCCAAAACTTAAAGGATTTTCTTCCCTTCCTTAATTTCTAATCCAGGCAGACAGGACAGGACACGTAGTTGCACAAAGATCCTGCTGCGTTTTGAGCCTTGAGGCTGAGGAGCAATGCAATTAACATTCCAAGGTGTGAATTATTTCCCCCGCCATATGAGCCCCGCAGCATCTGGCTGTGATTACAAAGGCTGAGCTGCGGCGTTCTTCATGTAAAGTGTACACATTAAAGATATACAGAAAACGTCTTCAAAGTTATAAATCCAAACATTGCATGGTGTGTGGAACCACTGAATTATAGAATGGGGGATGGTTTCCAAAGAGCACAGAGTTCAGCGTGTTCCTCTTGTTCCTGAGTTAAGACACAAAAAAACAAAAACTAAGACTCAAACTAACTCCACTGTAGTCATGCTTTAATCTCACTCTAAACTTGTGTCATCCTGTTGAATTGAAGCCCACAGGGAATCGGGCCTCCTGGTATCTGGGGTATCCCCAGTTGCTGCCCTGAACTGGCCTCCTTCCAGCTAAGGTATTTTCCCTTTTGCACACAGGACAGTATTTTCCATAGCGTAGAGTGGAAGTCACTAGTGGGGTGGGGTGTGCATAAATGGACTTTGAATGGCATATGAACAAATAATTTTTCATTTTCGTACTTGTGAGTTTAAATATGTACCAAGAAAAATGTAAAACATCAAATGTGAGATTCCTGGATGCTGCTTACAACAAGGCTAGGAGGAGCTGTTATCAGAGGAGGGAACCACTGCAAGGAACTGTATTAACCAGGTAGTTGTTAAATAAATAAATCTAATGGTGCTCTGGTTGGCAAAACTAAAAATTGTTCAGGCTGTCCTATAGTGAGGGCATGAAGGAAACTGTCAAAGGGGACAATGACCGGATTCAGGTGCCTACTCTGTTACTGTCGAGCTGGGGAGACCTTGAACAAGTCGCTTCTGTCTGGCAAACTTCAGACTGTAAATAAGAGGAGATATTAGGGGGCATGTTGGACTGTGGGGGGTATCCTTATTCCAGGAGCCAGGGTTCCCACTCCCCATGGTGTATCCGAGGCTGGCTCAGGAAGGAGGGTGAGGCCAGCAGTCCAGGCTCATACTCTCCCCAACCCCCTACCCTGCCTTCAGCCTGAGCAGCTTTCATTGGTTTTCCATATTAGGCTTTTAATAGAAAAATAGAAGACTGAGGAAAAAAAAGAAGGCAGATTATAAAATTTCTTTGGGCAGCTTTTTAAATACAACTGGCCTGTTCAACCATACTAAAGTTTTTCTGAAGTCTAAGGGGGAGCCTGGGTGGCTCAGTCGGTTAAGCATCTGCCTTCGGTTCAGGTCATGATCCCAGGGGCCTGGGATCGAGCCCCACGTTGGGCTCCCTGCTCAGTGGGGAGTCTGCCTCTCCCTCTCCTCCACACCCCCCTCAAATAAATAAATAAAATCCTCAAAAAAAATAAAATAAAGTCTAAGGGGGAATACAAAATTACCTTTATTAACTATTTATTGTAGCTTATATATAAACATCAGGTCAAATTTATAATAAGTAGATTTTGAATAGAGCTATATTTACTACTATGTGGTGTGCACATTTTTAAATGCTTTGAAACCCCTTGAGTGTATATTGATGTTATGGAACATACTCTTACATTTTACATCTATTTTAAAAGATAGAGAAGTTTATAGTTGCTGTATCTGTTTATCTGATGCATTGCTGATCACGTCAAAAATGTATTAGCTTCATAGTCCTGAGTCAAGAATGTGATTTCCAATTCCTACATTATTTATGTGAGAAAATATTATCTTTCTTTATGACATCTTGGCATGGTAGTTAAAGCACAGTCTTTATGATTAGAGAGCTTGAGTTCAAATCTTGGTTCTCACTACTGTGACCCTTTCTTTCTCTAAATCTCACTGTCTGGACCTATTAAGATAGAGAAAATAATAATTAACTGACAGGGTCATTGCTACCTATAAACTACTCAGCACCGTGCCCTGCCGCACATAGTAAGTGGGATGATGATATTGACAGGGATGAGAATTTCTCACTTCCTATTAACCCTTCTCTTCTCTTTTTTAACTCTTGCCTTTCCGTGGGACTCATACCTTTCCTCCTCTCGCTCTGATCATTTATTTCAATACTTACTTTTTTAGAATTTTTAAAAATATTTTTGTATTATGCTGAGACCTTGAATCTTATATTTGTTTGTTTGTTTGTTTGTTTATTTATTTATTTATTTATTTATTTATTTATATGAGAGAGAGAGAGTGAGCACTAGTGTGTGAGCGGGGGGTGGGGTGGGCGGGGAGGGCAGAGGGAGAGGGAGAGAGAGAATCTTAAGCAGACTCCCCACTGAGCGGGGAGCCCAAAATGGGGCCCGATCTCACAACCTTGAGATCATCACCTGAGCTGAAATCAAGAGTTGGATGCTTAACTGACTGAGCCACCCAGCCACCCTACTTTTTTAGAATTTTGATCACAATCACTTTCTGTAATGATGGGGTGTTTGATAATTTATTTAACAAGTTAATGATACAGAGTTTCATGCCCTCTAGACTTAAAGGGTGCATGTGAGTGCACCAGACAAGTAGAATGAGAGGGATATAATAAACACCGAGACTGACTTTCCTAAGAAATTCACCTCAGTTCAATGATTGAATCCCTCCTGTGTGTCTGGTGCTATGCTGGAGAATCATATGTCCTGAATTTAACAAGCTACCACTACTTTAAAAGAGTCCCAATTTTTCAGTTCTAAAATACAGCTCCCATACGTATGGGAACTTTGCTTTGCTTAGAAATACATAATACATGTATTATGTTCCATAATACAAGAAATACCTGTTCTTACCACTTTGGGACTCTACTGCATAGCAGTGAAGACTTGCTCTATGGGGACCAAAGATAAGCCATTTACCTCGGAATGGCTATCTCGTCATTTAGCAAAGTGTGTTATTAGTGTTTCACGATGAAGGGTTTTGTTCATTAATGCCGTTAGAGCAATATTGTTACGCTGGTTCTTTTTCTTCTTTTTGGTGGTGGTTGTAACACTTCCCAGAGCCTCTGATAAGCTGATATGCACTGTAATTTCCTAAAAGGAAGCTATAGTCATGTTTGCCAAACTTATTTGACCCTAACACCCTTTCCTGAGGAGCATCTCCTGAATGAGAGTGGAGTGGGACATACTCTGAGAAATGCTGACCTGCTTTTATCCTTGGACCAGCCTGCGGGGCGTGATCTGGTTTATTTGGTCATGTGGGCACTAGCATTTTCCATAAGTGTCACTTAGTCTGTCAAGTTAATTTTTAAAAACCTAAAAGTTCTCGTCACAAGGAAAAACAGTTTTTTGGTGACTATATAAGAGATGAATGGTAACCAAGCTTATCGTGGTCATTATTTTGCAATATATATATATATGTCAAGTCATTGTGCAGTATACCCTAAACTTACACAGAGCTGTATGTCAATTACATCTCAATAAAACTGGAGTAGAGGTGACTTGAAAAAATTTTTTGGTGGAAGCCCAGAGAATCCCTGCCAGAAGATTTAAGCATCAAAGAGAGAAACTTAAGTGTGGTAAGGATTACAGGGAGAAGTAATTCTTCTTGGGAGGTGTTACTTCTCTCCTAGCCCATGAGGACCAATGAGTAATAATGAGGACTCTTTTCATTTACCAGGCACTATGCTATGCACCTTCCATAAGTTAACTCAATTATTTCTCACAGCATTGCTATGTGTTGGTATCATCATTCCTACTTGGCAATAAAAAAACAGAGGGTTAGAGAAAGTTAAGTAACTCATTTGATGTGGGTTCTGGACTCAAATTGAAATCTTCAGCACCAAAGCCCGTGGCTTTAAACAATAAAAAGAGGGAGAAACACAAGTATATATAAACACAAGTATATAAAAATGGACATTTGGATATCCATCTAGCCTTGTATGGCTCTAGCTGCCAGGACTTTAAGTCAGGCCGGAGCCCCCACGGTGTGTGGCCCAAAGTGACCATATTATTTTCTCATACCTTAAGACAGGTCACTCAGTGATAATAGCTGATACTTACGGAGTGTTTCCCGGGTGCCAGGCACTGGTAAGATCTTCACAAGCATCTCACTTAAATTTCAAAGTCCAAAGCTGTATATGTACTATAATGACCCCATTTTACAGATGAGCATAGGCTCAGAGGGGCTAATTTGCTTGCCCATGGCCACACAGCTAAGAAATGGCAGACTTGGCCTTCAAATCCAGGTCTGGTCTGAGTTTAAGACATATACTTGACCCACTTTTCTATACTGCCCCTCAAAGTACTATATAAGACAAACTGAATAGTCTCAGTGAAATGTCCTTTAAAAATCTACCACGTCTCTGAATTAAAATGGGAAACCCATAGAAAAATTAGTCCTTTCTTCAGAATTTCTAAACTGCGAACATCTGATTTGTTTTTTTCCTCTGCAGCACCTAAATCTCATTCCTATTTAGTGGGAATTCCACTTTTGGAAGATCTTGATAAGAACCCCCCAGCCTGTGGAAGCTAAAAAAGGCCAGACTTTTTCTTTCCTGACTTCCTGGCTCCGCCAATGGGATGTTCCATCTGGGAACGGTGATCATGGAGGGAGCGATGATGCAAAGACATGGAACCTTTAGGGAGCACTCACAACAGTGCCTGTGGCCGTGAGTAATGTTCCTGTGTCATGTCTTTGGCTGGGTTTCCTGCTGACTCACATCCATTGGTTCTTTCCTGTTCTCTGGGGCCAGTCACCCAGTTTACCCTCCTATTCTGTGACCCACCAATATCTTGCTAGTGCACTTCCTTTCTGTTTAGGTAAACTGTTTGTGGATCCAGATGGGTACAACCAAGAACCTGACATGTACAAAATTATTCACACATTTGGAATGATACAGTTGGAGCCCAAGATGAACTTTTGTCTTAGACTTCTACAGCTGATAAAAAAGTATCTTCTTTTTTGAGATCCAAGGTGAAGGGGCATAGCTGTGGCTTTGTACTTGGGTAACAACCACCTTTTGTACTTTGGGGCTATGAGCAGTGAGTTCCAATTTCTCAGCCAGGCCTCTAGGGCTTTGATCAGAATGGTCCCATGCATGGCTCTATTTTCTACTACTCTCCTAGGCCAGACCTGTACTCCAGCCAACTTGGCCTTCTGTAGCCTTGTTTTGCATTTCCTGACCCAAATAGTCACCTGCCTTCCAGAGGTCAGCCTTTTTTAATATGTAGGGATAAATGGAAAGCTTAGGATTCTGCATTTTAGGTTGTCCACTTATGAGCCCTTATTATGGTCACAGCCTTGTTTCCCACTGTGGCCATGAGCTCTGCTGAGGATCACAGTTTGCTTCATGGTCTGCTAACTCCAACTCCTTTTTTTTTTTTTTAAGATTTTATTTATTTATTTGACAGAGAGACACAGCGAGAGAGGGAACACAAACAGGGGGAGTGGGAGAGGGAGAAGCAGGCTTCCCGCTGAGCGGGGAGCCTGATGCGGGGCTCGATCCCAGGACCCTGGGATCATGACCTGAGCCGAAGGCAGACGCTTAATGACTGAGCCACCCAGGTGCTCCTGCTAACTCCAATTCCTGATTTAGTTCTCTTGATAGAAGAAGAGTCTAGTCCTTTCTTTACAGGCCTCACTGGGGAGCAGGGAAGGGGGCATGTCTCTTTGCCACAACCACTGCAGACTGTACAGATAGAATGTTTGCTTTCCTGGCATTTTGGGACAATTGGAAAAGGAATTGAAATTTCTCTTTTTTTTTTTCTTTTCTGAAAGAGAGCACACACACACACACATACACACAATGCGGTGGGAGGGTAGGGAGGGGCAGAGGGGGAAGGAGAGAGAGAATCTTAAGCAGGCTCTATGCTCAGCACAGAGCCCGAGGCAGGGCCCCATCTCATGACCCTGAGATCATGACCTGAGCCGAATTCAAGAGTCAGACGCTTAACTGACTGAGCTACCCAGGTGCCCTAGGAATTGGAATTTCTTAGAGAAAAGGTTAAAATTCTGGGGGAATCTGATTCTCCCAGAATCATGAGGCAAAGTAGCATAGGGTTAGGATTTCAAAGGGTGAGGCGGAAGGTTCTTCTGAGCTCTGGCCCTGAGTATCCCACTCTCTCAAGCATCTTCTATAAGACTCTTGAGGAACCTCTTTACTTCACTGGAAACCACTGGGAAGGATCTCCTCCAGCCCCTTTCTCTCTCCAGACAATTCCTCAGTCCTACTGGGGAACTCCACAGGAGTATCAACCATACGTGGACAACTACATCCTACAGACTGGCAGAGGCAGGAGAAGATGGGGTTGGGGGTGTAGCTCTGTTTCACCATAGCTGGCTGCTGAGGATGGGTGTGGGTCATCGGAGGCAAAATACTTTTTTGCTATTCCCTTCAATGTGAGCTGCATCAGACATGTCTGTGTCGGTAACTCTGGAACTTATTACATCAGATGTAAGAACATCCCCCAAAGTAATCTTAATAATTAAGGAGAAACTTCTTTCATTATCAAAGTGCTTCCCTTTTCCCTGGAAGTCCCTAAATCCCATTACAATGTACAATAAGGTCTGTCCCTTTCTCATTTTGCCCATCAGAACAATGGAGAGTTAGTTAGAAAAAACCAACACACACAACAGTTAAAAAAATTTTTGAAGTATAATTAACATAGTGGTATATTAGTTTCAGGTGTACAATATAGCAATTCAATTCTATACATTTCTCAGGGCCCATCAAGATAAGTGTACTCTTAATCCCCTTCATCTATTTCAACCATCCCCACACAACTCCCCTCTGGTAACCACCAGTTTGTTCTCTGTATTTAAGAGTCTGGGTTTTTGTTTGTTTCTTTTTTTCTTTGTTTGTTCATTTGTTTCTTAAATTCCACATATGAATGAAATCGTATGGTGTTTGTCTTTCTCTGACTTATTTCACTTAGCATTACACCCTCCAGCTCCATCCATGTTGGATGGCAAGATTTCATTCTCTTTTATGGCTGAGTAACATTCCATTGTAGATATACACCACAACTTCTTTATCCATTCATCTATCAATGGATACTTGGGCTGCTTCCATAGTTTAGCTATTGTAAATAATGCTGCAACAAACCTAGGGGCACATATATCTTTTTGAATCAGCATTTTTATATTCTTAGGGTAAATACCTGGTAGTGGGATTACTGAATCATATGGTAATTCTATTTTTTATTATTTTTATTTTTTTATTTTTTAAAGATTTTTTAAATTTATTTGACAGAGAGAGACACAACGAGAGAGGGGAACACAAGCAGGGGGAGTGGGAGAGGGAGAAGCAGGCTCCCGGCCGAGCAGGGAGCCCGATGTGGGGCTCGATCCCAGGACCCCGGGATCATGACCTGAGCCGAAGGCAGACGCGTAACGACTGAGCCACCCAGGCACCCCTATTTTTTATTTTTTTGAGGGACCTTCATACTGTTTTCTACAGTGGCTGTACTAGTTTGCATTCCCACCAACAGTGCACAGGGTTCCTTTTCTCCACATCCTCACCAATACTTGTTATTTCTTGTCTTTTTTATTTTAGCCATTCTGACAGGTGTAAAGTGATACCTCATTGTGGCTTTAGCTTATATTGCCCTGATGATGAGTGATGTTGAGCATCTTTTCATGTGTCTGTTGGCCATCTGGATGTCTTCTTTGGGAAAATGTCTATTCAGGTCCTCTGCCCATTTCTTAATTGGATTGTTTGGTTTTTTGGTGTTAAGTTATGTAAGTTCTTTATATATTTTTGATACTAACCCCTTATAGGATATATCATTTGTAAATATTTTCTCCCATTCAGTAGGTTGCCTTTTTGTTTTGTTATAGTTTCCTTCACTGTGCAGAAGCTTTTTATTGGTGTAGTCCCAATAATCTAATTTTGCTTTTTTTTTCCTTGCCTGAAGAGACATATCTAGAAAAGTGTTTCTATGGCTGATGTCAGAGAAATTCCAGCCTATGTTTTCTTCTAGGAGCTTTATGGCTTCAGGTCTCACATTTAGGTCTTTGATCCATTTGGAGTTTATTTTGCATATAACAAAGTGGTCCAGTTTTCCCAACACCATTTGTTGAATAAACTATTTTTTCCCCATCGTATATTCTTGCCTCCTTTGCCACAGATTAATTGACAATATAAGCGTAGGTTTATTTCTAGACTCTCTATTTTGTTCTATTGACCTATGTGTCTGTTTTTGTGTCTGTACCATACTGTTTTGATAACTACAGCTTTGTAGCATATCTTGAAATTTGGGATTGTGATACCTCCAACTTTGTTCTTCTTTTTCAAGATTTGCTTTGGCTACTCAGGATCTTTTGTTTTTAAGATTCCTTGTTCTAGTTCTGTGAAAAATGTTGTTGGCATTTTGACAGGGATTGCATTAAATCTGTAGATTACTTTGGGTAGTATGGCCATTTAACAATATTGGTTCTTCCAATCCATGAGCATGGAATATCTTTCCATTTATGTCATCTTTAATTTCTTTCATTGGTGTTTTATAATTTTTGGAGTATAGGTCTTTTACTTCCTTGGTTAAGTTTATTCCTAGGTATTTTATTCTTTCTGGTGCAGTTGTAAATGGGATTGTTTTCTCTTTCTACTACTTCAATATTAGTGTGTAGAAATACAACAGATTTATATATATTAATTTTGTATCTGGTGACTTTACTAAATTCATTTATCAGTTCTCATAGTTTTTTGGCAGAGTCTTTAGGGTGTTCTATATCATAAAAAAACAGCTTTATTGAAATATAATTCATGTATGATAATTCCCCCATATAAAGTATGGTTTTCTTGGGTTATAAAGTATGGGTTATCCCCCATATAATTCAATGGTTTTGAGAATATTCAGAGTTGTGCATCCATTAAATACATTTTAGAACACTTTCATTACCTCAAAATGAAACCCCACACCCATTAACAATCATTCCTCATTTCTTCCCAACACCTCCCTAGCCTTAAGCAACCACTAATTTACTTCATATCTCTATGGATTTGCCATTTATGGACTTTTGATATAAGTGGGATCACAATATGTGGTATTTTGTGACTGACTTCTCTTGCTTAGCATCATGTTTTCAAGGTTCAACCATGTTGTAGCAGGTATCAGAACTTCATTCCTTTTTATGGCTGATTAATATTTTGTCATGTGGCTATGCCACATTTTGTTTATCCATTCATCAGTTATGGATCTTTGAGTTGTTTCTTTTTGCCTATTATGAATAATGTTGCTATAAGTGTTCGTGTATAAATCTTTGTGTGCACGTGTTTTTTCAGTTTCTCTTGGGTATATACCTAGGTGTGGAATTGCTGGGTCATATGTTTGCTCTATGTTTAATCCTTTGAAAAACTGCCAAAATGTTTTCCACAGTGGCCGCACTATTTTATACTCGTACCAGCAGCGTAGAAGGGTTTCAACTTCTCCACGTCCTTGCCAACATTTTTATTGTATTGTACGAAACTGTCTTTTGTATTACACCTATCCTAATAGGTATAAAGTAATACTTCATTGTGGTTTTGATTTGCATTCCTTTGATTACTTAAAAGATGGTGAGCAGCTTTTCTAGTGTCTATTAGACATTTGTGTATATTCTTTGAGAAATATCTATTCAGATTCTTTGCCCAGTTTTAAAAAATTGCTGATTTATTTTTAAGTATGTAATCTCTACACCCAATGTGGGGCTTAACTCACAACCTCAAGATCAAGAGTTGCATGCTTTTCCAACTGAGCCATCCAGGTGTCTTTGCCCATTTTTAAATTGGGTTGTTTCTTTTGTTGTTGTTGGGTTGTAAGAGTTCTTTTTATATTCTAGATATAAATTCCTTATCAGATATGTGAATTGCAGATATTTTCTCCCATTCTATAAGTTGTCTTTTCACTTTTTTGATGGAATCTTTTTTTTTTTTTAAGATTTTATTTTTAATCTCTACATCTGATGTGGGACTCAGACTTACAACCTTGAGATCAAGAGTCACACACTCCACCAACTGAGCCAGCCAGGTGCCCCTTAATAGAATCTTTTGAAGTACAAAAGTTTGTTTTGTTTTGTTTAAAGATTTTGTTTATTTATTTTGACAGAGAGAAACAAAGTGAGAGCAGGAACACATGTAGGAGGAGTGGGAGAGGGAGAAGCAGGCTTCCCGCCAAGCAGGGAGCCCGATGCGGGGCTCGACTCCAGGACCCTGGGATCATGACCCAAGCCGAAGGCAGACGCTTAACGACTGAGCCACCCAGGCACCCCTTGTTTTGTTTTTGATGAAGTCCAATTTATCTATTTTTTTTCCTAATTGCTTTGATTTGGTATCTTATCTAAGAAAGCATGGCCTAGTTCAAGGTCACAGAGATTTACTCCTTTGTTTTATTCTAGGAGTTCTAGAGTTTTAGCTCTTACATTTAGCTCTTACATTGATCTGTTTTGAGTTAGTTTTTGTATATGGTGTGAGGTAGGGGTCCAACTTCCCTCATTTACATGTGGCTGTCCAGTTGTCCCAGCAGCATTTGTTGAAAAGAATGTTTCTTACCCATTGAACTGTCTCGGTGTCCTTGTTAACAATCTAATTGACTGACTGTAAGAATGATGGTTTCTTTTTGGACTCTCAGTTCTATTGCATTGCTCTTATGTCTGTCCTTATACCAGTACCATGAGTTACCTTTTAACCATGGCCACTTTCTTTCTTATAACAAGAGGAGCTCCCAATTGACGGTTCTCTTGTTAACAGCTCAGTCTCAGAGGGAGGATGTGGTCAGTGACAGAAGAGGAGGTAGCCAACTCTCTGTTACGTCTGTCTTCTTGTGCTGCTCTCACTTCTCCAAGAGTGGAGCCCATAGCATGAGGTGTTGTCAGTGACACCCTTGTTGATTTAGCCACTTTCAGTGCATTGTGCAGTGTACTTGTGCCTAATTAAGTGGATCTACGGATTTTATTATCTAGATTCAAATAAAATAAACATGCTAAGCATGACAGCAGAGGATGTCAAGAGTATTCTAAATATTAAAAAACAAATGTACACACACACACACAAACAAGGTAAATGTGTTATTTGACAATAATTGAGGGAGGGACAAACTCCTTTTGTAAAGAAACTTGCTATGGAAAGGGCATTTTGAAAAAAAAATCTTTAAGTATTTCATGGTTATGTGGTTTGTTGCTGAAAAACATAAGTGTTCACCTATTAAAAACTCTCATCACGGGGCGCCTAGGTGGCTCAGTCGTTAAGCGTCTGCCTTCGGCTCAGGTCATGATCCCAGGGTCCTGGGATCGAGCCCCGCATCGGGCTCCCTGCTCGGCGGGAAGCCTGCTTCTCCCTCTCCCACTCCCCTTGCTTGTATTCCCTCTCTCGCTGTCTCTCTCTGTCAAATAAATAAATAAAATCTTAAAAAAAAAAACAACTCTCATTGCTGCTCACTTAAAAAACTTAGAAATAACAACTTCGAACCCATTAAAGTTACAAGGAAATGTTTCAGTGGACTTTGAACCCATATGTTAGTTTGAAAGAAACAAATTAGAAATACACTTACTGCATTATAAGAGCAGCAGTGGCCTTGCAGAATTATTGAAAGGGCTGAAAAACTAATATCATTACATAGTAAGCACAGCCAATGACAGCTTCATCCACTTGTGTATATATATGTTTTAGAGAGAACTTTTCAGTTTTGGTAACCATTAAAGAAGAACAAAATAAACTCAACTTTAGAGCCAGAATTTTAGAAAGATCAATAAATCAAGATGCTGGAAAATAACAAAACAAGTCCAATCACAATGCTCTTAGTAAAAATATTATTATAAGCAATATTAATATTTTATATTTTTATAATAAATACCATTAATAATATTGCGAGTATTAGACATTTTAGCAAGAACAAAAAGTAATATATTATTAAAGAAAACTAAGAGTAGCTTAGAATATGCCTAGAAGTTTTAAGTAAATAAATAAACCTGTACCGGGCATGGGTGCTTAGATTTTTTTACTGAAAGGAATGTTTTTCCAAAAAGTTTTGGGTACCACTGGTCTGAACTATTACATTATAATGCAAAATCACACAGTGAATTGCCAATAAGGAGCTACCATGCACAGCATTTCTCAAATTCATCTAGCCATGAAACATTTGGAGAGATGAGTGTTCCAGGAAACCTTTGGACAACGCTGGATGCTGGTTAAAAGGGTGGGGTGGACTGCAGACAGAACTGAATTTAACGATCAGCCTCATCATGTACTAGCTGGGTGACCTGACATATTACTAAATCTTTTTGGGCCTCTGTTATATGTACCGTGTAATATGGGGCTAGTAATATCCACCTCCTATGTTTGTATGAACTTTAAAAATGATATTGCATATAAGTGCATAGCATAGTGCCTGACTTCTTGAAAAGCACTTCTTGAGAAGTTTTCATTGTTTTGTCACCTATGATAGTTATTTAGAGACCTGTTTTATCTTTCATAACTACACTTCTTCAGTACAAGGATTGAATCTTCTCTTACAAGTCCTGTGTAACACTTAGCTGAAGAGACATTCATGAATGAATGAAGAAAAGAATAATAGAAACAGAATTCTCTGAAACCAAAGCTTGGGAGACTACCTATATCACCGAAGACTGAAGGAAAAACATTTTTCTCAGCTGCTTATAATTCACCTTTTAATGACTAAACCAGAACACTCATGTAGGATGAGTCCTCATAGTAAGAAGTAGCATTTGTTACCTAGGCAGTTGATAACAATTAGCCAGTAATTGTTTCCAGCTGCTCGTCTTTGATTAATCATGCAAACAAATTTATTACAGTTCCCCAGTGGCTTGGTATTGCTAGGAGTTAGAAACCTAGCACACCTGAGATGAAGACAAGATGACCATGAGTGCTATTTTTAAAAAAAGTTTATTTATTTATTTTTTTTAGTAATCGCTGCACCCAGTGTAGGGCTCGAAGTTATGACCCCGAGATCAAGAGTTGCATGTTCTTCTGACTGAGCCAGCCAAGTGCCCCATTAAGAATGCTTTAAAGGTCAGGGGCACAAGGACTGGTGTGGCCAGGGCAAGATCAGCCATGGGAGGATATGATAGGTTTCCTCCACCCCAACTTTATTCAGGTATAATTGACAAATTATAAATTCATTGACAAATGAAACTGAAATATATTTTAAGTATACAGTGTGGTGATTTGATAGATATATATATAGTGGAATGATTACTGCAATCAAGTTGATTAACACATCCATTACCTCACAGTTACTTTTTTTTTTCTTTTTGGTGAGAATGCATAAGATCTCTTTCAGCAAATTTCAAGTATACAATACAGTATTATTAACTACAGTCACCACGCTGTACATTAGATTCCCAGAACTCTTTCATCCTAAAACTGAGTTTGTATCCTTTGACCAACATCTCCCCACACCCCCATCCAACCCCTGGCAACTACCATCTATTCTCTATTTCTGAGTTTGAGTTTTTTGTTTTGGGATTTTTTTTTTTTCCCCTCACATGTAAGTGATATCATGCAGTGTTTGTCTTTTTCTATCTGGCTAAAAGTGGGCTTTAAAGGATAGACAAACTATTTCAGGGTCAGATAAAAAGAGTGAAGGCATGATAGAGTCCATTTCCATCTCTCATTCTCCCCCCACCTATTACATGTGTTCCTATTTCAGTATCTCATTATAATAGTGCTAATGATACTACTACTTAAATGACAGACTTTTTTTTTTTTAAAGATTTTATTTATTTATTTGAGAGAGAGAGAATGAGAGAGAGCACATGAGAAAGGGGAGGGTCAGAGGGAGAAGCAGACTCCCCACCGAGCAGGAAGCCCGATGTGGGACTCGATCCAGGGACTCCAGGATCATGACCTGAGTGGAAGGCAGAGGCTTAACCCACTGAGCCACCCAGGTGCCCCAGTGACAGACACATTTAACGATAAATAACCCAAATCTGTCTTAGGCCTCATGTGGCCCAGTTTGGGGGTGATACTGCATTCAAAGAAAGAACCTAGCAATTAAAAATGAAGGTAATTCCTATGGACACTATGCCACTTACAACTCAGTCACACTTGGGAAAGTCACCTGTCCTTTCACTCCTCTAGGTCTCCACCGGGCAGCTGCTTAGGCCCCGCCCTCTTTCCATTTCTTACTCTCCACTACTCTTAGTTAGGGTTGCATTCAGCCGCGCGGAACTGATATACCTATAAGGGCATGTGGAACAAGATGGCGCCTTCCTTTACCTAATGGAGCCCGAACTCCCGGCAGTTCAGGGCAGGGATCCCTGGGCCGCCTTTAGCTTTTATCTTTTGCAAAATGGCTGTTTCATCTTGAATCTGTGTTCTCAGTGGGGAGACAGAAGAATGAAAAGCAAATGACAAAAGCTTCATGCATGCCAACTGAGTCCCCCCCCTCTCTTTTTTTAAAGATTTATTTATTTATTTGAGAGAGAGGGAGAGAGAGAGAAACAGCATTAGTGGGGAGAGGGTCAGGGGGAGAAGCAGGCCGAGCCCGATGTGGGACTCGATTCCAGGACTCCGGGACACGACCTGAGCCGAAGGCAGTTGCCCAACCAACTGAGCCACCCAGGCGCCCCCTCTCTCTTTTTTAAATCAGGAAAACAATAGTTTTGTTTTGTTTTCTTTAAGATTTTATTTATTTATTTATTTATTTGAGAGAGAGACAGAGAGAGGGAAAAAGAGCACAAGCAGGGGAGAGGGGCAGAGGGAAAGGGAGAAGCAGACTCCTTAATGAGCGGGGAGCCAGATGCGGGGCTGGATCCCAGGACTCTGGGATCATGACCAGAGCCAAAGGCAGACGCTTACCTGACTGAGCCACCCAGGCGCCCCTTGTTGATTTTTTTAAAGTGGTCACATTGTTCCCTCAGAACAAAATTGGGGGAGAAAGGAAAGAAAGAAAGATGGTGGTGTGTGCTGTATCTCTGTCCACCAGAGTGCTCCCTGAACCTTCTCTAACAGATGCAAACTCCCCTCTCTTTCCATTGCTGTTCTTTTTTTCTTTCAGAAGTCACACTGAATATTTTCTAATCCAGCTTTTCGGCTGTTCCTCTCCCCAGCTGGGAAACACCTACTGGATGCCAGGCGCTTCTCCAAGCCCCTTGCAAGCGTTATGTCGTTTAACCATCAGGACAGCCAGATATTTCTATTATTGTCCCACTTAATAGATGTGGAAAGTGAGGCTTATAGCAGGGAATTGAATTGCCAAGGTCACTAGGTAGTAAGAGTTGATGCTGTCATTTGAACCCGGATGTCCTAGGTGAAAACTGACTCGAGATGGAGAGTTGTGCCCACGAAGTTCATTGTGAAGTGCTTTCAGGATTAACACTTGGGCAGGAATAAGAACTCAGGTTCGGCTAGAAGAAGTCAAACTAAGGCACAGTTTCAACAAAAGGCTTCAGCCAATCCCACAAAGCGCTTCAGAGCTGAGAAGGCCCTTCAGAATAGTCCCATCTTGAGGTAAAAGGCCAAGCCTTAGAGACCTACAGAAGTGGGGGGTGGTCTCCTAGACTGGAAGTGGGCTCTCTTGGGGAGCAGGTATGACCTTGGGTGAGGTGGGTCCCTTCAAACTGATGGCAATTTCTGAAGAGGGTCTCGGAGAGCCATCAGCTATTAACACTCCCAGCAGCAGAGGGAGGATGGGAAATGAGGACTTGCGGCCTGAAGTGATCACCATGGTGGCCACTTTTATCCTACCTTTGGACTGCTCAGATCCACTTTCTTCATACAAAAAGCTCTGGGAACAGTTCTTACAAGATTCTGGTTGTCCCTTAACCTGGGGAAACATACACGAATAAGATTAGTAGGATTATAGCCCTCCATTGATCATCTTCCTTCTCTACCTTTTGTAGATTCCCCTGACCCTAAGCTAGCATCTCTGAGCCCCTCATCACATGCCCTTTTCAGATGTGGCTGCAGCACTTGTCCATTTACCATCATAATTGAACAGGGGAGAATCAAGAGATGCCCCCATGGATCCCCAAGCATACTCTTCTGTGCTTCCTTTGTGTAATAGCTCTGCCTCTTCTTGACGATCAGGATCAATTATCCCTGATGAGATGGTGACCCCTTTCCTTGCCTGCTGGTCTTAGTAAGAGCAGCCCAAAGTGACTGGGAGGCAGCCATAGTTCAAAGTTTAGTGGGATTATTGCTGTATTCCCTGTTGATAGTGTTCCCCTTTGGGAACCAGGACCTCTAGACCTGCAGGGTCCAGAGTTGTGGAGATGGGAAACACAAATTCTCCTAGTGGGTCACGGGATAATGTTAACCAGGGCCACTCCTTCCACCTTTCAGCTCACAGATCCATGAATTCTACCTTTTGGGGACACAGTACCAAATAATTGTCACTGATTAGGGTGCATTCTTTGTCCTGGAGGATGGTGCTCCATCCTCTCTAAGCTGGGCCTCAGTTGTACCTTCAAATGGCCATTCCATCACCCCACTGGGCCAGCAGTTCCTGGCTAGCATGGTATATCATAGGACCAATAGATTTCATGGTCATGGGCCCACTGCACACCTGTTTCACTTTAAGGAGGTTTCTTTGGTCCAGTGCTATGTTACAGAGGATCCTGTGTCAGTGGATCAAACATTCTGTGTAGGTCCTTAGACAGTGGTGCTGGCTAAAAACAACAACAAAATTCTGTAGGCAGGAAGAGCAAACCCATACCCAGAATGTGTCTATTCCAGTCCAGACAAATTATTGTTCCTTCTAGGGTAGAAGACGTCATTTTGGCATCAACAGGCTGGTTGGTTTCCTGAGGGATGGTGTCCTATTAGAGACTTAGTTTTGGTTGCTGTTGCTGCGGGTGGGACACTTGGTGGCATCAGTGGCTAGATCAACCTTGGTGAGTAGGGGCCCACACTGTTAGGCTCATGCATAGTCTCACCCCTACCACTGTGGCCACTCTGGACACACACTCTTATCTCTGTATTCTCCTAGGGGATACAAATTTCAAAAAATTTAGAGTCTTGGCTCATGGCGGCGGGGTGGGGGGGGCAGTTTCAGAAGTTTTCACTTGGCATTCTCCACTATGACAGCACTTATCCCACAGGCCAAGGGACAAATGAGAGGCTTTTGCCAATTACCAAGTATGTTTTTTCTAATTATACATTCAGGGAGGACCAGAGGACTCATTTTTCTGTATTCTTGCTGGGAACACAGTCTTCTTTAGTCATCAGGTTCTGGGTCTGAAAACTGGCTAAGGTCCAGAAACCAGGCAAGGGACTGTGGTTTTTCATTAGGACAGGTTCCCTCAGCCTCCTCTTCATCTATCCTTGAGTTTTAAAAGGTGTACACATTGAACCCTGCTGGCCGCCCATGTCCATTTCCTCTCGGTACATGGTGTTCTATTGACTATCTCCGTAACTCTCTGCGGGTCATGTCCCCTAGGCTGCCTCTCTAATCGGACCACTCCTGACAATGGGGCTTAATCTTGCTTTTGTTGGTTAAGTCCTGCCTCCTGGGCTCTATTTCTTCAAGATCCTATCAAGCCTACTGCTGTCATGGAGCCTAGCTCTGTAACAGGATTGCCTGCCATTACCCCTGGTCTTGAGGGGAGCCACCACTGAGCTGTTCAGTGATGCTGATGTCTCTTCTACTAGCACACTCCTTATTGCTTGTCAGCTGGTGGGATGTGCATGGTATGTCCACTCTAGCATGCCTACTTCTCTGAGTCTTTTTCTCCCTTCTTCTATTCCCAGCTATGATGGCTCTGGCCTTTCTGTTTTACCTAGTGTGGGCCATTGCTTTCTCTAAGCTTCCTGGAAACCTCCTAGTGACCTGTTAGCATTATCTCCTGTGGGCTTGCTAGGATGTAAATACCGTAGTACAGGGACATGCTCATACCAATAAACTCTGCTTTGTCTAGCATTGTGTTCTCCTCTTCCATCCTCCCTCCCCAATTTAGTACCTGGGGACCCAATCCTGTACCTAGGCTCCTGGCTTCAGAGGTATATACATGTTAGCAACCTCTTTTAGCTCCTTCAGTGTAGTGCCTCTCCCCTTCTTTGGCAGGTCCAGCATCTGCACAGTGGGGTTATTTTGTGACTTGATTTCAATTATTGGTCTGGTAGACAGGAAGAAAGGGCCAGGTAGATCCTAAGGAGGATGTAAGTTGCCTTGTAAGGTAGACACTTTCACATTTTCAAGCAGGGGGGAGTGGGGCACTTCTATAAACCCAGAGTGTTCAGGGTGATGTAGGGTTTTAAGGTTTTTAAGTATATCAACCCAGATGCCCCAAAGTGTCAGGATCCCACTTCTTTCTAACCATGGCACTGATCTTGACATGGAAGACTTGCCAGGGCTGAGAATTCAACCTGTTTGGAGTGCTACTATTCTTATGATTAAATTCTGGGCCTGATCCTCAGCGTTTTCTTCCCTTCCCCCATTTATATATTCCTAAGGAGGCACTCTAGCCTTAGCCTTTAATTGGTGATTAACCAGCCTCAAATTTTCACTGCCTTATTCCATCAATAGCTGTCCAATCTTATAGTTCTTAAATTTCTGTTTTTCCCATATATAAAAAAGGGCCTGATAGATTACATCTACCTGTGCATTCCATCCCATTCCATCCCCCCTGCTGACAGCTTTCACAGTTGTAGAGCTACAGCATGCCAGGGCCTATCAAGGGCTTCACCTGGGGCCTTACTGCCACCTGGCCAGTGGATGATTCAGCTCCACTGGATCAGACCACACTCATGGGACTAATTGGTTTAGTTCAGATTCTCTGGAAAACCAACTCCAAAATGGAGATATGCAAGCAGGAAATTTATTAGGTAATACCCTTGGGAACCACACTGTGAAGAACTAAGGGAGTAGGACAGAGCAGAAAGAGAAGTTGAACTAAATGCAGTCACAGCTAAATCCTCTTCCTGACCCCCTGGGAGCTGATCCCTTATGAGGGCTCTGGAGTGCTTTAGGATGGTGCCAACCTGAGACCTGCAATCTTCCAGCCATTTGTGCAGTTTCTCCTGAGACTGGTGTGACCTGGCATGAGGTAGCTCTCTTGCTCAGGGCAATTTCTGGAAAGGGACTCAGAGGAAAGCTGTGGGCCACTAATGCTCCCAGCAGCTAGGGAAGTGGGTACCTTAGTTCTGAGGTGCCTGGCCCTCCTTGGGATCCTGGAGGTGTGGGGCATGGGTAGAGTGGAGGGAATGCTCCAGAAGAAGACACTGGGAGACAAAATTGGCAGAGACTGCTGTGTGACCAAGAAACAGAGTACAACAGAGAGCGATGCATTTTATTGTCATTAATTTTACTATTTTTTATTTAATATACTTGACAAGCACGAGACATTTAAAACTATAGCAAATGCTAGTATTTCCCCTGAACTCTCTTGTGTTGGACAGTGCAGAACTGGGATGTTAGGACATGATCTAATTCTGTTCTCCTCTGAAGCCATGTCTTTCCACTAGACCAGAGCTAGTCAAACCGGTGCTCCATGGGCTAAATTCAGATAGCAAACATATTTTGTTTGGCTGCACAAAGTTTTAAAAAATGTGAATTGGCTGCCACTATGTAAAAACTGGAAGAGTTTATATGTAAGTTCAGATTTCCAGCTTCTATTGAGTAACCAGAAGATCTAGCAACACTGTCAATATTCCAAGGTGGTAACTAACTCAAGCTGAGTGACAGCTGCCCCTTTAACTGGGTGGGGCCGGGGGATGTGCTCTTTAGTTCACTACAGTGTCTCTGCATTACCCTCTTTGGCATTTTTTAGAATTCCTACTGTACTATGCACTGCTTGACACAGTGCATAGTATATATAATAGGTGTTTGGTGCTCAGTATTAGTTCAGCATAATTCAATGAGTTTAATTGGAGAGGAAGTTGGAGTGAGTCTAGTGTTAACACTCTCAGTGTTATGAGATGCTTTGCAGTCAGTGGGGGGCAACAGGACAGGAAGTGCAGATTAGGATGAATTAGTGAATTAATGCTGGCTGGATCCTGAGTAAAGCAAGAAGAGCAGAGGGCCAAGGCTTTAAGTTTGAATGTTCTCACCCTAGAGTTACAGAGGAATGGGGAATGGGGAACCAGAGAGAGGAAAGAAAAGCACAAAGGGACCTCAGGAATGGAATGCCAGTGGAGCCAAGGGAGCTGAGGGTTTGGACATTTGCATCCAGGCTAGCTAAGATGAGGGGAATAGACAGACAAAGAGCCATGGCAACAAGAAAGTAATTAGGAACTTTCAGAGGAAGCATGAGAAAAGGAAAGGAAGATTGTGGGTCTGGAGGTTTAGCAGTGAAGTAGAGGCATTGGGATACTCTCTGGAGGTATGAGTGAGAGCTTTTTCAGAGGTGTTAGTTGGGAAAGGCATAGATGGATATTCATTTAATATTTATCCTTTTCTTCAACATTGTCACCATCATTTCTGACATCATCTAAAAGAAACTAGTTGGTATTCATGTTGCATCCTTAAAGAATGGACTACAGAACAGCCTAGACCCCATCCTCTTGTTCTGGTGGAATGAAATATAAATTTAATATGTATTTTGGACAATCACCAATCAGCAAAGATTGGAAACGTCTCTCATGGATATCTCTCTCTGTGCATGGGATACTGGCTTAGAGGATTTTTTTGTGGTAAATGTAAAATACTAGTTTTGCTCTGCCTTGTCACCCAATTAGTATCATTCCATGTGGCCTAACTGGCTAATTAGTGTGTGCTCAGAATGTGTAAACTCATTTTTTTTTTTAAAGATTTTATTTATTTATTTGAGAGAGAGAGACAGAGAGAGAGCACATGAGAGGGGGGAGGGTCAGAGGGAGAAGCAGACTCCCCGCCGGGCAGGGAGCCCGATGCGGGACTCGATCTCGGGACTCCAGGATCATGACCCGAGCCGAAGGCAGTTGCTTAACCAACTGAGCCACCCAGGTGCCCCCATTTTTTTTTATTAAGATTTTTTATTTATTTATTTAATTGAGAGAGAAACAGCATGAGAGGGGAGAGGGTCAGAGGGAGAAGCAGGCTCCCCGCTGAGCCGGGAGCCCGATGTGGGACTCGATCCCAGGACTCCGGGACCATGACCTGAGCCGAAGGCAGTCGCTTAACCAACTGAGCCACCCAGGCGCCCTATGTGTAAACTCATTTTAAGAGTATCCTAAGTAAAGTGTATTGAGGAAGATAAACTTAAAAATAGCTCGTTCCAAAGTTCATGTCCAGTATAGATCATAGTTTTGGATGTAATCCTCTTCCTGGAAAACCAATTTCGTGACCCATTTCACTTGAAATCATTTCAACTGTGGTTTTAGGGGCATGGGGAACGCCTTTGTTTCTGGAGAGCCACAGCCTATCTTTATTGTCTTTGGAGTCAAACCTCCTGGCTTTGCATCCTGACTACCTACCAACTCTGCTTTAGGCAAATCTCAGAACCTCCTGTGACTCAGCCTCATCAGTTAGATGAGGGTAATACCTATTGGAAAGGCTCATTGAAAGATTTAAATGAGATGATGAATGTTGAATAGATGATGTATGGGAAGCCCTTAGGGGATTATTGAGGATGGTGCAACTTCAATCAATTATCAATTGTGCAAAAGTTTTACTAACTTGGGTGCCTATCAGTTCAGCAGAGGAAGTCCGGACTGCACTCCGGAGTCTGAGCACTTTGACTGCCATCGGGTCTAGCACTGGGATTTAAGAGACCGTTAAAAAAAAAAAAATCATTGAATCTCCCTTGGCCTTACTTTTCCCCGTTTCTCCCCAGTTTTTACTAGCTACGAAGGACCTGGAAACCTGAGGTTGTGTGCTTTATTTTTTGTGAGAGCTTAAGGCAGAGAGGGACTGTGCACAGCCTCCCCAGATAAGAGGCAGAGATCGCGCAGGGAGAAACGCTAGCCCTAGGGCGCCCTAACTTCCAACCTGGGGAGCAATCCAAACCCGGAGGCCGGCGGGGGAGGGGGAGCCTCTTGTGGCGGTGGGGATGCGAGCGGATGCTCCCGGGTCAGCTCGGACTCTCGCCGGCTGAACCCAGAACCAGAGTGTAGGTGAGCCCGGCGGCGAAGAGGGACGCACGCCTTCGGGCCCGGAGGAGTTAGGTGACGTCACCTCCAGGAGGACTCGCTTTTTCATTAATGAAACCGGCCGGCGCGGGCGCATGCGCGGCAGGCCCCCTTTCCTCTCGCTTCCCCCTCCCCTTTCCCAGCCGCGCTCTCAGTCTCTAGCTCGCTCGCTCTCCCTCTCCCCGGGCCGTGGAAAGGATCCCACTTCCGGTGGGGTGTCATGGCGGCGTCTCGGACTGTGATGGCTGTGGGGAGACGGCGCTAGTGGGGAGAGCGACCAAGAGGCCCCCTCCCCTCCCCGGGTCCCCCTCCCCCGCCCCCCTTCCCCCTGCCTCCTCGCCAACGCCCCCTTCCCCTGTCCCCCTCCCGGCTCGGCGCAGGCCCCCCATCCCCACCCCCGTGGGAACGTTCGGAGCCTGCACTCCTCAGACCCTCTCCTCGCCTCTGCCCTCACCTCGGCCCCCGCTCCCCGCCCTCTTCCCGGCCCTGGGCGCCGGCCGGCCCGTCCCTCCGCCGCCCCCCGGCCGCGGGGAGGACATGGCCGCGCACAGGCCGGTGGAATGGGTCCAGGCCGTGGTCAGCCGCTTCGACGAGCAGGTAACGGGCCCGTGGCGGGCGGGAGGTGGGAGCGAAGTGGGGGTGGGGGCGGAGTGGGTGAGGGGAGGAAGGAGCAGCCGCCTCCCCCGCGGCTGCCTCGGGCTCGGGAGGAAAGGAAGGGGGGAACCAGAGGGGGTGGCCTAGGGGGAGGTGCGGGGAAGGAGGGGACGGCTGGTAGCTCTGGCTCCCCTTCCCTCCTAAGTCGGGGGGTGGGGCCTTTTCCCTGAC
The DNA here is from genome assembly GCF_011800145.1 of Mirounga leonina. NCBI lineage: Eukaryota > Metazoa > Chordata > Mammalia > Carnivora > Phocidae > Mirounga > Mirounga leonina. Next base: position 5,954,307 of record NW_023270503.1, read on the forward strand.
CACCCCTCGGACCCTCCATCCCCTTTATCCCAGCCCTTCCGCTTGCTAATGAGGATGAGTGACCTGGGGGCGCTTTCAGGGGCTCTCCATCTGGATTTAATTATCCCCCCTTACTTTTTTTTTTTGAACGGAAGTGGGTAACCTTTAGGGGTTTCCCCTTACCTCAGTGGACCTCTGAACTGGGGGTAACTGAAGGAACCCCCAGGCTTGTCTTGTGTACCCCCAGTAGGAGAACGATAACATCCCGCCCCTCCCCCAGTTTCTTCAGCTTCCTCTCTTGGACGGGGAAGAGTAGAAGCAAGCAGGGAAAGCACAGGTTTTCTTACTTTCTGCTCCCTTGTCTCTGCCTGCCCCGAGAGCTCCAAGTGCACACACACACTGCACATCTTTTTGGTACCCCACATGGGCGTCCCCCCCCCCCATATCCTGATGAGACAAGACTGACATTTACATTGCCGTTGTAGTAGAAACCATGGTTCTCGTTCCCTTATGCTTCTGAAATATCTTTCCCTTTTTTCTTCCTTGGTAATTGCAGTTTCGCCCTTTATTTTGCCAGCGTCTGAGAATGTGAATTTTGCTTTCTTGAGTGAGAATCTTGGGGAGTAAGGGGAGAAGGATGAAAGGAAAAGTGGGAAACTGCATCTGAGTCCCTGACAACAGAGAGCAAGGACAGCTGGGATGTGGTCCTGGAGCCCATAATTCTGCTAGTATTTTGTTGTTTTTAACTCTCACCTCTTGGTTGACAAGAGAACTTTCATTGAGAATATTTGGGGTGGAAAAAAAAAGTTTCATAGCTTGGGGAGGTGCCTTTTTATTCCCTGAGCTTCACACACTGAATCCTGGGGCTGATCAGAATGAATGCACACGAAGCCTTTTGTCAGTGGGAATTAGTTTAACTTTGTGTTGCTGTAGGTAGTTGGGGATGGTGTAAAGGGATGCTTTTTGCAGGTGTGTTCTACCTGGGCTTCCTGTGATGAGGGAACTGTTTAAGATCGAATCAATCTATTTTGTTTACTGGATACAATCATAAAAGTGATCATGGGAGCTGAATGGAGTGGGGAGGGGGGCTCCACTTTTATTGGATCCACAAACATTTCCTTACAGGACTCATAGTGTTTCTGACCTACCTGAAAGATATTTGGGAATAGAGAGCAGGATTGAGAAGAAACTACAGAGATAAAATAGAATTACAAAGCTGTCAGGGGCTTGCAGGAGTTGTCTCACCCATTCTTCTCCTTCCAGACCAAAAAGCATCTAAACCAAGTGTACTACTAATCTATCTGAGGGAGTAAAATGTTACTGCATTTATTTGGGTTGTTATTGATAGAGCATTAGATTAAAAACTTGAGAGAAAAGACTTTCTCTGTGTAATCTTGAAAAAGGATTTAAAAAGCACATGGAAGAACCCCAAAGCTGAGCCTTGTGGACAGCATAATCTGGATGCAGGAATTTGAAGGATTCACACCATCATTGTTCTCCAATTTTTTTTTTAAATAATTTTTTCCCAGTTTTTAAACTTTATTTCTTCTTGCCTGTTGATCTCTAGGCTTATCTGCTACATAAGAAAAAGATAGTTTTCTAAATTTTAAAATAAGGATGATTTTGATTATATGCCCAGTAATGCAAGTAAATATTTCCTTCTTTTAGGTCTCCAGCATTAAAGGACCTTAGGCTTTGTTGTTTGCCTTGTTATGAATATTGTGGGATCAAACTTGCCACCATCTGTTAAAAATTAAGAACATAAGAGTTTTAAACGGAAGCATTTTTTAAAAAATATATTCCTTATGTTGTAATTAAGAGAAAGATACATAGGGCAAATTATTCCTCACATTTTTCTCTTACAAGGTTAAAGCCCACTGATTATGATACAAAAGTATAAGGGTTTTCAGTGTTTAATATAAGGTACTTCTTTGTATACCTTAACTTACTACAGAAGTAATAAATGTTTAATTCAGATTAGAGTTTACCTTGAGGTTGGAAAGTGAGACAACTGAGGCACAGATATATTAAATGACTTTCCAAGGTCACATAGCAGATAATAACAAGAGCCTCAGTATGAAAAGTATCGAATGCTGCACAATCAGGAATACTTTTTCTGAAAAGTATCTCGTAGGATTTGTTTTAATAACCCGTTAAGTATAGTTGAGAGAAGAGTTTACATTTTTATTGAGGGGAAGGAAAGCTCTACATGTAGTGAGAGGTATTTGTATAAGAGTCTTAAATGTTTCAGCTCTTTCTAAAAGTTTTAAGTTTTGGATATATTGTCTATATTTTGTTTCACTGGGTCCGGAGGGATTCAGGCTGCTTTTTATTAGAGCTAAGACGTGTGTATATTGAGCCAGAGAGCATGTGCAAGTCTAAAGGTAGCAACTCTGTTTATGATTGAATTGATGTTTTTGTTGGCCTTCTAACATTTAAGGTGATTAAAGCAGAAAAGCACTGCTAGCCATTGCTGATAACGTTTTGTACTCTGATGGGTATTGCTTGGCAACTTGATGCGGTAGACTGTTAAAAGAAGTGGTAGTGTTCCATCTTGATGTTTTGAGCTTAAGTCCTTGTTTCCAAGTGGTAAATGAAATTGCTGTAATATGCTAGTATTGCACCTAAACGTAATATTTATGGCCTAAGTTGAATGATTCTTACCAATTTTAAATGTAGTTACCTCTTTGATTAGGGAAATGGCAGTTGCAAAGATGGAAGGCCAGAAAGGTGAATGAATGTATCAGTTATATCTTCTGCTTCTCTGTGACCTGCCTTTACGGTACTGAATAGTAAGTTTGAAATTGGCAAATTTTAGGTGTGTAGCTGTAAATTGTGGCTTATTAGGTTACTTAACAAATTATAGAAAATCTTGTTACATGCCCCACCTAGCTCTGTGTGCCCCACCTGTTCTGTAGGACTTTGTTTCTCTCTTTTTTTTTTTTTCCTTAAGATTCATTTATTTGATAGAGAGAGAGGAAGTGAGAGCTGGGGAAGGGGCAGAGGGAGAGGGAGAGAATCTCAAGCTGACTGCCTGCTGAGTGTGGAGCCAGATGCGGGGCTTGATCTCATGACCCTGAGATCATGACCTGAGCCAAAATCAAGAGTCGGATGCTCAACTGAATGAGCCACCCAGGCACCCCAGTAGGACTTTGTTTCTGAAAGGGCATGTAAGAAAATTGTGGTTATTTGTAGATTTTTTCCTTTTTTTTTTTTAAAGAAATTGGAAAAAAAGGTATTCCCCAAATGATTTGTCATAAATATATTCATTTAAGCATTTATAGTTTCCGTATCTGGTCAAGTAAAAACAGTATTTAACACTCCCTCCCATTTTTAAGAGCATATTAGAGAATAAACTCTGATTTTTGATATGAAATCATTGCATATTAGTTATTATAAATTGAATGCTAATTGGAATGCCCTTTGAATATGTGGTATAAAACACACATGGTATAAAATGATTGGCAAGGGGCGCCTGGGTGGCTTAGTCGGTTAAGCTCGGACTCTTGATTTTGGCTTAGGTCATGATCTCAGGGTCCTGGGATCAAGCCCCACATCCAGCTCCACACTCAAGTGGGGAGTCTGCTTGAGGATTCTTTTTTTTTTTTAATTTTAAAGATTTTATTTATTTATTTGAGAGAGAGAATGAGATAGAGCATGAGAGGGTGGAGGGTCAGAGGGAGAAGCAGACTCCCTGCTGAGCAGGGAGCCCGATGCGGGACTCGATCCCGGGACTCCAGGATCATGACCTGAGCCGAAGGCAGTCGCTTAACCAACTGAGCCACCCAGGCGCCCCTGCTTGAGGATTCTATCTCCCTCTCCCTCTGCCCCTCCACCTGCCTCATGTGTGTGCACATGCTCTCATAAATAAATAAATCTTAAAAATGATTGGCAAGTGTCTTTGAGGTTATAAACCACATGTTAATTGGCTAAATAGATTTGTAAAACTTTGAAGCTGTTTTGGATTAAAAAAAAAATCTAGGGGTGCTGGGTGGCTCAGTGGTTAAGCGTCTGCCTTCGGCTCAGGTCATGGGCCTAGGGTCCTGGTATAGAGCCCCACATTGGGCTCCCTGCTCGGTGGGAAGCCTGCTTCTCCCTCTCCCACTCCCCCTGCTTGTGTCCCCTCTCTCGCTGTTTCTCTCTCTGTCAAATAAATAAAATCTTAAAAAAAAAAAAAAAAAAATCTCCTAGCCTAGCCTTGTTCTTAAAGCCTTGTCTGCCATTTTTATAAGGCCTTAAAAGTAGTTGAAAATGAATACTCTTTTGGCGAGGGGTATTTTATGGTGAGGAAAAAATGCTTATTCTTTATTCTGGAACTCACTTTTAATTATTTTTTTTAAGATTTTATTTGAGAACAAGAGAGAGTGAGCGAGCATGAGTGGTGGGGTCAGGGGCAGAGAGAGAGGGAGAAGCAGGCTCCCTGCTGACCAGGAAGCCGATGTGGGGTTTGATCCAGGACCCCAGGATCATGACCTGAGCCGAAGGCAGATGCTTAACCTACTGAGCCACCCAGGCATCCCTGGAACTCATATTTTTAAAAAATTTCTTACCACTGGTCCTCAATTCTCTATGCTCCCTCACTCCCCTTACCTTATGTAGCATCTGATTTAACTTTTCTTTATGTGACTGCCTTCCTTTTTGCCTTCAAGCTTACTAAGATTTCTTTTCTCAAACATTTACTTGGTCCTGTAGCTTTCTCTCAGTGGATCATTTTTTTTTTCTTTTTGTTGCCAGATACCTGCTGCCCCTACTGTTTATCCACCCATTTCCTTTATAGCTGAAAACTAGCTTCTGCCTCTGCTTTCCTTGTGGATTGCTGCTTTCTTGAAAGTGATTCCTTCTGGCAAACACTGGTTTTTCTCAACCGTAGTGCCGCTGTGGTATTCTATTACCTCTGGAAACCAGTCTACTGGAATTCCTAAGAAAACAGTACTGACTTGTATGTGTGCTTGCAGATCCTTATATATTGATGTGCTCATCGATCCTTGGAAGGATTTGCTTTCTCTGTCGTACCGTACTGCGTATCACTGAACTGGGGTTCCTAAATGGGGTCTGAGTTTTCTGCTATTTACTACCTCTGTCCTTATGCTAGCCATTATTAGATCTCTGTGGATCTAGATTTTCCTCATCTGTCAGAAAAGAATTAACTAGAAAATCTCTAAGGTTCTCTATCTAGTTTAAATATTCGATGATTTTAATATTTTAATAGCATCTCCCCATGCCATAACAGTCCATTGGGAGCTGACTCCACTTAATTTACCAAACTGTTTCTCATTATGCCTCAGCATGCACCTATGTCCCAGACAGGTTGGCTCAGTCTCTTCTGTATATATCATGCTTATTCCTGCCTCTCAGCCTTTGTTGATGCCAGCCCCTGCCTGAATGCTTTCTCGTCCTCTGTGCTTTTAAAATTCCTATCCATCAATGTGCACCTCAAGCTTCAAGCTTCATTTTCCCCATGAAGTCTTTTCAGATTAAACTCACTGCAGTCTCACTTCTTGGTGTGCTTGTCACCTGGGGTTTCTCCCCTCAGGAGGGTTGATTGAACATAGCTTAGTATTTGCTTTTCTCTTTTTGTTAAATAGAGTGTAAACTTTCTAAAAAGCAAGAAACCTCTGGTAGAATTGTCATATAGTCACCCCAGGGCCCTGCATAGTTATGAGCATATAGTGTGTCATTGATGGAATGTTTTGTATATGATTCCTGGTTGAAAGATTGATTGGCTAAAAGGAGTGGTGATTTTGACTTTTAAATGGAAATAACTGAATTTTAATCTAGTGTTTGTAATAGCCTAGGTCTTACAAGTTAAATGATATTTTAATCACGAATAGTTTTTTTTTTTTAAGTGATAGCTTTGAGGAACTTGCACATATTTATATTTCTTCCCACAGAGCTAACATGTTTTATGAATCAAGTTTCAGATCTGGTGGTCTTGGATTTGTCACTTGCTTTTAGTGGTAAGTTTCTATATAAGGAAATTTTTTGCAGTAGTCTGATAGGATCATGAATGCAAAGCGCTTTGAAAAATCTGAAAGTATGTAAATGTGAGATTTACACATTTTCTTTACAGCTTATTGACTTTTGTGTTTTCACTAAATAAGGGAGATTGACTGGTCTCTGCATATTCCCCCGAAATGTACCTTGACTGATACACATGCATCACTGTAGCATTCATTGATAAATACTTAGGGTACTGAGTGCAACCTTATGTAACATATCATGGATGTCTGTAGTTGATTTTTCTTGCTTTATCATCTAATTTATAGCAAATGTATTATATGGCTCCTCAAGTTTGGGACGTTTAATATAAAAGTGTCATAAGGTATTGTGTGAATTCGGCCAGCAATATTGTTATATTTTATTTTATTTTTTTAAGAGATTTTTTTTTTTAAGATTTTATTTATTTGAGAGAGAGAGTGCGCATGAGCACAAGCTGGGGGGAGAGACAGAGGGAGAGGCAGACTCCCAGGACGCTGGGGTCATGATCTGAACCAAAGGCAGACACTTAAACAACTGAGCCACCCAGGCACCCCTGATTTTAACTATTCCTATATGTGACATTTTGAACAATAGGAAATTAGGTTCTTAAATCTGCTTCCTCTTCTTCTTTTATTTTATTATTATTTTTTGATGTGTTTAGCATGAAGAATTTTGTGCTTATAGGAAAGGTTAGTGATCTATTACAATACGGTAGTGCCTTACTTTTACATCTTTTTTCTTTGGATTACTGAGACTGCTATGGGGCATTTTTGTTTTAGTCTTCAAATTTCGTATTTTGGGGTTCTTTATAGATTCTGTATTGTTGCATTTTAACAACATGCTTTTAAAGGTGAGCAGTATATTAATTAAGAACATGTATTTTGTAGATGTGTTCCTTCAGCTTCAGTCTGTTCTTCATTGGGAGTTATGTGTGTGTATCAGACAAGGGACAGGAGGTATAAGAAGGCTTTTTTTTTTTTTTAAGGACGTTTAAGGAGGAGAATATTCCATAGATGTAGAAGGGGAGGTTTGTGGGGAGGTTAGCTTAAACTGTTAAAAGGCTTAGAATCAATACTGAAGCAGAATATGGGCATCTTAAGCTCTTTCTTTGCAGAGGATTGACTTGTATTTATAAAAGCATTGGCTTATTTTATCTGAGATCTTTTAGAATACCCCATTTTCTTGCGGGTGGAGAGGGAAAGATGAGACAAAGTTTGTTTTGACCTTGAAGAATAGAAAAGTTAAGGTGTTTAACATTGTAGTGACTAATTTTAAGTTTCAGCAATCTGTAAAATTCTGTATCATACTGTCAGAACCTTCAGTAAACAGCACTCTGAGAGGTTGTGCTGAAGAAAATTTTAACATTGTAGAATATGAATAACTGGAATTGGTAGTGCCCTCATTAAAGTCTCTTAAGGTACGCACAGTAGACTGCCTCTCTGACCACTTCAGATGTCCAGTGCCAGTGATGTAGAGTTACCTTCTTTAGTTCTCTGAGAGTGGCTTTAGAGCCGTTGACTTTATCATCAAAAGAACTGTTGAGACAAGAAAGCCCCAAGCTAATATGGAATCCCATCCTATTATGATGAAGAATTGGAATTATTCTCTAAACCTTTACATGTTTTTTACTATAAATGGCACTGATTACTTTGCAGTAGCAATAACTTGAGGTGCAAACTCCCGGATTGCATATTTTCTTTAAACCACAGGTAGGCTCTCTTTTGGTTTGGCTTAAGGTTGCCACTACAGTCTACAAGCTGTTGCCTGCCCCTATTCATATTTTGTAGCTTTGAGTGTCTTATCCTATTGCATTTCAGAGAACTTACTTAACTTTTCCTGATGAAATCCTTTCCCCCTTCACTTCACATCCCCCAAGCAGGGTGGTATATCTAGTGTCAGAGGCATGAAATTAATTGAGCAAATAGCAGGACTTTTAGGAATATATTTTAAAGGTTTTTTACCTAACTTATTTTATTTTATTTTTTTAAAGATTTTATTTATTTATTTGACAGAGACACAGCGAGAGAGGGAACACAAGCAGGGGGAGTGGGAGAGGGAGAAGCAGGCCTCCTGCGCAACAGGGAGCCCGATGCCTGGCTCGATCCTAGGACCCTGGGACCATGACCTGAGCCGAAGGCAGACGACCAACAACTGAGCCACCCAGGCGCCCCTTACCTAACTTATTTTTAATCATAGTTTTATACTATGTATAAAGGTAGTGACCTTGTGGGTAATTACCACGCATAAGAATCTCAAGTGACCCTTTTCACTTTACTTGTTGACAGCTTTCCTTGGGTAGTCTTCATAGTAATTTGGGCATGAGAAAACAACCACCTCAAATTTGTGATGACAGTAAACTAGGTGGTAAAAAAAACAAAAACAAAACCTTTTTTTTATAGCTTTCAGGGTGGCTTTGGACCAGTCACTTCTCTGAACTTCAGTTTTTTATGTTTTCTTCTATAAAATGGGGATAATACCTGCCTACTCATATCTTGGGCTTGTTTAGTGTCTTAGGTGTGAATCTTACATGAAAGGAAGCTGTAAAGTCATAAAAATGTATTACTGTGATTATCATCATGTGCAGTATTTTTTCTATCCCTTCTTTATAGTTTGATTATTATTACATTATTATATAGTTTGGTATTACTATTACTTTGCATGAGGAAAAATGAAACTAGAGATGCAGAGCAACTTGTCCACAATCATATGACATGTAATTAATTGAGTTTAAACTAGAGTGTGGGTGTTAATCCTTAGAGCAGTAACTTTTCAATAAAGCTTTACAAAAAAAGATCTAAATTTTTTGAACAGATAGCACAAATATGTAAAGTGAGAAATGTATTATTGTTTCTTCACTCAAAGTTGAGTTGTTAACATTTTGCCTTTTATGTTCATGTGAGTGTATCTAGAAATCTTTTAACACATCTGGTCATGTGTTAGAAATAGACATAACTAGACATACATTTTAAACATTATATCTTTGATTTCATTATTTATCATTCTTTTCACCTTATCAAAGCTTCTTTGGCTGTTAGGAGAAGTTGTAAAATTGTTCCCCCCCCCTTTTTTTTAGATTTTAATTATCTGTGTGAGAGAGAGAGAGAGAGAGAGAGATAGTGTGCACATGGAGAGCATGGAGTGGGGGAGAAGCAGAGGGAGAGGGACAAGCAGACTCCGCCCTGAGTACTGAGCCTGACTGGGGGGGGGGGGGTCGATCTCACAACCCTGAGATCATGACCTGTGCCAAGATCAAAAGTCAGATGCTTAACGGACTGAGTCACTCAGGCACCCCAAAATTGTTCCCCTTTTATTTTAGTTTTATAACATTGCATTATATTCATTGCAGATTTTTAGGTGAAGAGAGTTGAATAAGAAGGTGAGAGAATAGAGTTTGTTAGAATACCAACAGGAATGTACAATTATAAATGTGAGACTATGTATTTATTTCATTTTTTATCTTGGCGTTTTACTGTCCAGTTTCATAAAATTGGTTTTCATACTCTAAGAACATTCCATTTAGGATTTGATTAAATTTGAGCCAACTCTTTAAACTTTGGTAGTATTTGAGTGCTTTAGCCTATTGGATTTTTGGGTATTCCTGTTTTTTTTTTTTTTTTCTTTTTTTACTTGTTATATATGTTTTCAGTCCTGCGCTCCTCCCCCACTCCCCCCCAAACCATTCATCCTGACTTTTGGAATATCTTTTCACCATCCATCTCAGCTCAGGGCTGGGAAAATGTTTTTTTTATACTCCAGGCAGGTCTTCCTTTTGGGTAATGGACTGAAGTGGGGGGGGGGGGAGCATTTGTATTTCCTGTTATGTTTCAGTTTTGGCCTCTTATAACTGAATTTGCAAGTAGAGAATGGAAGTAGGAGGTTTTGTTTTGGTCAAATGTTGGCAACAAAGATCAATGAAGACCTGTGCTTTGGTTTCTGCCTTGACTCAACTACCTTGTGATATGTAAATCTAAATTCTGAGTTGTTTCATTATCTGTAAAACAGGAGAAATAGGATCTGACAGTCTAAAACTTTTATAATTCTTAAAACGGATAGATTTTTGTTTTATATTTTAGAGCCAGTCCTCTGAAAAAAATCATTCCGGTCACTAATTGATTAGTCACAGATCCTTAGTTAGAGGGAATCTGAGATTATTTAAATCCACTTCTGCAGTAGCCTTGGCAGATGATTGTCCAACCTCTATTTGGACATTTATTTAAAAAAAAAATACAGTAGTAATTCATGTTCATTGTTGAAATTCAGTAAATCACACACAGACAAAATGAATAAAAGTCATTTATAATACCACACTGCAGAGAGAACCACAGTTAAAATTTTAGTATATAATTAAGTGTGCTGATTCTGAAATCAGACTGTCTGGGTTTGAATTCTTGGGCTCTGCTTTGCCACTGTTTCCTAGCCCGTGGCCAGTTTACTTCTTCAAGCTTCAGTTTCTTCACTTGTAAAATAGTCAGTAAAAGTATCTAATTTTCAGAGATGGTTGTGAGATTTAAATTAGGAAATATGTGTAAAGCATGTTGCATGGGTTCTTGCACATGGAAGGAGCTCAATAAATGTTAGCTACTGTTGTTAGGTTGTTGGAATTGAATGAGATACATTGTTTTATAATCTCCCTTTTTTTTTTAAAAGATTTTATTTATTAGAGAGAGAGAGATCACGAGCAGGGGCGGGGGGTAGAGGGAGAAGCAGACTCCCCACTAAGCAGGGAGCCTGATGCAGGACTCGAGGGATCATGACCTGAGTGAAGGCAGATGCTTAACCGACTGAGCCACCCAGGCGCCCTATAATCTGCTCTTTTAACATACCAACATAATGTGAACATTTGCCCATTTGATTACATTTTCTTTTACAGTATTTTTTTTTTTTAAAGATTTTATTTATTCATGAGAGAGAGAGAGAGAGAGAGAGGCAGAGGGAGAAGCAGGCTCCCAAGGAGCAGGGAGCCCGATGCGGGACTCGATCCCAGGGTACTGGGATCATGACCTGAGCCGAAGGCAGACGCTTAACCATCTGAGCCACCCGGGCGCCCTCTTTTACAGTATTTAAAAATTTTAAGTAATTTAAATTTTTAAAAATATTTTAGAATTTTCTATATCGAACATGTTTATAATCAGAAAAACAACCAGTAACAAAGGAAATATTACTTTATAAAATATGATTAGAATATATTAGTGTACAAAGTTATAATCTCAGTTTCTAGCAGTGTAAGGTTAACATAGAAGTAGGATTTGAATGAAATGAATATAAGATTAAAATATAAGGGCTTGTTACGGTACCTTCAGCTATCTAGGTGATAGGGGGACCATGACCTGAGTACAAGCGCAATCTCCTTGATGGGTCTATTGATTTTAGAGTTTTCAAGGATGGTTATGTGGTTGCACTGTACAAAGTTTAGCCAGTCTCATTGAAGACATTAGGTTAAATCCTTTATCTTTTCTTATCTGTTACAAATAATACTATGGTATGTAATCTTATTTTGCCCTCTGGGTGACCAGAGATACTACATCTCAAGGTAATCCATTCCATTAGTTAAAATAGTAGTTATTAAATACTCAAATTGAGCCTCATCTGTCATATCAGTAAACATTTAAGTGTTTTTGTGATACATGCTGAGCATTGTGGTAAATGCTGGGGTTATAAAGACAAGATACGGCTCTTGCTCTCAAGGTACCTAAAGTCTGATAAGGAAGAAAGACAATAAGAAAATTATGGTAAATATTTTGATAGATGCATAGTGTATAATGGGTGCGTGTAAGAAGAGCACTTAATTTACTTTACTATTTATTTATTTATTTATTTATTTATTTAGTTAGTTAGTTAGTTAGTTAGTTAGTTAGTTAAATAGGTTCAATGCCCCAATGTGGGGCCTGAACTCACAACCCTGAGATCAGGAGTCAGATGCTGTACCCACTGAGCCAGCCAGGCACCCCTGAGGAGCAAATTTAGACTGGGCAGTCAGGGAGAGCTTGTCAGGGAAAATAAAGCCTGAACTGTATTATCAATCTTGTAGGGTCTTGTATGCTATACAAAAATGTTTAAACTCTCTTTTGAAGGCTTTGGGCAAATATTTCATCTAATGCCTTATCCTTACATGAGGGAGATTGAAGAATATAATAAAGGGAAATGATTTTATGAGGTACCACAGGAGGTAGAAGAAAATAGGGATCTTAAATTCAGGTAGTGGAATTAGAGACTGAGATGGTAGAGAAGGAAAGAATGGGTTTATCATAGTTGTTGGAGTCAATGAGAATGGGTGCAGTTTTTTTTTTACTTTTATTTTTATTTTTTATTCTTCTGTTAATCCCCATACATTACATCATTAGTTTTAGATGAAGTGTTCCATGATTCATTGTTTGTGCATAACACCCAGTGCTCCATGCAGAATGTGCCCTCCTCAATACCCACCACCAGGCTAACCCATCCTCCCACTCCCCTCCCCTCTAGAACCCTCAGTTTGTTTTTCAGAGTCCATCGTCTCTCATGGTTCGTCTACCCCGAGAATGGGTGCAATTTAAGGACACTTAGCAATACAGGACATTATTAAGGACTCAGCTGAATTTGGAGACCATTATCTTTGTTATGGTCATAGTCACTAAAATTAAGATCAAGGAAGGTTAAAGATCAGATGTTGGATAGGTGGTCCACCTTGATATTGAAGTCACCTAGATTAGAGTTGCCAGATTTAGCAAATAGGATGTCTAGTTAAATGTGAATTTCAGGGGCACCTGGGTAGTTCAGGCTGTTAAGTGTCCAACTCTTGGTTTTGGCTCAGTTTGTGATCTCAGGGTGGTCAGATCCAGCCCCGTGTTCGGCTCCATGCTCAGCGTGGATCCTGCTTAAGATTCTCTGGCTCGCTCTTTCCCTCTGCCCCCTCCCTGCTCCCACTTGCACATGCACTCTCTCTAGAGAGAGAGAGAGAATCCTAAGCAGGCTCCATGCTCAGTGCAGAGCCCAATGCGGGGCTTGATCTCACAACCCTGAGATCATGACCTGAGCTGAAATCGAGTTGGTTGCTTAACCAACTGAGCCACCCAGGTGCCCGCCCCTGCTAAAATAAATAAATAATAAAATCTTTAAAAAAGAAATGTGAATTTCAGATAAATAATGGATAAATTTAGTATAAGTATGTCCCAAATATTGATGGGACATACTTATACTAAAAAGAATTATTCATGTTTATTTGAAATTCAAATTTAATTGGAAGTCCTATATTTTATCAGGTAACACAAACCTAGATGATACTGGATGGTGATGGATTTGAGATAGAGGAGTGACTGAGCTGGGAGCCAAATTGTTTTGATGATGGGGGAAAATATCTAGAAAGTTGTAGGTGACTGTGACAAGGTTATTTTTTTAAATTTAGGTATAGTTGACATACGATATTATATTAGTTTCAGATGTATAACATACTTATTTGACATTTACGTACATTATGAAGTGATCACCATAAGTCTAGTTATCATCTGTCATCATACATAGTTATTTCAGTATTATTGACTATATTCCCTATGCTGTACTTTATATCCCCATGACTTATTTTGTAACTAGAAGTATGTACCTTTCAATCCCCTTCACCTATTTTACCCATCCTCTTACTCCACTCCCCTCTGGCAATCACCAGTTCATTCTCTGTTTCTGTTTTGTTTGTTAATTTGTTTTTTATTTTATTTTTTAAAAATTTTATTTATTTATTTTTAAAGATTTTATTTATTTATTTATTTGACAGAGAGAGACACAGCGAGAGAGGGAACACAAGCAGGGGGAGTGGGAGAGGGAGAAGCAGGCTTCCCGCAGAGCAGGGAGCCCGATGTGGGGCTCGATCCCAGAACCCTGGGATTATGACCTGAGCCAAAGGCAGACGCCCAATGACTGAGCCACCCAGGCGCCCCTTGTTTTGTTTTTTAGATTCCACATGTAAGTGGAATCATACAGTATTTGTTTTTCTCAGTCTGACTTACTTCACTTTGCTTAATACCCTTTTAGGTCCATTCATGTTGTCATAAATGGTACAATGGTCGTCAGTACTCAGGCATAACATTTTTCATCCTTTTTCTCAGTATTCTTGTATATGAGGGTGTTTTGTGATGTTTAAAAAAGTAGGGGCACCTGGGTGGCTTAGTCGGTTAAGCGTCTGCTTTCAGTTCAGGTCATGATCTCAGGGTCCTGGATTTGAACCCCACATCAGGCTCCCTGCAAAGAGCCTGCTTCTCCCTCTTCCTCTGCCTGCCACTCCCCCTGCTTCTACTCTCTCTAATAAATAAATAAAATCTTTAAAAAATAATAATAAGGGGCGCCTGGGTGGCTCAGTCGTTGGGCGTCTGCCTTCGGCTCAGGTCATGATCCCAAGATCCTGGGATCGAGCCCCGCATCGGGCTCCCTGCTCAGCGGGGAGCCTGCTTCTCCCCCTCCCACTCCCCCTGCCTGTGTTCCCTCTCTCACTGTCTCTCTGTCAAATAAATAAATAGAATCTTAAAAAAAAAAATAATAAATGCCTTAAAAAAGGCTGAGCATCAGGTAGACTATATTTTTGGTATTCATTTGATTAGTGTAGTAAACCCATCAGCAAATATTAATTGGCATATGTGTGCAAGTGTGCTTTATTTTATTTTTTTAAGATTTTATTTATTTGAGCGAGAGCACACACATGCACGAGCAGTGGGAAGGGGGCAGAGGGAGAGGGAGAAGCAGACTCCCCGCTGTGCAGGGAGCCTGATGCATGACTTGATCCCAGGACCCTGGGATTGTGATCTTGGCCGAAGGCAGACATTTAACCAACTGAGCCACCCAGGCACCCATTTGTGTGTGTGTGTTTTTTTTTAAAGTTTTATTATGAAAAGTTTCAAACATACACAAAAGTAGAAAGATGATTGTAAATGAATCTCCATGTGCCCATTACCCAGCTTCTACTCAGTTTTTTTCATCCATACTCCTACTCATTTCTTGCTCAGTACTTCTCCATTTTGAAGCAACCATAGTTATTATTTCAGCCTGACTTATTCTTATATTGACTTTAAGAGCTTGTGATATAAAAACAGTACTCAATTAGGAATCAGAACACTTGAATTTGAGTTCTAACTTTCTGAGAAATGAGTTAAGCTGGGCAAGTCAAGCTGTCTGAACCCTACATTCCTAATCTTTTGAAGGGAGCATGGATTGTGGAGGGGACATAAGGTTACTCCCCTATTTCACAGGGCTGTGTGAATGAAAAATATGAGATGAGATGAGATAATATATGTGAAGGTACTTTGTAAACTTAATACAAGTAAAATTTCTTTCTTGTTAGTAAATGATGCTTCCTTCTATAAGGGCTTAAAAGTCATCTGCATAATAATCAGTTTTAGAATTATCTGGTTTTTGACGTTAAATTCAGTCCATAGTCCTGAAGTCATATTTTCACCTTTACCCACCTCTGTTGTTTTGACAATTGAGGCAACATTTTCTCGTTCCCAGTCTGGCACCTTTCTATTTTTCATGAGTTCTCAAAGTTCACTGACAGTGTTTCCCTTATCACGTTTCTAAATTTTCATGTGTACTCTTGGGTTAGTTAGGTAGACTTGAATTTAGATAAAACAGGTGTGTGGGGTCTTTATGCTTTAAGAGTTCTGATGGCTCTCAACAGTGCTCTTTTTCAAATGTGAAGATCATTTTGTTTTCTGGTAGAACAATTAGAGGTACAATTGAATTGAATAGTTATGCTTTTATCTCCTCCTGCTATTATACTATGTATTCTAACCAGTGGTTCTTGTCCTTTCTCCTCTTCATCTTAATATATTTTCAAAAGCTGTTAAATGTTTTAACATTTTTTTCCTTTAAAATATTTAGTTACTCTGAACTTTTAGCTTGTTTTTATACTCCTCTATCAAATTGTCTATTAGATATAGTATATGTTCTTTCTTAAATGTCCTTATCAATATTGAGCTGTAGGAGAGGGCAGCAGAGGAACAACTGGTACAGACACATTAATTTATGTAGAAATGCCAGCTTTATCAGATCACTTAAGACTCATGTTAAAAGTATAGATTTCCTGGCCCCACTGAACATGTGAGTGCTAGAGTTATGGACAATGGGTTGCAGTTTAAAAAATCTCCTCCAGTCATTTTGATGTAAAGCTGGGTTTATGAATCCCTGCTGTATGATATGCAGGGAGACTTCAGATTATGGGCAGTATTTAGGAGGTCATAGTATAGTCATCTGTAGCACCACAACAAGTAGAAAGAAACTGGGTGAACTTTGAAAATCACATTATAAAAAATATTGGAGGGGTGTAGAAATAATAGGACTAGGTGAATTAAAATTCCAGAGGTGGAAGAGCCCTTTGTAGGTGAGAAGACGATTGCTGACATTTGCTGATTCTGGACACAGACTGGAGAAAAAGGATAAACCAGAGGTGAACTGAGTCTTACTAAAACTGCAGCCTAGCATTGACAGTTCAATTCCTGAATGGATTAAAATGATCAGCCTCTGTCATCCCTTTTGGCTAATAGAGTAAATGGGGAACTCCCCCTGGGAAGATATGTTGTAGAGTTTCTGAGATTCTTTCATTTATAATATCCAGCATACAGTGAACAATTTCTAAAAAATTCAAAAGGTGGAAAACTGTGATTCATAATCAATAAGAAAAATAGGAGCGCCTGGGTGGCTCAGTCACTAAGCGTCTGCCTTCGGCTCAAGTCATGATCCCGGGGTCCTGGGATAGAGCCTCACATTGGGCTCCCTGCTCCATGGGAAGCCTGCTTCTCCCTCTCCCACTGCCCCTGCTTGTGTTCCCTCTCTCGCTGTGTCTCTCTCTGTCAAATAAATAAAATCTTTAAAAAAAAAAGAAAAAAAAAAAGAAACTGTAGAAGTAGACCCATGTTAGTTCAAATTAGCAGACAAGGACTTTAAAATAACTATAATATGCTAAAGAAAATATAGGAAAAGATGGACAAATGGCTGAAAAGTTGGAGAATATTTATAGAGAATTGGAATCCTAGAAAGGAATTAAATGGATATTCTAAGAATCAAAAACATAACATTGGTTGCTTAAGGTCTTTCATTTACATGTTAATTAGAAAACTTTGGTGCAGAACTCTAGGACCTTGCTCCACCTCTTGCCCTATTCTTCATTTTTCTAAAAAAATGGGAAAAGAGGCCAATTGAATGTATATTACTTATGTATGTGAGTAGACTAGGTCTTATTCACTGCTGTATTCCTAGGGCTTAGTACAGTGCCTGATACATTAAAAACAAAACAAAAACCCCACAAAAACAAGAAGCCCTAGTATGTAAACTTAGTTGTTCATTGGTTGGATTTAATAGGCTAAATATAACTAAAGATGAAATTAAAGACATTTAGACAAGTCAATAGAAAATACCCAGTTTGAAACACAGGAAGGAAGAATGGAAAAAGTGGAACAGAACCCAAGAGATATGTGGAACACTAGTAAAAAGTTGAATAATGTATAACTAGAGACCCAGACTGGAGAGGAGAGATTAGTGTGAGAGCAAATACTAGAAGAGATAATGGTAAGACATTTTCCAAAATTGATGAAAGACATCAACCCATAGATTCACGTAGTTTAGCAAACCTCAAGCAGGATAAATATCTTAAGCGTATCTTAATGGAAGCATATCTTAATGGAACTATTGAGTAGTAGAGACAAAGAGAAATTCTTAAAAGCAACCAGAAAGGAAAAAAAGACACACTACTTTCAAAGGAACGATAATGTAAGTGATAGCTGACTTTGAACACAACTGTGGAAACTGGGAAATAATGGAAAGACATCGTTAGTGTCAGAAGAAAAAACTGCCAAGTTAGAATTCTGTTCCCAGCAGAAATATCCTTCAGAAATGAGGGTGAAATAAGGATGTTTTTTTGTTTTTGTTTTTTTTTTTAGATTTTATTTATTTATTCATGAGAGACAGAGAGAGAGAGAGAGAGAGGCAGAGGGAGAAGCAGGCTCCCAAGGAGCAGAGAGCCCGATGCGGGACTCGATCCCAGGACCCTGGGATCATGACCTGAGCCAAAGGCAGACGCTTAACCATCTGAGCCACCCAGGCGCCCAGAAATAAGGATGTTTTTAGATAAACAGAAGCTGAGAGAATTAATCACCAGTGAATCTGCTCTGTAAGAATTACTAAAGGAGGTTCTTTAGGCAGAAGAGAAATGGCTCAAGTGGAAGGGTAAAACTATAGAAAATAATGAAGAGCACCCAGTTGGGTGTTAATATGAGTTAAATATACAACCAGTATGAATAAATATCAAACATATTGCCTCTTTCTCCCCACCCCTTAGAAGCTTTATTAGAACTTTTTGGGAATTATATTTTTTATTATTCTAGAATAATAGTATTTCTACAGCTTTATTGTAAATTGCCACACAATAAATGAACTGCACATATTTAAAGTGTACAATTTGATATAAGTCTGTAATAACATCACCAAAGTCAAGATAATGTACATCTATATTGCCTACAAAGTTTTCTCCAGCCCCCATAATCCGTTCATACATCCCATCCCTAGGCAACGACTGAGCTGTTTTGCTCAATGGCTGTATTACAAATTGTTTATTCATTCATCTCTCAGTAGATACTTGGGTTGCTCCAGTTTTTAGCTATTACAAATAAAGCTGTCTTGAAGGTTCATGTGCACAACTTTGTGTGGATATATTACTTTCATTTCTCTTGAGTAAATGTGAAGGAATAGAATGGTTGGATCATATGGTGGGTGTGTGTTTAACTTTTTCAGAAGCTGCCAATCTTTATTTTCCAAAGTGATTATACCATTTTACAGTGGTATAGGAGAATTCCAGTTGCTCCATATCCTTGCCAACATTTATTTTCCTTAAAAATTTTTTCAGTTATAGCCATCCCAGTTGCTGTGAAGTGGTATATCATTATGGTTTTGATTTGCATTTCCCTAATGACTAATGATAGTGAGCATCTTTTCATGTGCTTATTTACTGTCTTAATATTTTCGTTGATGAAGTGTATATTCAAATCTTTTGCCCATTTAAAAAAAAATTGGGGTTTTTTATTACTGAGTTTTGAGACCTTATAGTATATGCTGAATACAAGTCCTTTATGAGCTATGTGATTTGCAAATATTTTCTCCTGGTTCTGACTTTTTGTTTTCTTTTCAAAATCTTTTGAGAACAGATGTTCTTGTTTTGCTGAAGTCCAAATTATCAGTTTTTCTAAAAAAGAAAAGTATGTTTTTGATGGTATATCTAAGAAGCTTTTGTCTAACTCAAGGTCACACAGATTTTTCTCTTATGTTTCCTTCTAGAAATTTTATTATTTTAGGTTTTACACTTAGGTCTATGATGACTCACTTTTAGTTAATTTTTGTACTTGGTGTGATTCTGTATGGCTGTTGTTTTGTCAGTCCACATGGTGTTGATTAATGAATCCTTATAGTAAAATTTGGAATCAGGCATTGTAAATCCTTCAACTTTGTTTTGCTTTCTCAAGAATGTTTTAGCTAGTGTAGATCCTTTGCATATCCATGTACAATTTAGGATCAGTTTGTCATTTTCTATTTTAAAAAGCCTATTTTGATAAGGATTGTGATGAATCTGTGTATCAGTTTTGGGAAGATTGCCATTTTAACAGGTATTAGTTTTGATTTCAATTTCTGATTATTGCTAATATATAGAAATACATTGATTTTTGTTGTTGATCGTTGTTTTTAGTGAGGCTATAGCTTTTTTGTTTTTTTTTTAGGACAATTTTGATTGTACCTCACGAAAGTCAACATATTTGATAATCTAGTTCTCCGCTTGACCTGTAGAAACTGTGATAAATGTAAGGGTTCTTTCTGTTGTTAGATTGCAAAGAAGAATGCAGCTGGTGTGATGCTGACAGGAACAAGAAGCAAACAGGAAGAGTAAAGTCCTTTGTCCTCCTCCAGTCGTACAGTATCTCTTTAGCGTCCCCTTGGCAGAGCCTTAATGAGGAGCCAGCTGGCAAAGGAGAAATGTAGTTTGCATAGTGACCCACCATTAGAAAACACAGTACAGAAGGGTGGATGTGAAGATGAGAGACAGCCCCTTAGCAGTGGGCACAGTCCACCCCTTTGGTTACTCAGTAGCCATACCTACCTTTATTGGATATTTGCAGAAGACACTCATGCTTTTGACTAAGAAGTTGAAGTCTTCTTTGTAAAAAATGAATACATCCTTACCCTTTTACCAAAATAAGGAACGAAGTCTCAGTATTTTTTTAAAGATTTTATTTATCTGTTTGACAGAGTGCACGCACAAGCAGGCAGGTGGCAGGCAGAGGGAGATGGAGGAGCAGGCTCCCCACTGAGCAGGGAGCCCAGCGTGGGGCTTGATCCCAGGACTCCGGGATCATGACCTGAGCTGAAGGCAGATGCTTAACCAACTGAGCTACCCAGGAGCCCCACAAAGCCCCAATATTTACTGTATCCATTTCTGGGTGACATTCACACTATCCATTTTTGGGCTATTTTTAATTATTTCTCAAATTCATAGTCCCATCTGAATATCCTGCTCCTAAAGACTAAATTGTGAAGTTAACCTTGCTAATAAAATTTGTGTAACATTGAGGAGAGAGAAAACTCATTTATACACTCATGTAAAATCCTGAATGGTAAGCAAAGAAGAACATATGTATAAATGCTGTAGACCTTCCTTTTGTTAACTAGTTGAGAGATTGTAGTTCATCTTTATAATTACTTTGTTCTACTGCCCATTCCATGTTTCCTTTGTCCTCATTCAGGACCTCAGCTGGTGGGGAAATCCAAACCTTCATTAGGGAAAAATATAAGTCCTCAGTGGTTCTGCTTTGTGTGTATTTCCATTAACTTTTACTATTATACATGGATAAGATACATTTCAGAGAATCCTTGGAGTTCCAGACAATCTTGCCTGTCTCCCTTATGTAGTTGTAGTCCAGGATCTCTTAAGTAATCCAGATGAATTACACCACCTATTAGAATGACCCCTGTCTTTGCCTGTTGATTTAGTGCAGGGTTCTCAGCTGAGGGCAGTTTTGCCTCCCAGGGAACATTTGGGAATGTCTAGAGATATTTTCAATTCACATGACTTAGGAGAGTGATGTTACTGGCATCTGGTTGGTAGAGGTCAGGGGTGCTGCCAAGCATCCTCTGATGCACAGAATAGCCCCCCAAAGCAAAGAATTACGCAGTCCAAAATGTCAGTTTTAGGGCTGAGATTGAGAAATCTTGATTTAATGGCCCAGAAGAGCCTGTGTGATCATGAAGCAGTTTCAACTTCCAGCTTAGTTGGAACCCAGTGGGATCATTCTTTCCTTGGGATCCCAGGCCTCAAAACCAGCAGACACCAAAGTTGTAGGCACTGGAAGCAAAAATTTTGCTCATGGTGTTTTTAGGGAAGATGGCGAGACAAACCACTTCTACTTACACCTCTTGACTGTTAGACACATGTATTCTGACCATGGAAAAGCAGCGTTGTATATTGGTTATTGATTGAAAGCATATGCTTGAGGATTTTTTTTTTTTTAATTATCCATTTGAGAGTGAGTGAGCATGAGCAGAGGGAGGGGCAGAAGGAGAAGGACAAGCAGACACCCTGCTGAGCACGGAGCCTGACGTGGGGCTCAATCCCAGGACCCTGAGATCAGGGTCTGGGCCAAAGTCAGATGCTTAACCACCTGAGCCACCCAGGTGCCCCGAGGATTTGGTCTTAAACCAGCACTGTAACTGAGTCTTCAGCAGGCCATTCTATTAGTCTGTTAGATCAGCTGCATCCAAGTGATACGGTATGTGGTAAGACCAATGAATTCCAAGGTTCACAAGTCCATTCCTGTACTATTTTTGCTGTGAAATGAGTTCTTGTATTATTTTGAAGAGGAACTATTGGCTAAAATACCTAATTTCAGTTGTCGTGTGCTCCTGAATTGTTGTCTGTTTATGGACCAAAAGAGCATTTCCACCTCTATAAATTCATTTGCATATTAGTTTTCGGTTGAAGATTAGTGTATTAGGTAAAGTATATATTTTGTAATATCAATGGATTTTTTTTTTCTCTGACCATAATGAAATCATTTTGGCATGGGGAGGAAATGGTTAAAAGTAGACTAGTGGGTCATTTCCATGTGAAGTTAATAGGAATTAAGCCTGGAAGGTAAATTTCTATTGGCTTTTTCCTCTTCATGGTGATTCCAAGTTTATTTTGATCTGTATCTTTTTTTTTTATGAATGAAATTTTCTTTCATTCAGCCTGATAGTAAAAGGCCATTGGTACATGATTAAATAGCTTAGGCTTCTGTCTTGAACTAAGTTGTAAACTAAGCACAGTGGCAGGTGCTTGAACTCTGTTATTTGAATAGCTCTTCCTTCCCTGGGATGAGTTTAGGATTGTTTTAAATGTCATGTTACAGCTAGCTGGTAGAATCTTTGCCATTCAGAAATTGTTTTCTCGGAGTGCCTGGGTAGCTCAGTGAGTGTAGCGTCTGCCTTTGGCTCAAGTCATGATCCTCCTGGGATCGAGGCCCACATCTGTCTCCCTGCTTCTTCTTCTCTCTCTGCCACTTCCCCTGCTTGTGCTCTCTCTCAAGTAAATAAATAAAATCTTAAAAAAAAAAATTGTTTTCTCAGCTTCAGGAAGGAGATGAAGCCTGGATTGGAATGTGCACTGCTGACTTTTCTTCTGTAATTATTAATTTATTAAAACTTAAAATTTGTGCATTGTGCTAGATTATTTTGTTAATATGTTTCTTAAAAGTTGAATCCCAGAGGTAAACATTATAAACATTTGGCTGTGCCTCTTTGGATTCTACTATTTAGATGTCCATTTTCATTTTTAACATCAGTTGCCTTGTTTCTTCACATAATTATAAAAAGGGATGATTCAGAAGTTTGGTTGATTCTTTAAAGAATTGTATTGGAAGATAATTTTTATAATTGAATATAATTTAAATATTAACTAAAATGATGACCTGGAGGCAGACTATTTTGGTAGGTAAACACCAAAGCATGTTTTTTTTTTTAAAAGATTTATTTATTTATTTATTTATTTATTTATTTGAGAGAGAGAAAATGAGAGAGAGCAAGCACATGAGAGGGGGGAGGGTCAGAGGGAGAAGCAGACTCCCTGCCGAGCACGGAGCCCGATGCGGGACTCGATCCCGGGACTCCAGGATCATGACCTGAGCCGAAGGCAGTCGCTTAACCAACTGAGCCACCCAGGTGCCCCAAAGCATGTTTTATTACTCCTTTTCTCTTTCTCTCTCTTTTTAAGATTTTAATTATTTATTTGACAGAGAGCACAAGCAGAGGGAATGGCAGGCAGAGGGAGAGGGAGAAGCAGGCTTCCTGCTGAGCCCGATGTAGGGCTCGATCCCAGGACCCCAGGATCATGACCGGAGCCGAAGGTAGAGGCTTAACCGACTGAGCCACCCCTCTTTCTCTTTTTGTGCCTGTGTGTGGCACATGTGTGTATAAAGGCATTTAACAAGTTAGTTGTAGGCATCATGTCCCTTTATTCTTGAATACTTCAGTGTGTCTCAAGAATAAGGAAGGGCCAAGTGCTCAACATCACTCGGCATCAGGGAAATACAAATCAAAACCACAATGAGATACCACCTTACACCAGTCAGAATGGCTAAAATTAACAAGTCAGGAAACGACAGATGTTGGCGAGGATGCGGAGAAAGGGGAACCCTCCTACACAGTTGGTGGGAATGCAAGCTGGTGCAGCCACTCTGGAAAATAGTAGGGAGGTTCCTCTAAAAGTTGAAAATAGAGCTACCCCATGACCCAGCAATTGCACTACTGGGTATTTACCCCAAAGATACAAATGTAGTGATCCAAAGGGGCACATGCACCCTGATGTTTATAGCAGCAATGTCCACAATAGCCAAACTATGGAAAGAGCCTAGATGTCCATCAACAGAAGAATGGATAAAGAAGATTTGGTGTGTATATATATAAAATGAAATATTATGCAGCCATCAAAAAATGAAATCTTGCCATTTGCAACGACGTGGATGGAACTAGAGGGTATTATGTTAAGCGAAGTAAGTCAGTCAGAGAAAGACAAGTATCATATGATCTCACTGAAATGAGGAATTTGAGCAACAAGACAGAGGATCATACGGGAAGGGAGGGAAAAATGAAACAAGAGGAAACCAGAGAGGGAGACAAACCATAAGAGACTCTTAATCTCAGGAAACAAACTGAGGGTTGCTGGAGTGGTGGAGGGGGTGGGAGGGATGGGTGGCTGGGTGATGGACATTGGGGAGGATATGTGCTATGGTGAGCACTGTGAATTGTGTAAGACTGATGAATCATAGACCTGTACCCCTGAAACAAATAATACATTTATGTTAATAAAAAAATTAAAAAAAAAAAGAAGGAAGGGCCTCTTTTAACTACAGTATAATTACAGAAGTCAGGAAATGTAACATTGATAACAATGCTGTTCTTTTTAAAATATGGTCCATATTCAAAGTTTGTCAGTAGCAATTTCCCAAATAACTTACATACTTCGAAAATCTATTTTGCTTTTACCAACTTCCTGTGTTTGGTTTTGATAGTGATTTTCGATTTTTTTCTCT
This sequence comes from Mirounga leonina, assembly GCF_011800145.1. Classification (NCBI taxonomy): domain Eukaryota; kingdom Metazoa; phylum Chordata; class Mammalia; order Carnivora; family Phocidae; genus Mirounga; species Mirounga leonina. The sequence continues at coordinate 5,978,828 of NW_023270503.1, forward strand.
TCTTTCCCCTTTGGGTTTCAGATGTGGGAATTAATATTCAGTACTGTAAACTGTACATAAACTGCATGCCCTGTTTCTCATGCTTAGGCATGTGTAATCTGAGTCTGAGTTGGTGTGCTAGGCTCCAACACTTAAGCATACTTTGGGCAGTCTTTTTGGAACATGATTTTACTTAAATTGTTTTTGGGAAAGGATTTTATTTTGTTTTAAGATTTTTAATTTATGTGAGAGACACAGAGGGAGAGTGAGGGAGAGCATGAGCAGGGGGTGGAGGGCAGAGGGAGAAGAAGACTCCCTGCTGAGCAGGGAGCCCGATGTGGGGCTCCATCCCAGGACCCCGAGATCATGACTTGAGCCAAAGGCAGACGCTTAACCGACTGAGCCACCCAGGTGCCCTGGAAAAGGATTTTAAAATTTATTAATTTAAAAGATTATTTATTCATTCATTTATTTATACCATGGTGGGGGGCAGAGGGAGAAGGAGAGAGAATCTCAAGCAGACTGTGTGCTGAGTGCAGAACCCAACGCAGAGCAGGATCTCACAACCCCAAGATTATGACCTTAGCCGAAACCAAGGGTTGGATGCTTAACCAACTGAATCACCCCAGAGATTTTAAAATTTAAACAAATATAGCTATATTATGGAATAGAATGCAAAATTGAATTTCTTTTAAAGATAGAGCATGAAATTTCAAAGGAGTCATTTACCTCCCAATAATTGAGGGTCAGAATCAGGCCAAATTTGCCTAAGGTAGGGGAAGTATCCCCCCTTTAAGATTAGGCTGGCGAAGCCTAGGCATTTGGCTTTTTAAAAAATATTTAATGTTTGAAGTTCTTGGATCAATAGTTTTAGTGAAATTCATCACAATTTTAAAATAAAGATAATTTTATTAGAGGAATGGTACTGTATGCAGTATTTCATCGAAGTATCTCTGTCCAGCTCATTAATAGATACTTTGAGTTTATTGTAGATTAACCACTGTAGCCAGTTTTTTTTTTCTTTTGTTCCATTAAATTGGAAAATTATAACTTGTGATTATTGGTTGTTAGTTAATAGCAAGTGTTTGACTGTTTAAGAGCTTTAGATATTTGTATTGAATATGAACTGAAAAATTATGAAGAGATTTCTTCACTGACAGCCGCTTTTAATTCTTTGTCTGATGTTAAGTTGATGGACATTATTCAGCAAGAGCTGGAAGACGGAATGCACTATCCTAGGAGATAGGGCAGGTAGCTTCCTATTTTACTGTTGGGTTGTGCTTGTTCCAGAAAGTATTCTTTTTTCCTTCTGTGATGTGTGTGTGTGTGTGTGTGTGTGTGTGTGTGTGTGTGAGTGATAAAGAGGGAGAGAAGGAGGAAAACTACTAGGAATACTATTTTCATATTTTTCTTTTGGGGATATATATATATATATATATATATAAATTATAAATCTTCCTAATTGCAGAAGATTATAAATAAAGTTGAAGGTCTCCTCCCTGATCCAGTTCTCCCCTCTCTGGTGTTTACTACTATTCTGAAGTTGATTTATACTCTTCCTGTATATGTGTATGTATTCTTTCTCTTATATACATGTTATGTTATATATAACCGCATGTGTAATATTTCATTGTATGAAGGTCAGTTTATCTGTTTCTGCTACAGAAGAACACTTAGTTTTTTTTCCAAGTTTTTTTGTTTTACTGTTACAAACAGTGCTTCAAGAAGCATGTTTTTGCATGAATTCTCTAGTTTTTATCTCTGACTTAAAATATATTGTGAAACATATATAAGAATATATGAAACATGTTTGTATAGTTTATAGTTTAAAAAATAATAATATCACCATTTGTCAATCTAAATTCGGATTAAAGAAGTACAACATTACCGGGGTGTCTGGGTGGCTCAGTTGGTTGAGCAACTGGCTCTTGGTTTCCACTCAGGTCATAATCTCAGGGTGGTGAGATCAAGCCCCAGGTCGGGCTCCGTGCTGAGCAGGGAGCCTGCTTGAAGGATTCTCTCTCTCTCTCTCTCCTGCTTGCGCACTCTCTCTCTAAAATAAACAATTTTTTTTTTTTTTTTAAATTTAAGTGTGACCTTAGAAACCCCTGTATGGTCCAAATCACATTCCTTTTCTTGCTATTCCTTTACCACCATCCTGAATTACATGAAAAATTATCCTTTGCTTTTCTTTATGTCTCCTTACAATGTCATTTTGTTTGCCTGTTTTTGATCTTTATATAGTGGAATAATACTGTAAGTATTTTTCTGATTCTTTTGTAAGCATTTTTTTTTTTTCAGTGTTATCCATGGTGTTGTATGCAGTTCATTCAGTTTTACTGCTATTAGGTATTTTATTATTTGAATATGCCACAGTTTATCCATGCTATCAATGACAACATTTGGGTTGTTTCTGGGTTTTTTTTGCTGTTCCTAACAATGCTGCTTATGCCTATTCATGTACATGTCTCTTGTACATGTGCAGGAATTTAGAGTATATATCTGAGAGAAGAATGAGGATATGGGCTTCTTTTGTTTTACTAGATAATGCCAAATTGTTTTTTAAAGTGATCCAACCAGTTGACACTCTCACCAGCGGTGTGTAGTGTTCCTATTGCTCTGTGTCCTTGCCAATGCTTGGTATTGTCGGTCTTTCTAATTTTTATCTATCTGGTGTGTAAGAAATGGTATAGTATTGTAATTTGAATCTGTATTTCCTTGATTGCCAGTGATGTTCAGCTTCTTTTGACGTATCCATGGACTGTTTATTATTCTGTGAGATATGTTTATATATATTTTTGCTCTTTTTTTATTTGGGTTGTTTGAGTTTTTCTGATTGATTCACAGTAATTTTTATATGGTTTATATGTAATTATTGATATTTACATGTTGTAAATATCTTTTCCAGTTTATGATTGGATTTTTTATCCTCTTCATTATCTTTTAATGATTGACATTCTTAATTTTAATATTGCTGAATTTATTAGTCTTTTATGATTTGTAGTTTATTTTTGGTGTATATCATTCCTTGCCTTTCCTGGTGTCATAAGATATTCTGTATTATTTTCTAAAAGTTGTTTGTGGTGTGTGTGTGTTTGTATGTTTTGGGGGGATTGTTTTAGTTTTCACTTTCACACTGAAGTCTCTCTAATCCACATGGATTTACTTTTGTGTAAGGATCCGCTTTAATTTTTTCCATATGATAACAAATAACTGATTGTTCCAGCTTATTTATTGAATAGTTCATTCTTTCCTCTGTGATCTGAAGTGCTTGCTCAGTTGAAAAATAAGTTTCCTTATATGCCTGAGCTTAGTTTCTGGGCTTAATTTCTCTGTTCTGCTATCTGTCTGGTCCCATTAAACCCACTTGGTTATTTATCCCAATTACTATAGCTTTTAGTAAGTCTTTAAAAATTAGCATAGTAAAAGCCCCAGACTTCTTCAGGAAAAGTTGTGGCAGTCCTTTTTCATATTGGTTTTAGAATCAGCTTATTGATTTTCATAAATAATGGTGGTGGGGTTTTGAATTGGTATTGCATTGAGTCTTTGGATCAAGCTGGGGAGAATTGACGGACATGATATTGAGGCTTCCTTTTTTTTTTTTTTTTTTAAGATTTATTTATTTATTTGACAGAGACACAGCGAGAGAGGGAACACAAGCAGGGGGGAGTGGGAGAGGGAGAAGCAGGCTTCCCGCCAAGCAGGGAGCCTGATGCGAAGCTCCATCCCAGGACCCTGGGATCATGATCTGAGCCGAAGGCAGATGCTTAACGACTGAGCCACCCAGGCGCCCCAAGGCTTCCTTTTAAAAAATATATCTATTTTATCTTTTAAAAATTTATTTCATTTACATTTTATAGTTTTCTCTTTATATAAGGTACTTGTGCATCAAATGTCAGAATTTTCCCTAGAATTTTTTTGTTGCTCTCTGTATATGGCATTTTTTAAAAATAGCATTTTCTGATTTGTGTATAGAAATGTAATTAACTTTTGTATTCTGTTTTTGTATCCAGTAACTCTTCACTTTTGTTGATTTACCTCTAGATTGTTTTTTCTGATTTTTTTGTAAGATTATGAATCATCTATAAACAGTTGCAATTTTATTCATTTTCAATCTTTAACTTTTTTCTTTTTCTCTGAACCCATTGAGGTTTTTCAGAGTTGAATGGGAGTGGTGGTAGTAGGCATCTGTGTCTTGTTTTTGATCTTTTTTTATTTTTTAAGATTTTATTTATTTGAGAGAGAGAGAATGGTGGGGGAGGAGCAGGAGAGGGACAAGGCACAGAGCCCGACACGGGGCCAATCCCATGATCCTTAGATCATGACCTGAGCTGAAATCAAGAGTCAGATGCTTAACTGACTGAGCCACCCAGGTGCCCCTTGTTTTTTATCTTAAAAAGAAAACTTATTATTTCGCTGTTAAATATAATACTTGTAAGTTTTTTTTTTTTTTTTTTTTTTAATAAATGCTCATAGGGGCACCTGGGTGGCAAAGTTAGTTGAGCGTCAGACTCAGTTTCAGCTCAGATCATGATCAAGCTCTTCACTGGGCTCTGGGCTCTGCTGGAGTTTACTTGGGATTCTCTCCCTCTGCCCCTCCCTCAGCTCATCTGTGTGCACTCTTGCTCGCTTGCTCTATAAAATAAAGAAAATAAAATCTTAAAAAAAATGCTTTTATTAAATTAAGGAAGTTCTAGATTGCTAAGTGAAAAAATTCTTGAATAGATGTTGCGTATTATCACATGCTTAGTCTTCATTGAGGTAGTTGTATAATTTTTCTTTAGTTTGTTTATACTGTTTATCATTTTCTAATTTCTAGTCATCACCTTAACCTTGGGTTCCTGGGGCAGTTCTTGGTTGAAATGTATAATTTTTTTAAAAATTGCTGAATTAAATTTACTGATATTTTGTTTAGGATGTTTGCATCTATGTTTATGAATGAGTTGTAATTTTCCTTTCTTATATAGTCCTTGTCTGGTTTCCATATCAAGTTTTTCTAGCTGTATAAAATCATTGTGGAACTTATCTTTTTATGTCCTTTGCATGTTTATATAGTATTGGAATTCTGTGTTGGTTCATAGTTTGGCAGAATTCCCCAATAAAATCATCTGGACTTAGTACTTTCTTTGAGCGAAAATTTTAAACCACCAATTTCAGTTCTTGAATTGTTGTCTGTTCTGATTCTTTTTTCTTAAATGCGTTTTGATAAATTGTATTTTTCTGAGAATGTCCATTTTGGTTCAGAAGTTGTTCGTGATACCTCATTATGATCTGTTTAATCTGCGGGAACTGAAATTATATTCTGTTTTTTGCTTGTAATGTTTATTTGTTCCTTTACTTTGTCTTGATTGATTTTTTTTTCCTGTTTTTGTATTTCATTTGTATTTTCAAAGACTTAGCTTTGTTAATTTTATTGCTTATTTTCTGTCTTGTTAATTTTCCTGTTATCCTTTTTCTTCCTTGGATTTGTTCTGCTGTTCTTTTTTCCTGAATTTTAAATTTTAATTGTAGTAAGATATACATAAGATTTACCATCTTAACTATTTTTAAGTGAATAGTTAGTTCAGTAGTGTTAAGTACATTCACACTGTTGTGCGTCCAATCTCCAGAGTTCTTTTCATCTTGCAAAACTCAAATTTATACCCATTAAATGACTTTTTCCTTATTTCTTCCCCACCCTAGCCCTTGGCAATCAACATTTTACTTTCTGTGTTTCTAAATTTGATTATTCTAGATACCTCATATAAGTGGAATCATACAGTGTTTGTCTTTCTGATGACTTCTTATTTCACTTAGTGTAATGTCTTTAAGTTTCATCCATATTGTAATATGTGTGAGAATTTCCTTTTTTAAGGCTGAATAATATTCCATTGAATGCATATCCCACATTTTGCTTATCCATTCATCTGTTGATGGACACTTGGGTTGCTTTTACCTTTCGGCTATTGTGAATAATGCTACTGTGAACATGGGTGTACAGATACCTTTTTGAGACCCTGATTTCAGTTCTTTTGGGTATATATCCATAGGTGGAATTGCAGGATCATATGGTAATTCTATTTTGTTGTTGTTGATGACCATTGTCAATTTTAAGATGAGACTTTAATGAAAATAACACTTTATTGACCTCTGCTCATGGTAATTCTATTTTTAATTTTTTGAGGAATCACAATACTGTTTTCCATAACAGCTGCACCATTTTACATTTTTATGAATAGTGCTCAAGAGTTTCAGTTTCTCCATAATCCTCAACAATGTGTTTTCTGTGTGTGTGGTTTTTTTTTTCTTCCTTTTTGATAATTGCTATACTAATTGTTGTAAGGTGGTTTTCTGACTTTCTAAGTTGTATATAAGCTCATTAATTTTGAATATTTATGAATGTATGTATACAAAACCATACATTTATTAAATGCTGCTTTAGTTATATCTCATAAGTTTTCATAATTAGCTTTTCAGTATTTCTTAATTCTAGATATTTTCTGCTTTCCATTATGATTTCTTCTTTCATTTTTTTTTTTTTAAGATTTTATTTATTTATTTGAGAGAGAGAGAGAGAATGAGAGACAGAGAGCAGGAGAGGGAAGAGGGTCAGAGGGAGAAGCAGACTCCCTGCCAAGCAGGGAGCCCAATGCGGGACTCGATCCCGGGACTCCAGGATCATGACCTGAGCTGAAGGCAGTTGCTTAACCAACTGAGCCACCCAGGCGCCCCTGATTTCTTCTTTCAACCAGAGTTTCTTGATTTTCATAAGTTTTCCTAGTTCTCTTTTAGTTATTAATTTCTGTCTTAATTGTATTGTGGCCAGTGAATATGGGTTTTATGATGCCAGTACTTTCAAATTTAAAGTTAGCTTTATGGGCTAATGTTAATATGTTACAATGTTAACATTGTATTATTGCTATTGTATTTATTGCTGTGTAACAAATTCCCCCAAGTGTAGCAGTTTTGGACAACAAACATTATGTCATAAAATGTCTGAGTGTCAGAAATCCAGTAGCAGTTGAGTTAGGTGTTTCTGGCTCAGAGTCTTTCATGAGGTTCCAGTTAAGCCCTTGGCTGGGGCTGCAGTAATCTGAAAGCTTGACAGAGGTTGAAGATGTGCTTCCAAGCTAATTATTTACACAGGTGTTGCAGGAGGCCTCAGTTCTTTGCTAGCTGTTTGCAAAAAGGTCTCTGTTCCTTTCTACATGGGCCTCTCCATAGGGCTGCTTGTGATATGGCAGCTAGCATCCCTCAGAGTTAGTGATCTGAGAGAAGCAGAAACCACAGTCTTTTATGACCCTTGGAAGTGACATACCTTCACTTTTGCCATATTATATTCATCATGCAGAATAACCCTGATACACAGGATGGGATAGGATTACATAGGGCATGGCAGCAGAAATCAGGGATCATTAGGGATCACTTTGGAGTCTGACTATCCAAACATATATCCCTATTTTTATAGAGATTTCATGTGGTCTTGAAGATAGTGTATAGTCACTAGTTCTTGGGTATGATTTTTGCATGTCATTTGATCAAGTTTATTAATTAAGCAGTTCAACTCTTCTGAATTCTGATTGATTTTTCTTTTGTCTGCTAGATCTTATTGAGAGATTTACATTAAAAAATCTCACTGTAGATTTGTAACTTTTTCTTGTAGATGTGTCAGTTTTGGGGTATGTGTGTTATTAGGTGCGTAGAGGTTTAAAAATACTTCCAGGTGATTTGAATTTTATATCCTTTTGTAATGCTTTTATTTCTAGTGCTTTTTCCTAAGTTTATTTTATTTTTATATTTTCTTGTTAGATCATTAATTCTTTGATCATCAATCTTTCTGTGCTCTTATGTTAGTCTGTTATATACAGCACATATATAACCAAAGTTTTTTTTCCTTCTAAGTGAAGGGTTTAGCCCATTTATATTCATTGTGATTGCTGATACATTTGAATTCACTTCTGCCATTTTATTATGTGCCTTTTCTATGTTCAACTTTTTCAGTATTTTCCCGTTGAATCTCAGACTTTGTGGGTTCATTTCTCTTTTGGCTTGAAGCACATTTTTTAGAATTTCCTTTGATGAAGTTCTGTTGCAGGAAAAGTGTCTTTATTTCCCCTTTATTCTTGAATGACAGTTTTGCTGGATTTATAGAATTCTAGGCATTGTTTTTCTTTCAGTATGTTAACTATCTTTTTTTTTTGGTTTTGTTTTGTTAACTATCTTTTTGAGCTCTACCATTGTGGTTGAGAATTTAGTTGCCAGTAATTGTCATTACCTTAAAGATGATATTTCTTATATTATTTCTTTGGTAATTTCTTCCTTTCATCTTCATTTTTTTATTTCTCCTTATTTATTTTTCACATGTTAGAGTTAACTGATGATGTAATTTTTTTTAAAGATTTATTTATTCATTCCAGGGAGAGAGAGAGAGAGAGTGAGAGTGAGAGCACATGAGTGGGAGGGGTAGGGGGAAAGGGAGAGAGAATCTCAAGCAGACTCTGCATTGAACACAGAGCCTGACGTGGGGCTCTACCTCACAACCCTGAGATCATGACCTGAACTAAAACGAAGAGTTGGATGCTGAAGCCAAGAGTTGGATGCTTGAACCAACTGTGCCACCCATGTGCCCCGATCATGTAATTTTTAAAGCCTTTTTCCTCTCATAGTGTTTTTGTTTGTTCTTTTTCTTGGAGAGGGTCTAAACTTTATCTTCCAATTCTTTAATGTTTTATCTGTCTGTGCAGGGTTAATGTAGCAGGCCTGATAATGTATCCTTAAAAAAGGTTTACTTGAAAGGATGACCTTTGGCTGGTGTCTAGGAACTTGAAGTTTGGAAGAGTTTTCACCATTCCTTGATTAAAATGGCTCCTTGTGCTAATCTGTGTGCCTAAACTATGCAAAGATGATTTATACTGAATATCTGCTTTCCATCTGGGTGTCTGGAATGTTGGTATATGTTAGGCAGAGGGTGCCCCCGATATAAAGCCTGATCATGAAGTTTCTAGTGAACTTACCTGGTAGACAGTATTTCACATTTGCTGTCACACGTTGTTGCTGGAGGAATTGAGTATGGCCTGTCTAACACCTGGGGGAGAGGACTCTTGGAAGCTGGTGTCTGGTTTCCTCTGACCTTGCACCTTTTCCTTTCACTGATTTTGCTTTTTATCCTTTTACTCTAATAAGTCATAGATGTGAGTGTGACTGTATGTTGAGTCCCATGAGTCTTTCTAGCAAACCGCTGAACTTGGGGGTGGTGTGGGGGACTTGTGACACAGTCATATTTAACTTTGTAAATGTTTTTCATTTTCACTTGCTCTCTATTCCTTTCTAAAATAGCATCCTTTAAAATCTTTCCTAATGTCTTTTAGGATGTTAATAATTAACTTTTGTGTGTGTGTGTGTGGAACGTTTCTTCTCATTCCTGCATTGTCTTTTTTCTCAAAATGAATTTGTGTATGTTTACTTGTTTCTTTTTCTTTCGTGTTAGCAGGCCTTCTGTCTGGTGAATCTAGGCTGTCTGTTCTCATTTTAAACATTTACTCTTAAATGTGAGAAAATTGGAAGCTCATGAGCATGGGCTTTACTATAAGGGTGAGTTGGTGGTGAGTTAGCTTTATTGTTGGAAGCACTCCAAATGCAGGTCTTTTCTTGGGGCATTCAGTTTCTCCAGGAAAATACTGCCCAGTTGCTTACCTGGGATGATATATGTCTGGTTCCAGGTTTCTGAGAGCTAGAGGGAGGGAAGAGACTGGTAGTTTATGGTATGGAGATTTTCACTCATTTAGGAAATAATAGAATTATTGTGGAAGTAGTATTTTATGGTTCACGTTTGTAAAATATAGATAAAGGAAATGGTTGTTTTTTTTTTTTCCCTCTGAACATCACCAAACCATAGCAAGGACCACCTGCTGTTCTTGGGCCATAGTTTAAGGCACACTGCCATTAGGTAATAAAGAGGTTGCTGTTAAGGGAGATAGGAGAGTTAGTGTGTCATACTAGTTCATTCTTTTATTTAGCAAGCATTTATTTAATTGCCTTTTAAAACTCCTAACCCTGAGGGATAAAACAGGTTACAAGAAAGATTCCTTCTCTACTTCCATTGAACTTGCATTCTTGCATGAGGATGGATATTAAGGTCATCTGGTTATTTAATTACAGTTGCTTTAAAACCATATAGGAGAGGTCAAGGAGGCTCACAGAGCATGTATGGGAGACCTGCTCTGGGGTTCAGGGATGGCATCTCTGGAAGTATAAATTAGGAAAGGGGTAAGAGAATGAGAGGAGAGTGGCAGAAAATGAGACTAAGAGATTAATTGGGATACCAGTAACTGTGAGATTAAATGAGGTGCATAGAATGTTTTTAGTGCCTGGTATTTGTGCTCAATAAGTGTTAACTAATTATTTTTTTATAGGAATATTATTGTATCAGAAGACCTCTAGCATTTAATTTATAAAGATAAAAGTTTTGTGTCAGCAGTACAGTAAAACAACATATCCATGGAATCATTTTTTACTAAAAAAAATTCTCATAATATAGAAGTATTGGTGTTTGAAAAGTATTGCTAGGCCAGAGATCATGCTTACCTTCTTCAGTTATATCTCTAACACACCACATAGTGCTTGACACATAGAAAGTACTCAATCTCTTTTAAAAAATACCTGTAATGGAAATTCAGATACTCAGAAATTCTGGGTAACCTAGAGGCTGGGAAGGATATATAATTACAGGTACAAGAAATAATCTACTTTTGTCCTTACTAAGGAGTTTGATGGAAATATAAGTGGCCTTTTGATTAGAACATAAATATTATCCTTGTCATATGCCTCTTCTTTGGCCAGCAAGGATCTGTTAGGATAAAGTCTTATTTTTTTCTTCTCTTGGGGGGGGTGTGTGTGTGTGTCTGTGATTGGTGCTCTCTTAGCCCTCCAGCACTTAGACCCACAGTGCATTAGTTATCTATTGCTGTGAAACAAATTACCTCAAAACTTAGCCCCTTAAAACCACAGATATTTATTATTGCACAGTTCTGTGGGTCAGGAATGGGAGAGTGGCTTAGCTGTGTGCTTCTGGTTCGTGGTCTCTCTTGAGGTTGCAGTCAAGCTGTTGCCTGGGGTTGCAAGCATCCAAAAATTTTGGGGGAGGATGTACTTCAAAAGAAGTTCACTTGCTTGGCTGTTGGCTAGAGGCCTTAATTCCTTGCCATGAGGGCCTCTCCATAGGTGGCCTGAGTGTCCTCACAACATTCTCTCTTGGCTTCCTCTAGGGCAAGTGGGGTGTGTGTGTGTGTGAGAGAGAGAGAGAGACAGAGAGAGAGTGACAATGAGAACACAAGCCAGTCCAAGATGAAATCCTTTGTCTTTGATAACCTAATTTTGGAAGAGACACGTTATTATTTCTGCCACATTCTAGTAGTTAGGATGACCAATCCTTGTACAGTGTGGGGAGCCATGACTATCAGGAGGTATGGCTTATTGGGAGCCATCTAGGAGACTCTTCATCAGTGGTATCAACTTCAGCTCCACACTTCATCAGTGGTATCAACTTCTTCCAGTTTAAGATAGTACTTGATTAGTATTTGTGTATTGTTTCTGTTGGAAATTGAGATATCCCACATTTCTGAGCTTGTTAATTTGGCATTTTTGCTACTCTGTTCTCCTTGCCTTATCTACTTTCCCTTCCTTGTCCTTCTTATATTTCCCAGATTTATTCCAGTTTTCATGAGATAGTACTTTCAACCTAACAGAAAATGGGGTTAGATACTTATATATTGTAAATCCTGTTAGATTATAAATCTTAGTCTTTTATAATAATATGTATGATAGTGTTATATTTATTGTGATACCACCATGGTTTTAAGTCTTCAAGGAAAAATGAATAAAGTAAATAAAAGTGTTATTTGTAGGTATAATTTGATTTTACTTATATGTGGTTGTCATTAATAATATGTTGTATTAAAGAATAAATGTTTGCTGGTTTTTAGCATTTAAGGATAAAGAACATAGACTTTCTCCATAAACTAAAAACCAGGAGACTTTTGTTTGAATCTAGGAAGAAAATTATTTTGTAGTTTTTGGAGATACTTTTCCTTTCTGAATCCTGAGTTTGAGCACCATATTTTGGAAAGCTCAATTATCACTAAAGGTAGTACAACCCCCAACCTCTGAATGGGTTATATGCTGATACTTACTTCACTTTGTAAGTTTGTGTAGAACTTGGGTGATTTTTCCTTATAGAAATGCTGTTGTAAATAGTACTAGGTTTTCCTCCTACCTTCTATACAAAACCTGTTTAACAAATGTTGATTGAATTAGAACTCAACCAAAATTTTTAAATCTTTTTTTTAAATCTTGAAGCAATCATAAACTTTCAGAAAACTGCAGTAAAGCACAAAGAATGTTTTTCCTGAACCATTTGAGTGTAAGTTGCTGATATGATGCCTTCTCACCCCTGAATACTTCACTGTCTTTCCTACAAATTAAAATGTGTTTTGTATTACCTACAATACACCTATCAAAATCAGGAAATTAACATTGATACGTTACTACCACCATCTTATTTTCAGGCACCATTCAAGTTTTAGAAGTTGTCCCAAGAATGTCCTTTATATCAAAAGGATCCAGTCCAGAATCACATTATGTTTGTCATGTCTCTTGTCGCTTTTATTCTGAAACAGTATGTATTTCCTTATCTTTAATAACTCCTGGCACTTAATTTTTTTTTTTTTTAAAGTAAACTCTATGCCCAATGTGGGGCTCGAACTCATGATCCCAAGGTCAAGAGTTGTATACTCAGGAGAATGAGCCAGCCAGGTGCCCCAATAACCCTAACACTTTTGAAGACTGTATCATCTGTTTTATAGATTTGTAAATTATTCCTCAGTTTGGGTTTGTTTAACATTTCCTCCTGATTACATTTATGTTATGTATACTTTATAGGAATATTTCAGATCCAATGCTGTGTTCTTATTATATCCTAAAAGATGGCACAATTTACATTGTTTCATTACCAATGATGCTAATTTTGATCACTTGATTAAGATGATGAGCCAAGCTTCTTCATTGTTAGGTTACTCTTTTCCCTTTATAAACACACACATTGTATGGGGGTGCTTAGAGACTATGTAAGTATCCCATTCTGCATCAAGCTTTCATTTTATTCAAGTATTCCTATGAATACAGACTAATTGTTTCTCTTATTCAATGAATGAAATTCTACTTTATCACTATTTGTTTTCATGCTCAAGTTGTTCCATGTTTGGCCAGTGAGAACTCCTTCAGTCTATCCTCTGTGTCCTTTTGACATAGCTTCATTATTCTTTGAGCATGTCTTTTCTTTCTGGCATAACAGAATGTTCCAGGCTTCTCAGAACATTCCTTGTGTTTCAGGACTGGAATCAGCTATTTCTCTGAGGAGCCCTGGTTCCTTTTAAAGGAGAGTGGTGTTTAGAAACCAAGATCTGAGGGCTAGGTGCACTCATTATTATTGAGTTGTCATTGTTTCTAAGTTTTCTCAATGGAGTGAACTGGGGAAGGGAATAAATGTGTTCCTGTCCATCTCTCTGTACATATTTTGATTAATATTTATTTCTGTATCTCTCTATATTGACAACTGTGTTCACACAACCTCTAATTTTTGTTTAACACTAGAGGGTTCTTTTTTTTAATTTTTTAGTTTTTTATTATTATGTTAATCACCATACATTACATCATTAGTTTATTATTTATTTATTTATTTTTATTTTTTAATTTTTTTAAGATTTTATTTATTTATTTGAGAGAGAGAGATTGAGCGACAGCATGAGAAGGAGGAAGGTCAGAGGGAGAAGCAGACTCCCTGCTGAGCAGGGAGCCCGATGCGGGACTCGATCCCGGGACTCCAGGATCATGACCTGAGCTGAAGGCAGTCGCTTAACCAACTGAGCCACCCAGGCACCCACATCATTAGTTTTTGATGCAGTGTTCCATGATTCATTGTTTGCGTATAACACCCAGTGCTCCATGCAGAACGTGCCCTCTTTAATACCCATCACCAGGCTAATCCATCCCCCCACCCCCCGCCCCTCTAGAACCCTCAGTTTGTTTTTCAGAGTCCATAGTGTCTCATGGTTCGTCTCCCCCTCTGATTTCTCCCCCTTCATTCTTCCCCTCCTGCTATCTTCTTCTTTTTTTTTTTTTAAACATATACTCTGTTATTTGTTTCAGAGGTGCAGATCTGTGATTCAACAGTCTTACACAATTCACAGCACTCACCATAGCACATACCCTCCCCAATGTCTATCACCCAGCCACCCCATCCCTCCCACCCCCCCACTCCAGCAACCCTCAGTTTGTTTCCTGCGATTAAGAATTCCTCATATCAGTGAGATCATATGATACATGCCTTTCCCTGATTGACTTATTTCGCTCAGCATAACACCCTCCAGTTCCATCCACATTGTTGCAAATGGCAAGATCTCATTCCTTTTGATGGCTGCATAATATTCCATTATATATATATATATACCACATCTTCTTTATCCATTCATCTGTCGATGGACATCTGGTTCTTTCCACAGTTTGGCTGTTGTGGACATTGCTGCTGTAAACATTGGGGTGCACGTACCCCTTCGGATCCCTACATTTGTATCTTTGGGGTAAATACCCAGTAGTGCAATTGCTGGATCGTGTGGAAGCTCTATTTTCAACTTTTTGAGGAACCTCCATACTGTTTTCCAGAGGGGTTGCACCAGCTTGCATTCCCACCAACAATGTAGGAGGGTTCCCCTTTCTCTGCATCCCTGCCAACATCTGTCGTTTCCTGGCTTGTTAATTTTAGCCATTCTGACTGGTGTGAGGTGGTATCTCATTGAGGTTTTGATTTGGATTTCCCTGATGCCGAGCGATGTTGAGCACTTTTTCATGTGTCTGTTGGCCATTTGGATGTCTTCTTTGAAAAAATGTCTGTTCATGTCTTCTGCCCATTTCTTGATTGGATTCTTTGTTCTTTGGGTGTTGAGTTTGATAAGTTCTTTATAGATTTTGGATACTAGCCCTTTATCTGATATGTCATTTGCAAATATCTTCTCCCATTCTGTCGGTTGTCTTTTGGTTTTGTTGACTGTTTCTTTTGCTGTGTAAAAGCTTTTTATCTTGATGAAGTCCTAATAGTTCATTTTTGCCCTTGCTTCCCTTGCCTTTGGCAATGTTTCTAGGAAGAAGTTGCTGCGGCTGAGGTCGAAGAGGTTGCTGCCTGTGTTCTCTAGGATTTTGATGGACTCCTGTCTCACATTTAGGTCTTTCAACCATTTGGAGTCTATTTTTGTGTGTGGTGTAAGGAAATGGTCCAGTTTCATTCTTCTGCATGTGACTGTCCAATTTTCCCAACACCATTTGTTGAAGAGACTGTCTTTTTTCCATTGGACATTCTTTCCTGCTTTGTCGAAGATTAGTTGACCATAGAGTTGAGGGTCCATTTCTGGGCTCTCTATTCTGTTCCATTGATCTATGTGTCTGTTTTTGTGCCAGTACCATACTGTCTTGATGATGACAGCTTTGTAATAGAGCCGGAAGTCCAGAATTGTGATGCCGCCAGCTTTGCTTTTCTTTTTCAACATTCCTCTGGCTATTCGGGGTCTTTTCTGGTTCCATACAAATTTTAGGATGATTTGTTCCATTTCTTTGAAAAAAGTGGATGGTATTTTGATGGGGGTTGCATTGAATGTGTAGATTGCTCCAGAACACGGCAGGGATGTCCACTATCACCACTGCTATTCAACATAGTATTAGAAGTCCTAGCCACAGCAATCAGACAACAAAAAGAAATAAAAGGCATCCTAATCGGCAAAGAAGAGGTCAAACTCTCACTCTTTCGATGATAATGATACTTTATGTGGAAAACCCAAAAGACTCCACCCCAAAACTGCTAGAACTCATACAGGAATTCAGTAAAGTGGCAGGATATAAAATCAGTGCACAGAAATCAGTGGCATTCCTATACACCAACAACAAGACAGAAGAAAGAGAAATTGAGGAGTCGATCCCATTTACAATTGCACCCAAAACCATAAGATACCTAGGAATAAATCTAACCAAAGAGGCAAAGAATCTGTACTCAGAAAACTATAAACTACTCATGAAAGAAATTGAGGAAGAGACAAAGAAATGGAAAAACGTTCCATGCTCATGGATTGGAAGAACAAATATTGTGAAGATGACACTAGAGGGTTCTTTATACTTTTTTCCCTTTATTTGTAACTTCTTAGAAAGAAACCTGGCTCTCATTATTCTTAATATGTTTACTTATTTGATCAATCCCCTTTTATGTAACTGATCTCTGCGACACCCTTTGTTATATATACCACATCTTCTTTATCCATTCATCTGTCAATGGACATCTTGGTTCTTTCCACAGTTTGGCTGTTGTGGACATTGGGGGATAACCCTTTGTTATCCCCCAAATACCACCCCCTCACTGTGTGGATTCCCTTCTACCTTGCACAGGGCTCATATTCTCTACTCTCTGCTGCTTGCCGATGTGGACATCCTCTTCACCCTGCTCAGACTCTGTGCTAGAACATACTCCTTCCCATCATGCAGAAGCCCAGTATAGCCCAACACCCCTTACTGGGCCCCACTCTCTTATCTCTTTATTTCACTCTGGCTTTGACATCCAGTTCTGGACTATCCTCATTATGGACACCTCCTTATCCCATTTGGACTCTTGATATCCTATGTGGCTTGCTCTCCTACATGCATACCCTTCTCACCATGCTCGGATTCGAATATCCTGTGCCTGGCTACCCTCTCCATCGGAGTCTTTCTTTACCTTATTCTGGCTCTGAGACCCTTTGCTGGGCTGCTTCTCGCATCTGTACAGCCTTTTCACTCTGCTCATGCTATATTTCCTCCATATGAGTGCCTTATTCACCCTGCTCTGACTCCTGCTCCTCCTTCTGCTCCAACACACACAGATGCCTACCTTGCTCTGCCCCTCCTCCTGGCTTTTGCACTGAATTATTATACTGAAGGGAAGAGAGAGGAGGAGGAAGTGAAGAGCCAGCATTTTTTATGGTAACAATGTGATCCAAGTTTACATTTGACAGAAACAAATCTTCCCCTGCTGTGGTAGTAGATATCTGGAGAATCTGGAAAGGGCCTTTGGGAATCTGCTTTTGGAGCCTTATGAGTGATTGGGACTATTGGTATAAATCGGTTCTTTATTTGTGAATCAGGAACTTCTGTGTGTTGAAAAACTTGGGTAATCTGTAAGTTCAGAATAGTAGGAAGGGAAGAAATTAAAAGCAAGAAATGTTTAGGGGAGGATGGTGTTGGAATTCACTTCTTGGGAAGACTGGTTTGGCTCCATGCTAACCTCCTTGCCTCCATATCTTTATAGCATCTATATTAAAAACAATAGCAACAGTTGATTATTTATTCATCTGCTTTATGAGCTTGGTTTTTACATGTCAGAATGTTATCATAGTATTTCCCTAACTTTAGTCCTTCATGTACTATCATTTTAGCCACATAATGTATCATTTACCTTGCTTCACAACTTTAAGTTGGCTTACCTTTTTCACTTAGCCTTGTCAAAGATATATCTTTGTAATCGTAAGTTTGATGTGATAATTATATTTTTAAATCGCATGTTAAAATGAATGTAAAACAACAGTTTTAAAGTTCATTAGGTGCCATATAAAGTCATATTACATACCAATGGTGTGGCATCTACTTCAGCATAAACAGTATAAATATTTATATGTTTTCTTGATTTATGTTTGTTACTTGGTATCTAGAGCTTAGGGGTCTTTTTCTCCTAATATAATTTTTTCTTGTTGCTTCTTTATGCAGTGTGAATTTTTTTCTTTCTTTTTTCTCTCATTTAAATGAAAACTTGTATTAAGTGAATTTTTTAAAAGACTTATTTATTCATTTATTTATTTTAAGATTTTATTTATTTGACAGAGAGAGATACAGTGAGAAAGGGAACACAAGCAGGGGGAGTGGGAGAGGGAGAAGGAGGCCTCCCGCGGAGCAGGGAACCCTATGTGGGGCTTGATCTCAGGACCCTGGGATCATGACCTGAGCTGAAGGCAGATACTTAATGACTGAGCCACCCAGGCGCCCCTAAAGATTTATTTATTTGACAAAGAGAAATAGCAAGAGAGGGAACACAAGCAGGGGGAGTGGAAGAGGGAGAAGCATGCCTCCCGCCGAACAGAGAGCCTGATGCGGGGCTCGATCCCAGTACCCTGGGATCATAACCTGAGCCAAAAGCAGCCGCTTAACGACTGAGCCACCCAAGTGCCCCTATTAAGTGAATTTTAACATCATCCCTACCCCATCATGGCATGAGGGGCCTTTTAGAAACTGGTTTAAATGTACACAGGCAAAAATTCTGGCCTGTGACCTTTTGAAGAATTTTCTGAGTGCAGCTGGAAACAAATTATCCATTGTTCGCAGTGGTTTGCTTAATGTTATGCCTTTTCTTGATAAGTCCTCGTATTTGTTGAAATCTTGTATCTTAAGTTGCTAACAGTTTAATATGGATCATTATTAAAAGGTGATTCTTTTTCATGTAGTTTAGACCCTTTACGTTTCTTTTTTTTTTTTTTTTTGACCCTTTACATTTCTGCCATAATATCTATCCAAAGATTTATTTAAGGTAGCATGAAATGTTTAAAAAGTAGTTTTAACGTACTTTCTTTCACCTTTATTAGTTTCTCTTATTTTCAATTGGTACGTATTACTTTGGGGAAAAAAATCCTCTCATTCTTACCTCTCAAGTGTAATTACTTTATCTTTTTTTTTTATTTCTGTGTTCTAATTTTTGTTTTTGTTTTTATTTGAATATCCACCCCAGGCATAGTCATTTTCTTATTATGTGTTCTAATCGTACTTAACTTTATTTTGGAAAAATGGAGAGAGTCCCCAAAATGGTCTGATTTTATTTTACATTTTTAAAATTATTGGTGAAAAGAACATTTTCATATATTTATTGACCACTAATCTTCTGTAAATGACTTCGTATTTCTTCAACAGTTTCTTCATTGAATAGTCTTATTAGTATATAAGATAACCTTATACATTAGTTACGTAAACCTTTTGGGCCCTAGTTGCACATTCTTTTACTTTCTGTTTGTTACTTGTGTTTTTCTTTGTCATTAGTGTCTTCTTTTTAATGCAGAATTTAAACATTTTTATGTAGGCAAATATATTAGTATTTTTTCTTTATGGCTTTTAGATTTTGTCTTGCTTAGAAAAATCTACCCTACCCCGGTATTATGCAATTATTCTTCAGTATTTTTTGTAATAGTTTTATGGCTTTGTTTTCTTTACCAAAGGTTCTTAATCATATGTGTACATACACACACTTTTATTTATTTAAAAGATTTATTTATTTACTTATTTGAGAGAAAGAGAGCACGAGCAGGGGGAGGGGCAGAGGGAGAGAGAAAATCTTAAGTAGACTCCCCACTGAGCACAAAGCCCAAAGCTGGGCTCAATCCTAGGACCCTGAAATCATGACCTGAGCCAAAACTGAATCAGACGCTCAGCCGACTAAGCCATGCAGGTGCCCCAATGTACTTTAAAATTTAATATGGGTTATATTTTTTTCAGATGGATCCTTGAGTTGGTAATGGTTTACTGATGAACTCATTCTTTTACCACTGATTTGAAATATTACCTTTGTCATATTAAATTTCTATGTACATACTATATCTGCTTTATGAGTATAATTTATGCTTTTTTTTTTTTTTTTGCCTTTTTTTTCATTATAGTGAGTTTATTCTTATAAGGTACTGGTTTTGTTACTATAAGAGCTTAATAGAACGTTTAAGTGACCTGGCAATGCAAGTCTTCTCTTGTTCTTGTTTTTCAAAAATTTCTTTGGTAGTCTCACAAATTTATTCTTTCAGATGAACTTCAGAATAAGCTTATCATTTTATCTTATTTATTTGTTTTTAAAGATATTATTTATTTATTGGAGAGAGAGCATGAGCAGGGGGAGAGGCAGAGGGAGAGAGAGAGAAAGAGGGATAAGCAGACTCCTTGTTGATCAGGGAGCTTGATGTGGGGCTCCATCCCAGGACCCCGGGATCATGAGCTGAGCCAAAGATTGACACTTAACCAACTGAGCCACCCAGGTGTCCCTAAGCTTGCCATTTTAAATAAGCACCCCCATCTTCCAAATCTATTATAACATCATTTCACTATTTCTCCTCTACCTTACTAGCCTAATTTAAACTACCATCTTCTCTTGCCTAGACTGTCTTCTAACATACAGCACAAGAAGGCTCTTTTTAAAAAAAAAACATAAATCAGATCATGTTACTCCTTTGTTTACATCCCTTCAGTATCTTCTTCCCCTCTCTTTTTGTTATCTATTGCTGCATAACAAGCTACTCCAAAGCTTTGTAGCTTAAAACAGTCTGTTTATTTTGCTCACAATTTTGCTAGTCAGGAATTCATGACAGGTTCAGCTCTGTTCCACATGGTGTTGGCTGGGGTGCTGGAGCTGGAGCATCCATTCCAATATGACCTCTTCAATCACATGGCTGGCACTCCAGTGCTTCTTGGCTTCTTTCTCCACATGGCATTTCATTCTTCAGAATCTCTCCATGTGGCCTGTGCTTCTCACAGCATGGTGGTCTCAGAGTAATTACTTTTTACACGGCAGCTGCCTTTCAGGAGGAGGGAAAAAAAATTGTCAGACCAATTAAGGGCTGTGCCTGGAACTGGCAGTGTCCTTTCTGCCATATTTTATTGGTCAGAACAGTTATGAGACCTGCCTAGATGCAAGGAAATGGAAAAATAGACTCCACTTCTTGATGTGGGAGTGGCAAAGTCGTATTGCATTTGGGAGGAGAGATACTGTGACCATATTTGGAAAATATAATATGCCACATTATCAAACTCAAATTCAAAGCTCTTAAAATGATCTGAACCACTCCTGCTTCTCTCTCTGACCTCATCCCCTACATTTTCTTTCTTTTTTTAAAAATTTTATTATGTTAATCACCATACATTACATCATTAGTTTTTGATGTAGTGTTCCATGATTCATTGTTTGCGTATAACACCCAATGCTTCATTCAGTACGTGCCTTCTTTAATACCCATCACCAGGCTAACCCATCCCCCTCCTCCCCTCTAGAACCCGCAGTTCGTTTCTCAGAGTCCATAGTGTCTCATGGTTCGTCTCTCCCTCCGATTTCCCCCCCTCCATTTTACCCTTCCTGCTATCTTCTTTTTTTTTTTTTTTTTAACATATAATGTATTATTTGTTTCAGAGGTACAGGTCTGTGATTCAACAGTCTTACACAATTCACAGCACTCACCATAGTACATACCCTCCCCAATGTCTATCTCATCCCCTACATTTTCATTTTTTATTTTCTTTGGTTTAGCCATAATGGACTCTTTGCTAGGCTTTGAACTTGTCATGTTTATTCCAATATCAGATCCATTTTACCTGCCACTACTGCTTTGAATGCTCTTCTTCAGATCTTTGCATGGGTCTTCCTGTTCTTGCTTTATTTAGGTCTCTGCTCAGATTGTCACATCTCCAGAGAGTTTTCCCTGACCACTTTATCTGCTAAAATCTTGGTCCTTTACTTCCCCCTAATCTTGCTTTTTCTTCTACGTAGATTTTAGTGCTGTTTTTGGGAGCTTGGGGGCCTGAATATACTTCTGACTGCCTGCCTTGCTTCTGAACAAGTTGAGAAATAAAAGCATAAAGATGGAGGCCGAAATATATATGAAATATATAAATATTAAAATATATAGAAATATTCATAAATAAATTTATAATATAGAAGTATATAAATATATTGATAGAATAAACACAAACATTATAAAAATACATATCTATGTATATGTGTATATATTTATATAATATACAATATTTTATTAATAATTTATTTTATATTTTATATTTATTAAACATATATATTTTTTCCTGATCATTGTGAAGTTGGAGACCCAAATGGGCCTAGTAACTAAATCTGAATCTCAGAATTGGGTAGACCTACCCACCCAGTCCAAGGCAGTGTTGGTCACTCCTTTCTGCAGGGCTAGGTTCCTGATCACCTCTTGGCATGGTGACTGACACAGAAGAAAATTCTTGTACTCTGTGGCATGCCTATTCCCATGTAAAGAAGGGTAGAGCTGAGCATACCCAGTTATTTTCATTTTTATCAATCTGACTAAAGGGGGATGAAAGGAAGAGAATAAAGGAAGTGTCAAAGATGACTGTCAGATCTCAGGTATGAGAAACTGGGTGTATTGTGGTTTTCTTTTTATTTATTTTTTATTCATTCGAGACGCAGAGATAGAGCATGAGCAGGGGGAGAAGCAGAGGGAGGGGGGAGAAGCAGACTCCCCGCTGAGCAGGGAGCCCGATGCGGGGCTCGATCCCAGGACCCTGGGATCATGACCTGAGCTGAAGGCAGACACTTAACCATCTGAGCCACCCCAGGCGCCCCTGTGGTGCTATTTTTAAAATAGGAAACATGATAGGAAGATTATAAATTAAATTTAAGAAACACTGAGTTTGAAGTGCCTATAAGATACCTGTGTGGAGATACCAAATAGGCATTTGGATAACACATTTGAAGATACAGATTTGGTAATTGTATTAGTTTTCTATTTTCTGTAACAGACTAACACAAGCATAGTGGCTTAAAACAACACAAAATTACTATTTCACAGTCAGGTATCTGGGCATTGGTTGGCTGAGTTCTCTGCTCAGTTCTCACCAAGCTGAAATGAAGATGTTGGTCAGGGCTGCAATCTCATCTGAAGCTTAGGGTCCTCTTCCAAGCTCACTGGTTGTTGGTAGAATTTAGGTGCTTATAGTTGGGAGATTGAGGCCCTCAGCTCCTAGAGGCTGCTTGCTGTTCCTTGCCATGTGGCCATTCCCCCCACAGCATGGTAGTTTGCTTCTTCAGGGACAACAGAAAGCATTTTTGCTGCTTCAGATCTCTTTTATGCTTACCCGGTTAGGACATGCTCATCCAAGATAATCTGTCTTTTGATTACCTCAAAGTCAACTGATTAGGTATCCTAATTGCATCTGCAAAGTCCCTTTTGCCATAAAATGTAACAGTCATGAAAGGGACATTGCATTATATTTGAAAGTCCTCTGTCAAAGGAGAAGATTCTACAGGGTTCGTGTAGTCTGGGGCTGTTTTAGCCATTAGCACTTATCATAGTAGTCATCAGCAGGATAGTCAGTGAAGACATAAGATTGCCCAAGAGGAGCTAACTTTATTCAGGGAGAAGAGAAGAGAGATTAGAGGAGATTTTCAGTGTTAGAGGTACCTGGAGGGTACATTTATTCATCTTTATGTTCACAGCACCTGTATTGCTATCTGGCACATGGTAAATATTCAGTAAGTGTTTTGTTAGAATCCTTTGATTTCAGATTTTAAGAAATTAATGTATAATGTATACAGTAACATTCACCCTTTTAAGAATGCACTCAGTTTTTTTTTTAATTGTGGTAAAATATACATAACATAAAATTCATCAACTTCACCATTTTTTAAAAATTTTATATTTTTTAAGATTTTCATTTATCTGAGAGAGAGATAGCAAGAGAGCACCTGAGCAGGGGGGAGAGGGAGAAGCAGGCTTCCCCTTGAGCAGGGTGCCTGACGTGGGGCTCAATCTCAGGACCCTGGGATCATGACCTGAGCCGAAGGCAGACGCTTAACCAACTGAGCCACCCAGGCGCCCCTATTGTCTTAACCATTTTTAAGCATATAGTTCAGTGGTATTAAATACATTAACATTGCTGTGTAACCATTACTCCATCCATCCCCATAACTCTTCCTCTTGTAAAACTGAAACTCCATACTTATTAAAAAATAATTCCCCACTCTCCCCCTTCTGTAGTTCTGGCAACCACCATTACACTTTTTTTGATTTTGAGTACTCTTAAGTAATTCATGTAAGTGGCATCATACAGTATTTGTCTTTTTGTGACTGGCTTATTTAACTCAGCATAATGTCCTCAAGGAATATCCATGTTGTGGAATATTGCAGAATAATTCCCCCTCACCCGCCTTTTTAAGGCTGAATAATATTCCAGTGTAGGTGTATACCACAATTTGCTTATCCATTTATCTGTCAGTGGACACTGGGTTGCTTCCATGTTTTAGTTATTATGAATAATGCTGCTGTGAATGTGATTGTACAAATATCCCTTTGAACCCTGCTTTCAGTTTTTTTGGATATACCCAGAAGTGGGATTGCTGGATCATGTGGTGATTCTATTTTAATTAATTAATTAATTTTTAAGATTTTATTTATTTCTCAGAGAGAGAGAGAGACAGAGCAAGCACAAGCAGGGGGAGCGGCAGGCAGAGGGAGAAATAGGCTCATGCTGAGCAAGGAGCCCGATGTGGGACTCGATCCCAGGACCTGGGATCATGACCTGAGCCGAAGGCAGACGCTCAACCGACTGAGCTGCTCAGGTGTCCCTATTTTAAATGTTTTAGAGGTACTTCATAGTGTTCGCTGTCCCATTTTTACAGTCTTTAGAAAATTAATTAATTAATTTGTGAGACAGGGAGAAAGAGCACACCCATGCACGAGCAGGAAGAGGAGCAGAGGGAGAGGGAGAAGCAGACTCCCTGATGAGCAGGGAGCCTGATGTGGGGCTTGATCCCAGGACCCTGAGATCATGACCTGAGCCGAAGGCAGCCACTTAACCGACTGAGCCACCCAGGCATCCCCCATTTTTACATTCTTACCAACAATGCACAAGAGTTCCATTTCTCTACATCCTCACCAACACTTCTTGGTTTTCTGTTTTTTTGATAATAGCCATCCAAATGGATGTGAGTTGGTGTATCTCGTTGTAGTTTTTTTTTTAAGATTTTATTTATTTGCGAGAGAGAATGAGAGACAGAGAGCATGAGAGGGAGGAGGGTCAGAGGGAGAAGCAGACTCCCTGCCAAGCAGGGAGCCCGATGCGGGACTCGATCCTGGAACTCCAGGATCATGACCTGAGCCGAAGGCAGTCACTTAACCAACTGAGCCACCCAGGCGCCCTCGTTGTAGTTTTGATTTGCATTTGCCTAATGTTTAGTGATGTTGAACATCTTTTCATGTACTTATTAGCCATTAATACATCTTCTTTGGAGAAATGTCTATTCAAGTTCTATGCCCATTTTTTTTTTTAAGATTTTATTTATTTATTTGACAGAGAGAGACACAGCAAGAGAGGGAATACAAGCAGGGGGAATGGGAGAGGGAGAAGCCAGCCTCTCGCTGAGCAGGGAGCCCGATGCGGGGCTTGATCCCAGGACCCTGAGATCATGACCTGAGCCGAAGGCAGACGCTTAAAGACTGAGCCGCCCAGGAGCCCCTCTATGCCCATTTTTGAATTGGGTTTTTTGTTGTTGTTTAGTTTTAGGAGTTCTCTGTATATTCTAGATATTAATCTCTTACCAGATACATGATTTGCAAATATTTTTTTCCCATTCTGTGGGTTGCCTTTTTACTCTGTGGATAGTGTCTTTTGATGCACAGAATTTTTAAATTTTCTTATATTCCAGTTTGTTTATTTTTTCTTTTGTTACCTGTACCTTTGGTGTCATATCCAACAGATCATTAGCAAATGCAGTGTGATGAAGCTTTTGCCCTGTTCTCTCTTTGAAGGATTTTTTTTTTTTTTTTAAGTAGGCTCTACACCTAGTGTGGAGCCCAGTGCAGGGCCTGAACTCACGACCCTGGGATCAAGACCTGAGCTCCGATCAAGAGTCAGATGCTCAATCGAATGAGCTACCCAGGTGCTCCACTTCAAAGGCTTTCATTGTTTTAGGTCTTACATCTCATCCTTGATCCATTTTGAGTTAGTTTTTGTATATGGTGTTAGGTAAGGGTCCAACTTCATTCCTTTGCATGTGGATACCCAGTTTTCCCAGTGCCATTTGTTGAAAAGACTGTCCTTTCCACATTGAATGGTCTTGGCACCCTTGTCAAAAATTATTTGACCATGTACGTGAAGGCCTTAAGACAGACATACAGACACATGGAATAGAATAGACTAGTTCCACTGGTCTATATGTCTGTCTTAATGCCAGTACCACGATGTTTTGATTACTGTAACTTTGTAGTAAGTTTTCAAATCAGGAAGTGTGAGTCTTCCAACTTTGTTCATCTTTTTCAAGATTCTTTTGGCTAGTCACATCCTTTGAGATTCCATATGAATTTTAGGATGGATTCTTTTATTTCTCCAAATACATAATTGGGATTTTGATAGGGACTGCATTGAATCCGTAGATCACTTTGGGGTAGTATTGACGTTTTAAGAATAGTAAGTCTTCTAATCCATGAACATAGGATATATTTCCATTTATTTATATTGTCTTTTGTTTCTTTGAGCAGTGTTTTGTAGTTTTCAGTATACAGGTTTCATGTCCTTGGTTAAATTAATTTCTGAGTGTTTTATTCTTTCTGATGCTATCATAAGTGGAATTGTTTTCCTACTTTCCTTTTTGGATTGTTCATTGCTAGTGTTTAGGCAGCTGATTTTTCTGTGTTGACTTTTTTTATCCTGCTACTATGATGATTTCCTTTATCAGTTCCCACGGCTTTTTTTTGGTGGAATCTTTAGAGTTTTCTACATATAAGATCATGTCATCTGAGAACAATTTGGATGCCTTTTATTTATTTTTCTTGCCTATTGCTCTGGCTAGAATTGCCAGTACTAAGTTGAATACAAGTGGTGAAAATGGTCATCCGGCCTTGTTCCTCTTCTTAGGGAAAAAAGCTTTCAGTCTTTCCCCATTGAGTATGATGTTTGCTGTGGGTTTTTCATATATGGATTTTACTATGCTGAGGTAGTTTCCTTCTATTCCTTTCCTTTGTTGAGTGTTTTTATCACGAGACGGTGTTTGAATTTTGTCACGTGCTTTTTCTGCATCAGTTGAGATGAACCAGTGGTCTTTTTCCTTCATTTTGTTGATGTAGCATATTACATTGATTTTCATATGTTGAGCCATTCTTGCATTTTAAGAATAAATACCGTTTAGTCTTGGTGTATGATTCTTTTAATATGCTGCAGAATTTTGTTACATTTTGTTGAGGATTTTTGATCAATATTTATAAGGGATATAAGTCTGTAATACTCTGTGTCTTTACCTTTGGTGTCAGGGTTATGCTGGCCTCATAAGTTAGGAAGTATTTCCTTCTCTTCAGTTTTTTGGAAAAGTTTAAGAAGGATTAGTATCAGTTCTTCATTAAATGGTAGAATTAACTAGTGAAATGATTAGGTTCAGGGCTTTGTTGAGAAATTTTGATTACTGATTCAGTTTTCCTCCAAGTCTATTCAGATTTTCTATTTCTTTTGATTTAGCCTTGGTAGGTTTTGTGTTTCTAGGAATTTACCCATTTCATTTAGGTTTATTCAGGTTTTTTTGTTTTTTTGTTTTTTGTTTTTTTTGGCATACAGTTGTTCATAGCATTCCTTAAAATCTATTTTTAGTTCTATAGAACTAATAA
The DNA here is from genome assembly GCF_011800145.1 of Mirounga leonina. Taxonomy (NCBI): domain Eukaryota; kingdom Metazoa; phylum Chordata; class Mammalia; order Carnivora; family Phocidae; genus Mirounga; species Mirounga leonina. The sequence continues at coordinate 6,006,280 of NW_023270503.1, forward strand.
TAATGTGCCCACTTTTCTTTCTGATTTTAGTAATTTGAGTTTTTTTTGTAATTTATTCATTTTTAGAGAGGGAGAGCACAAGCAGGGGGAGGGACAGAGGGAGAGGTAGAGAAGCAGACTCCCCACTGAGTGCCCAGCCCAACACGGGGCTCAATCTCACAACCCTGAGATCATGACCTGAGCTGAAATCAGGAGTTGGATGCTCAACTAACTGAGCCACCCAGGTATCCCTAATTTGAGTCTTCTTACTTTTTTTCTTAGTCCATTTAGCCAAAGGTTTGTCAATTTTGTTGATAATTTTTGAAAGACCAACTTTTGGGAGGGGAAGAATGAAGTGGGGGAAATCGGAGGGGTAGATGAACCATGAGAGATGATGGACTCTGAAAAACAAACTGAGGGTTCTAGAGGGGAGGGGGGTGGGAGGATGGGTTAGCCTGGTGGTGGGTATTGAGGAGGGCACATTCTGCATGGAGCACTGAGTGTTATGCACAAACAATGAATCATGGAACACTTCATCTAAAACTAATGATGTAATGTATGGGGATTAACATAAGAGTAAAAAAATAAAAAAAAAATAAAGTTTGAGAACCACTAAAAAAAAAAAGAAAGACCAACTTTTGGTTTCATTGATTTTCCCCTATTTTTCTATTCTTATTTTGTTTATCTCTGCTCTCATATTTATTATTACCTTTCTTCCAGATTTGGATTTCACTTGTTCTTCTTTTTCTAGTTCCTATGTTAAGTTAGGTTGTTGATTTGGAATCTTCCTTGTTTTTTAATGTAAGTATTTATAGCTATAAATTTCCCCCTTAGCACTGCTTTCACTGCATCTTACAAGTTTTGGCATGTCGTGTTTACTTTCATTTGTTGGTATTTTGATTTCTCTTGTAATTTCTTCTTAAAACATTGGTTATTTAAAAGTATATTGTTTAAAAAATCTAATTAAAAATGGGCAGAAGACATGAACAGACACTTCTCTGAAGAAGACATATAGATAGACACATGAGAAGATGCTCAACGTTACTCACCAACAGGGAAATGCAAATTAAAGCCACAATGAGATATCACCTCACACCTGTCAGAATGGCTAAAATCAACACAAGAAACAATAAGTGTTGATGAGGATGTGGAGAGAAAGGAACTTTGGTGCACTGAATGCAAACTGGTGCAGCCACTGTGGAAAACAGTATGGAGATTTCTCAAAAAGTTAAAAATAGAATTACCATGTGATCCAATTCCACTCCTGGGTACTTACCCAAAGAAAACAAAAACACTAATTCAGAAAGATAAATACACCCTATGTTTATTGCAGCATTATTTAGCATAGTCAAGATATGGAAGCAACCCAAGTGTCCATTGATAGATGAATGGATAAAAAAGTGCTGTGTACACACACACACACACACACACAGAGGAATATACTCAGCCATAAAAAAGAACGAAATCTTGCCATTTGCAACAACATGGGATGAAACTGGAGGGTATAATGTTGAATGAAATAAGTTGGAGAATGACATACCATATGATTTCATTCATGTCTGGAATTTAAGAAACAAAACAAGTGAGCAAAGAAAAAAAAGTCAAACCAAAAACAGACTTTTTTTTTTTTTTTAAGATTTTATTTATTTGCGAGAGAGAGAATGAGAGACAGAGAGCATGAGAGGGAGGAGGGTTAGAGGGAGAAGCAGGCTCTCTGCTGAGCAGGGAGCCCGATGTGGGACTCGATCCCGGGATTCCAGGATCATGACCTGAGCCGAAGGCAGTTGCTTAACCAACTGAGCCACCCAGGCGCCCCCCAAACAGACTTTTAAATACAGAGAACAAACTGATGGTTACCAGAGGGGAGGTAAGTGGGTCGGGGGATGGGTGAAATAGGTGAAGATTAAGAGTACACTTATCATCATGAGCACTGAATAATGTATAGAATTGTCGAATCACTATGTGGTACACCTGAAACTAATATAACATTATGTTAATTATACTGGAATTAAAAAAAATATATTGTTTAATTTCCACGATTTTGTGAATTTTCCAGTTTTAGTTTTGTTATTAATTTCCAACTGCATTCCATTGTGGTCAGAAAGGATACGTTGTATGATATATGTCTTTTAAAATCTATTGATATGTAATTTTTTGATCTACTTGTGGTCATCCTGGAAAATGTCCCACGTGTACTTGAGAAGAATGTGTATTCTGTTGTTTGGTAGAATGTTCTGTGATGTATGTTGGGTCTAGTTGGCTTATTGTGTTAAGTTGTCTATTTTTTTTTTTTTTTAAGATTTTATTTATTTGAGAGAGAGACAACACGAGCAGTGGGGAGGCCCAGAGGGAGAGGGAGAAGTAGACTCCCTGATGAACAGGGAGCCTGATGTGGGGCTCGATCCCAGGACCCTGGGACCATGATCTGAGCCAAAGGCAGACACCCAACCGACTAGGCCACCCAGGTGCCCCTAAGTCGTCTATTTTCTTATCTTCTGTCTGTTTTCTCCATTATTTTGAGTGGGTATTGAAGTCTCCAACTATCATTGTGGAAGTAATTTACTCTTTAATTCTGTCAGTTTTTGCTTATATTTGGGTGGTCTGTCATTAGGTGTGTAAATGTTTATAAATATTCTATCTCCTTGCTGTACTGAACCTTTTATTAATAAATAATGTCCTTCTTTGTCTCATAACATTTTTTTTTTGGTAGCTTTATGGTTTTATTAACAAATACTACATACACATACATTGTCTATTCATTTCTTGGCTGTGCAGCCTGGCATTGGGATTGGTGACTCTGATGGCCAGCTTGGCTGCTTTTTCCACAATGGCTCTGCAGTTCTTGGAGGAGACATTGTGAGCAATCTCTGCATAGTAAGATTTGTTGCATATCAGCAGCACTTCAGGCTCTTTGACATTTTGAACTAGGAAATTCCGAAGCCATTGGGCAGCACATGCTTTGTTTTCTTACTGCTCCCATAACCAATGTTGGGCATCAAGATCTGGCCCTTGAGGGGCACCTGGGTGGCTCAGTTGGTTAAGCGACTGCCTTCGGCTCAGGTCATGATCCTGGGGTCCCGGGATCGAGTCCCGCATCGGGCTACCTGCTTAGCAGGGAGTCTGCTTCTCCCTCTCCCGCTCCCCCCTCTTGTGCTCTCTCTCTCTCACTCACTCTCTCAAATAAATAAATAAAATCTTAAAAAAAAAAAAAAAAGATCTGGCCCTTGAATCTTCTGTGCACCCTATTGTCAATGCCTGGTTTCCACCACATGTGCTTAATTTTGACATATCGGTCTGACTGCTGCTGGATAAACTTCTTGGTCCTCTTTTTAACGATCTTGGGCTTCACCAGGGTCTGAGAGTGGCCATGATGCCTAGAAGGAGGTGGCTGCCACCTCTGTAGGCAGTGCAGAGGAAAAGAGGGGAAGGTCCTCATAACTTGTTTTGACTTAAAATCTGTTTTGTCTGATAATTTGTATAGCTACCTCTACTCTCTTTGCATGAAATACCTTTTTCCACCCTTTCACTTTCAGCCTGTTTGTGTCTTTAGATCTCAAGTGAGTCTCCTATAGGCAGCGTGTAGTTGGATCATGTGTTTTTATTTATTCTGCCAATTTCTGTCTTCTGATTGGAGAGTTTAATCCATTTACATTTAAAGTAATTACTGATAAGAAGGGATTTACTACTATCATTGTGCTATTGGTTCCCCTATGCCCTATAGCTTTTTTTGTCTCTCATTTTCTGCATTACTGTCTTCATTTGTATTTATTTTTTGCAGTGAAATGTTTAAATTCCTTTCTCATGTCCTTTTTGTGTATTCTACAGCTATTTTGTTTGTGGTTACCATGGGGATTACATTTAACATCCTAATGTTACAACACTCTCATTTGCATTTATACCAGCTTAATTCTGAGTTTTGACATTTAAATGGCATATATTCATGTAACTATCAACATGGTCAAGATACAAGAAGTTTCAACACTCAGAGAATTCTCTCATACCCCTTTGGCCAGCAGAGGAGGTGGTGGCAAATCCTGAGGGGAACATCTATTGTCTTTCAGGGCAGAAGCCTTTGAATTGTCTTCGAACAAGTTTGCGAAGTGCTACTCTTACTAAGCAGTAATGGGCCACTACTGTAGACTGAGAAGATTCAGGGGAACCTGGAAATAGGAGATTTGGGGCCCACAGCCCACTTGTTTCCATTATATCTGTCAGAGTCTTATTCTTTCTCCTCAGGGCTCTGGTCTTGGCATAGCAGACTTGCCTTCTAGGGAATTTAACCTTTGAAGCCCAGCAACTCTGATAATTAAGTGTTGGTTCTGGTCCTTAGGTTTCTCTGTCCTCCTTTTACAAGAGAGGAGACTGTCTTTATATGCTTCCAGAGAGACCTTTTGGCTTTCATACTTAGCTTCTGATTGGCAGTGTGATCTTTTTTCCAGAGAGCAAAGATTTTAGTAATACTCTTTCAATTTCATTGCTTTTGTAGTTACTATTTTTCCTCCCTTGCCAGCTTTAAAATCCCTTCTTAGCATCTGCAGCCAGCTGCCCTGGAAGCCTAGTGCAGAAAGTTCATTAAGGTGTTCCTTTGGGATTAACACCTGGGAGGAGGGAGGATTGTGCAGATGCAGAATTCATGGTGCAATGCAGGTCCAGTGTTAGCTTTGGCCAACCCTTTTTGGGAGCTCTGGTGCTAGAATTGGCCCTTCTGAGTTGCCCAGAATTGGGCTTAGGTCCTTAGGCCTTTATATTGCTGTATCAGTTGGTCATTGGGTGGTGGGCTGCCCAGGAAGAGTTTGACCTTGGGTAGGGTCATTCTCTGCAGGTGAGGCAATCCCTGAAGGACTGACTGAGCACTTCTAGCAATTAAGGCAACAAGAAGGGGAGCTGGGGAGTGCCATAGTGTGTACTACAATTCCTCTGTATCCTCTAAGAGTGATTATCTTTATTACTACCTTGCTTCTCCTAGATTTGGGTTTCATTTGTTCCAAAATTTGTTTCAGTTTTTTAGTATCATTATGAACTCATGGATTTAAATACATATATTTAGCAAACTTTGTGTTGACTTAAACATATAGAAGGATGCACAAATATATGCAAATATACAGCTTAATAAATGTTGACAGTGTAGACACACCAGTGTAACCGGACAGTGCTAGCAGTCCTTCCTCCTACATTTCCTTCTAGTCATTACCTGTTCTTTCCAAGGGTCTGTACCATCCTGACTTGAATTTATCTTGTCTTTGAAATTTATGTAACATAATCGTACAATAAGTGATATTTTGTTCTGACTTTTCACTCATATTTTTGAGATTAAGCTTACAGTTGTAAGCCATTTATTTTTATTGCTATATAGTTTTTCTTTAAATATACTGCTTTTTAAAAAACCATTTCTGCTATTGGTAGACACCTGGAGTGTTTTCAGTTTATTAACGTGCTGTTATAAACATTTTTGCACATATCTTTTGGTGGACATACGTACATATTTCTGTTGGGTATATACCTAGTGAAATTGCTAGGAATGTATATATTTTTTTTAGTAGATAATGTCAGACATTTTTCAAAAAAGTTACAGATTTACACTCCTACTAGTAATGTATAAGAGTTCTAGTTTCTGGGGTGCCTGGCTGGCTCAGTTGGAAGAGCTTGCAACTCTTGATCTCAGGGTTGTGTGTTTGAGCCGTACGTTGGGTGTAGAGATTACTTAAATAAATAAATAAACTTAAAAAAAAAAAAAGAGTTCCAGTTGCTGCAGCTGACCCCTGTTTATGTAGGATGTAGCCCTCTGGAGCTTATAGTTGAAAATGGGTTTATTTTCTAGGTTTCCTCCACTAGCAGGTTCTGAACTCTAATCTTTTGTCTTCCTGAGGTTGTGAGACTTTGAAATTCTGCTTTGTTTCTCAGAAGTTTTTGGCTTAGCTTTTAAACCTTTTCCACCAGTTATGCATTTGAGGCCACCTCATGTCTTCAGTTTTGTCACTTAAGCCCTCACTGTCAACCCGTATTTCTGATGGTTTCTCTTTCCCTCCACAGAAGTACCTTGCTTGAAACATGACTTTTGGGCACACTCTCATTTTCTGTTGCAATGTTAGTCTGTCTTATTTTTTTTCTCATAGTAGCTTCACATATGATTTGACCACATTCTTTGCTCATTTTTTTTGGTGGGGGGAGGGGCAGAGGGAGAGGGAGAGGGAGAATCTTAAGCAGGCTCCAAGCCCAGTGTGGAGCCAGACATGTGGGGCTCAATCCCACCACCCTGAAATCATGACCTGAGCTGAAATCAAGAGTCAGACACTTAATTGACTGAGCCACCCAGGTGCCCCATGCTGTTGCTCATTTCTTTTTTCTCTTTCTTTTCTTTTCTTTTCTTTTCTTTTCTTTTCTTTTCTTTTCTTT